>NC_136061.1:786520405-787096592 GCF_964261635.1 Lissotriton helveticus
TGGACATAGAGCGCATCTTTTAGCTTAGGTAAGAAGGTTCTCATGAGAATTTCCTCCATGTTACGAGTATATGCAAGATTGTTTCACTGCTTATAGAAGTGAATGTTTACCATGGGAATCGGGAGAAGTATTAAAAAGTTGACAAAACCATCGGATGAGCGTTTTTCATTGGAGGAGAAATATTGATACCCACTAAGTTTTGTTACAATTTTTGTGTGATTTTGTATTGATGAGTGTTCCTAGTGAGTGAGAGAAAGACCCCTTACGACTCTGCGGAGACTCACTTCCAATTTTTGCTCTGGTTACCCACAGCTATTGCTAAAGGTGACTTTATTCTTTACCTTATCCAAACCCTTTTCTGACCACTGCTACAGCAATGATCCCTCCTTCTTTAATGAGACTCTGACAGTTGCTACTGCAACTGTAGGGAACTCAGCTGAGTTTCCAGAACAACTCTCAATGGGAAGTTCTATCTTGCTCTTTTCTGAAGAGAAGCTCTTCATGGGTTCTATTTTAGGGTAGACCAGGCTCTTTAGCTAGTTTAGAGACAATTTATGGAACGCTGTGGGCCTCATTACAATGTTGGACAGGCTGCCACCGGCAGGCCATTGGTGGTGGTCTGCCTGACAGACAGGCCATTGGTCCGACCTCCGCATTTCAATGCAGGTGTACAGGCCGCAGAGTTTGGGGGAAAGACAGCCTCCCTGACGGGATCAAGATCCCTTTTGGGTGGTGGTAGTAATCGTATCCCTACCATGGGGGCTGTACCTGCCCAGGCCCCGCAGTCGGGATTACGATGTCCCTTTCTGAATGCCTTTTAATGGCGATCCGACCGCTTTGAAAAGGCAGCCAGAAAGAGACTTTGGGGACCCTAAGCTGGGCCGAGTGGGCCACTGTAAAGTGGCCCTGGAGGCACATATAGTGCTTCCCTACACATCCATGCACCATGTGCCAGGCACCACATGGTTCCTGGTGCACTGTGCATGGATGTGCACCAAGTGGCCATTTACACTGCGGCTTGTGCTGAGGCCCTGTTTATGGTCCCCAACACAAGCTGCAGAGTAAAAGGAAATTTTTCCGACCACCAGCATAGTGCTAAAGTCCTAATTCGGTGGTCGGATCACCAACTGCTTGTTGGGTGGTCTCCTGACTGTCAGAACAGCGTTCAACGATCCGACCATCGAACATCATAATTGGCCCCTTTGTATTGATTTATGCTGTCACTAATCAATCTTTTATTAGATATTTCTGTGAGCTGAACTAATTTAAATAAAGATGACCAAACCATAATAATCCTTAAGATAAATAAAGGATTTGAATACTTCCTCAACCTCTCATCATTGAATGAGCATTAAGGATCTGGCAGTTTTTAATTTTTAATTTTACAGAGATTTATATAGTGCAAACTTGACCCGAAGGTATCGGGTATCAGAGTGCTTTACATAGCACCAGTTGCGTTACATGAGAACACATTCATTTTTTGTTTGGCACGGGGAAATTGAGGGATTTGCCCAGAATCACAGGATGTTCAGCGTCGTTACCAAGACTCGAATCGGTTCTCCAGATTCGAGGTCGAACATCCTAGCCATTAGGCCAACCCCTCTCCAGTTTATGATATATGCATGATTTGTATTTTCATTCCAGCTCCATTCCAATATGGTGGCAAAGGTCCATTCGATTGTCTGGCGCCATCAGGATTTCCTGTAAGTGGGGTGTTGAGTTTTAAATACCTTTTGGCCTACTCCTCAGAGGAATTTCTCACAAGACAGAGAGTGATGTGTTCAGTGAAGAAACTGGGATGTCGTGTGGGGCAGGTAGTGCCTTTCAGGCAGGCCATGTGGATATTTGACACTGAACATATGGCTGAGTAAGCAGCATTTCAGGGGCTGCATAAAAGGAGTATGTGGTGCAGAGCAAGTGGCAGTAGCAGCTGGAGATGAAAGGTAGAGGGCACAGGGGCACCAGAAAGTACAGGTGGAAGGATAAGGGGGAATAATCGAGGGAGATGCAAACATGGGGTGACCATCTGTGGTAACAATGTGCACAGGCAGATGAGGATGTGAAAGTCTCTCATGTTGCTGTCATTCCACCATTATCAGATCTATTCCTGCTTATGAAAATCTTGCAGTCTCTTTGTTTGTATGGTTTCAGAACCAGCATATATCATAAATTTGATATGAACTGTAATTCTTGTCCCCATTAAGGTAGCAACACTGGACTCACATCAAAAGGACGTTTCTTGTACTCATTATCACTGGATTCAGAAACTGGACTCTCTTTTTTAACTGAGGAACACTTAAACTCCTCAACATCTAGTTAAGCAAGAACTTCAGATTCATCAGAAATACTTTGAAAAATTACTCATTTTGAAGGCAGTCTGCCATTTTCATATCTCAAGAGATACAAATATCCACAATGAACATCTGTGCAGGAAACAATGATAGCTCCCACATGTGTATGTAAGCATGCAATCTGTGCTCTAAAGTAAAGAAGACTATTTTTAATCATCCTACACTTACTATGTAATTATTGTTAAACGTGGCTGTCTATGATAGCCATTTGCGTGCATAACTGAATTCCAAATCCAGGAATTCAATGCTATGGCGTAGCAACAGTGGGTACACTTGTTACCCACCGGTGCTATGTCATTAAGGAATGTCAGGCTCATCTAACTCAATAAATCAATCAAGCACCATTTATAAAGTGCGGCAAATCACCTGTGACAGTCTCGAGGCTCTTTAGATGTCGGCTGCTCTGTGGTGGTCTGTTCACTCGAACATCCAGGTCTTGTGTTCCTTCCTGGATTGATGGTGCATTCTAGCTGTGCAGGGGAAGGTTGTTCCATGCCTTGGCCACCAGGTGAGAGAAGGAGAGTCCTATGCTGTTGGTTTGGCAGACATGTGGGCTGTGTGCGAGGGAGAGGGAAGCAGATTAATGGTGTCCGGTAGGTTGGTGGAACGTCAGGCATTTGTTGATGTATGCTGGTCCTTCACTGTGTAAGGCCCTGTAAGCGTGTGAGCAACTTGAAGAGGCATCTCTTCTGGATCGGGAGCCAGTGTAATTTCTTGAGGTGGGGGTGTGATGTGGGTCCTTCTGGGGAAGTCAAGGATGAGTCTTGCTGCTGAATTTTGTATTGTCTGGAGTCTATTCAGGAGGCGTGCAGTGATTCCTATGTAGAGTGGGTTTCCGTAAGCCAGTCTGCTGGTGATCAGGGCCTGCATGGCAGTCCTTCCGGTGTCGACTGGGAGCTACTTGAAGATCTTATGGATCATGTAAAGGGTGTGGAAGCAGGCAGTGTGACTGCATTGACTTGTTTCTTGATAGCTGGCTTTCTGTCAAGTATGATGCCGAGTTTGCAGGCGTGGTCTGTTGGGGTGGGCCGAATTCTATGGGCCACCATGCGTCATTCCATGTTGTTCCCAAAGATGAGGATTTCTGTCTTCTCCATTTTGAGTTTGGGACAGTTGTCCTTCATCCAGTTAGAGATGTTCATCATGTGGAAGTTGGCTCTGGTGCTGGAGGCGTCTTTGGACAGTGAGAGGATGAGCAGGGTGTCATCAGCGTAGGAGATGTTGAATTTGTGCAATCTGACAGTATCACCCAGGGGAGTCATGTAGGTGTTGAAAAGGGTGGAGACGATCCCTGGGGCACTCTGCAGGTGATCCTCTTGGGCTCTGAGATGAACGTGGGTAGACGGATTCTTTGGGTTCTACCGGTGGATTCCGATGTGGTGGAGTCTGTTGATCAGGATGTGATAGAATATGGTGTCTCTGCAATCCAGGTGGGCCCTAATGTCACCTCTGGCTGCGATCAGGGCTGTCCTCTGTTTAGCATGCAGTCTGGATTGAGAGGGGTCCAGCAGGTTGTAGTATTCTAGGTGTTGGGTGAGTTGCTGGTTGACCGCTTTCTCGTGGACCTTTGCTGGATAGGGGAGCAGAGAGTTGGGCTGGTAGTTCTTTTGTTCAGATGAGTTGACAAATGATTTTTTCAGGAAGCGCCTCCCTTCGGCATGTTTCCAGTCATCAGGGAAGGCTGCCGAGGTGTTCAGGACTTTCTGAGCCCATCGCTGATTGTCTTGCTTCTGAGGTTGAAGTGGTGGTGGGGGCAAGGGTTTGTGGGTGCTCCTGAGTGCACGGTGTTGATAATGCAGATAGCGTCTTGCATTGTGAGGAGGTCCCAGAGTGTGAGCAGATGTTCAGTGTAAATGTTCCTGGGTTTCAGCTTGTTGATACTGTTGGCGGTAGAGAGTTGGCGTTCAAAAGTTTTGTGGATGGGTGAGATCTTGTTGTGGAAGTTAGCTAGTTTGCCTCACTGTTTCTGGGAGGGTGTAATGTCATTCTTGGTGGTAGTGGGATTGGCTAATTCATCCACAATGGTGAAGAGTTCCTTGCTGTGGTTTGAGCGGCTTCAATGAGGTCTGCAAGGGCATTCTTCTTAGTTTATTTCAGGAGGCGGTGGTAATGGTTGAGAGTTGTCCTAAAGGCGGTGCTGTCTACCATCCACATGCTGATGCGCCACCTCCTTTATAGTTGCAGGGTCTGTGGACCTTATACCTATGGTGATGTTATAACTGTAACTCAAAGACAATACTCACAGTGAACCAGAAACATCACCTAGGTAGTCAGATGTGCCCATGGATCCTGGCGATCAAACAGGAACAGGCAAGGCAGTAACAGCAAAGGGGTAGAACTAAACACACACACAAAAGACAAGGAGCTAGCAAGGAGGAGTACTTAACACGAAAGGAAGGAAATCACAGGGCAAACTTGGCAGAAAGCATGTAAGAGAGCGCTAAAAGCAATGCAAATCAGGAACAAGAAATAGCTGAAGCCTAGGAACAGGAACAAAGAAAAATTATAGCTCAGGAAACAAGGTAGCACTGCAGGCAGTGCTAATTCAGGCACAAGGAATAGCTATAGCTCAGGAACCAAGGTAGCACTGCAGGCAGTGCTAATTCTGGCACAAGGAATAGCTATGGTTCAGTAATCAAGGAACAAGGACTATTTATAGCTCAGGACTCAAGGAATATCAAAAGCTTAGAAAACAAGGATCAGTCTCACCGGAAAACAGCTACAATGACCAACACTGGGCTGAAGGGAGCTGGGGCTTAAAAGAGCTCACAGTACTAATGCACATCAGGTGTGAGCAGAGTAGCAGCAGCCAGCCACAGGTGAGCTGAATTCCTCCACCCATCCTTAGGCTGCAGGGGTGAGACAAAGCAGTGAGCAGGGGATTATAGGTAATGGAGTTTCCAGCATGAGCAGACTGGCTTCCACAAAATCCGGCATGGATTGGGAATGGATGTCAATTCCTAAATGATTTACAAATGCCTGGAAGTGGGTATGCATACAGGGGAGTGTCTGGAAGCATACTGGAAAGCCCCACAATACGGCCCCCTGGTGGTGGGAACGAGAGCACATGGAGTGAATCGTGAGAGTACACCCCTCCAACAACTGGCTCCCGGAATCTGGAACTCGATTTAAGCCTTTGCTGATGTGAAATAAGTCAATTTCCATCAGAGATGTAGTGAAAGATACCAGAGGACGCAGGAAAAATGTGATGTTCTGGAGGGTAGAATAATACTATGTAAACAGCAGTGTTGGAGGCAGGACCTGAAGAGTCCAAATCCAGTTAAGGTGGCTTATACACGCCTGAATCAAAGGTGTTTGAAGACCAGATGATGGCAGGCTAGAGTAGCAATTTGGAAAGGAAAGCAGATTAAATGTAGAGTCAAAAGCAGATAACTGATTGGCAGGAGTCAGAAAGGTCAAAGATAAGCTGGCTGAAGACAAAGGAGGTGACAGGAAGCAGACCTGAAGTTCTGGCCCTGGAAAAACACATACAGAGACTCACATGCAGGCGACTTTGGAAGAAGGTATGCAGTAGGCCCAGGCCCTTGAGGCTTACATGTTGAGAGTTTTGTCTCTGATGCTGGAGACTCAGTCTCTGAATTTATACGTACTGAGAACTCTGAAGGTTGGCAAACTGGAAGCTCTAATTCAGAATTCAGGCAGGTTGGAAGCTCTGTTTCAGAAGTCAGGCAGCCTGGAAGCTATGGTTCATAAGTCAGGCCGCCTGGACGCTCTGGTTCGGAAGTCAGGCAGCCTGGAAGCTCTGGTTCGGAAGTCAGGCAGGCTGGAGACTCTGACTTAGTGAGCTGAGGGCTTATGCTCTGAATGCAGGCAGTCTTGAGGCTCCAGTACTAACGGCAAGCAGGCTGCAGGCTCTGGCGCAGATGGCAGGAAGGTTGCAGGCTCTGGCTCAGATGGCAGGCAGGCTGCAGGCTCGGCCTCAGATGGCAGGCAGGCTGCAGGCTCGGCCTCAGATAGCAGGCAGGCTGCAGGCTCGGCCTCAGATGGCAGGCAAGCTGCAGGCTTGGCCCCAGAATGGCAGGAAGGCTGCAGGCTCGGGCTCAGATGGCAGGAAGGCTGCAGGCTGGCTCTCTGTTTACTACAATAAACTTCAAGACTGTTTTAATGCAGATGCGTCTCACTTCATTACTTCAAAGGGGTGAGGATATTGTTTCTTCTCAGCTTGGAGGTTGACTTCAGTTGCAGCAGTTAAATCAAGAGCATGGTCTGAGTCACAGGACATTGTCACATCAGGGAGTATGTGTGTCAATAGTTCAGGTTTTGTCAGTATGTCAAGGGCCTGTCTATGAGTTATCTCTGAGATAGAACTGACCTCACTACCAGGAAAAAAAAGCTAAGAGATTTTTTGTGTCTTGCCAGGAATTTGGAGTTCCTCAAAACTGGAGGGACACATCTCAGATGTAGCACCAGGATGTAATTTAGCACAAGAAAACAAACCAGAGGAGTTAGGAAATTCAGAATTCAAACAAATACTTTCCTTAACTGCACTTTGAGACATGGTACTATGGCTATTCTGAGTGGAATCTGAGTGATCAGCCACAGTATTAATTACACAATTACTGGACCAGCTCTGACTGGACCGCAAAATAGTGCGCACAGCTTCATTCTCCATACATAGAGGTGGAACAGTTGTTTTCTGTAGGGGTTTTAGATTCCCACTTGAACTCTGGGTTATAATTTTTTTAGCAGGTTCTGAAACATGTTATTCTCCAATAATTCAAGAATCTTAGATGTAATTATATCCTGTGAAGATTGCAGATCTTTTTCTGCAAGGACAGTGGTAGACTTGCCAACTTCACACCAAGCAATAGAGCTCCACAAAACGCCGAATCTGACCTGGGTGCTGCCGGAGTGCTTTTCCCTTGTGAACGGGCCCCTTCAAACGCCGCACTTCATCTAGCAGCCTCCCCTTGCCCCGTGAGGGATCCGCCGCCTCCGTGTCTCCGCAGCTGCTTGCCGCACCCGCTGCGCGGGTTGTGGCGAGGGGTAGAGGCTGCCAGGGCGCTTGGTGTCTACAGTTGCCTGGAGGAGGAGTCGTGACCCAGCAGAGGGAGCGCGCCAGCAGGGACTCTCAAGACCAGGAGTCCCTGCGCTGCACAGGTGTGCACGGCCACGCCCCCACCGAGACACGCCCACCTGCCTGCAACGCCCCTATTTAATCTAAGGCCTGTCGCTCAGCGGGACGCCGAGTGAAGCCCGGGCAAAGGGCGGGCCGTCTGAGGCCGTCAGGGGCTGACAGAGGCTGGGCTGGGCCAGGTCCCCAACATCTCCTATACTGGCCCTGAAAGGTACTGTGACATTGTTAGAGGGCAAAACAACAACTATGTCCACACGCTCTGGGAAACTGCTCAGAGCTGTAGGAGAAGGGGTTGGGGGAATCCAATGCTAGGCACTATGGATAGGTTCATAACTAGAGTAGCGGCAGTCATAGAGAAGGAGATAGCGATGACGGAACGTCACCTCTCCGGGGATCTCTTACCACCTAGACGATCCTCTCTTGGTCCTTTGGCTAAAGTCTTGTCACCCCCTACAGCTAGGTCTCCATCTCCACCTATTGTAGAAGTGCCTGAGCATCCCCGGCTATCTGAAATAGGCGGAAGTATTGAGAGGCTAGAGAACTTATTAGTACAGTTAACACCAGGCATTGCTAGTGATGATATCGGGGGAGGGTGTGTTTTACCTCTACTTCCCCCTGATACTAGCCAAAACTCTCCTTTGCCAGACCCTGTTCCTCTCGTGGGCACTTCATTGCCTAGCGTGCTTCAGGGTGCTTCTAAACGTGCCAAGAGGAAAAGAGTTGTGAGTACACGAAAAGGCAGTCACCCTATATTGTATAAGCGTTTTAGGAAACAAGGGGCAAGGGCCACGGGGGAACAAGTCCTAGTTTGCCTGGACCAACTCACTAACGCGCTCAATCGCTCCCTGATACCACTCATAAACCACGTTAAGAGGGTGGAGGCCAGAGTAAATAGTCTCGAGCAGTCGACTCTAGACAACTTTTACTCACTCAAAACTCTGATCAAACAACGGACTAGAAGTAGTCAGGACCCCACATGTGGTAAGTTGGGAAATGGAGCAGTTGTTGCAGGTGCCCCGCTTCAGGATCCAGTCAAGCCAAAGACGGTGTCTTTAACAACACCAAGTGTAGCACCAACTTTAACTAATATCGCCCCACCTACGTCCAACCCAGGTCCTGCCCCGCAATCTAATCCACAGCAAGGGAACTCCACTAACGCCCCTAAAGCTCACAAGATAGTAACAAAATCAAAGGCCGTACTGGGCGTGCAAAATTCCAATTCCAAATTTAAGCAATTACCCGCAAATAGTGCTAAGACCAAGGGAGATGGGGCAGCTTTGTTAGCTAATTCTGCCGAAATCCACTCGGCAGTACATGCTCCAGCTGCACCCGCCCCGAAGAAATATCCCCGCACCCCATGCACTGACCAATTGCCACCCCTATGTAGTTGTACTGGTTAAAGTTCCATCTTTAAAAGACAATCAACCAGAGACCCACCAGGCCTTAAAAAATAAATGCCTCCACTGGCTAAAAACAAATAGACCACTCCCTGCGGGCATCTATGGATTAATCCTCGGCGTCCGCAGGGTGAGCTGGGTTGGCAAAAGCAAGAAGCAGCTGGAAGGGGACTGCGTTATCATTAACTTCCAGGATAATAGAGTGGCCAGATTGATATGTAGCCAAGATTATACGGTGGGGGGCACTGGAATTAGTGTAGTGGATCTGACCTACTTTTACCCGCGGCATTCAAATCCTACAATTCTAAGGCCTGGGTTGGGGGAAAAGAGCAGGGGTGCCATTGGTGGAATGTGTAGTATCCCTGAGCCCCTTCAATATCCACAGACTAGGTGGCTCGGTCAAAACGGTGGCCCTAGGAGCCACTGACTTGAGGTAACGGGAGATCTAGATAGGGGGAAATGGGTGAGTCCCTACATGATATAGTACTGTAATCTATCTCCTCCTCCCTTAATGAAACCCAAACTGTACCGCTGGTAGCTTTGGACCCTTTGGGGGACTCAGTCTCTAGCGATTATTGGGGTGCATTGCAAGGTAGAGATAGGGCGACTTCATGCCAAGAAATAGTTTCCCGTTGCGCTCCTGCTGTGACGGACCAAGTCTTCAAGGTCTTCAGCTGGAACGTTGCAGGAATAACTATAAAACTGGCACTGCCGGACTGGAATGCAATAGTGGAAGAATATTCCATATGCATCTTCCAGGAGACGTGGAGTAGGGAGCCAGTACACAGGGTGGGGTACTCTGCTTATGCCATTCCTGCTGTCTGTCCTGAATCAGGCAGAGGTCGACCCTCGGGGGGACTTCTCATCTGGGTAGCCTCATCCCTAAACTGTAGGGTAGTGGAAATTAAGACCAATAGCCCAGACCTACTCAATATCATATTGAAGGATGTCAGGGGCCGTGTTGTCTTGAACATATTTAATGTTTATGCCCGTGGCACCAAGGGAGGGAGGCAGTCTCCCACAATTGCTTTGCTGGAGGACTTATTAGGGGCAACGCCACACAAAGCCTGCAGCTTGGTTGCAGGTGATGTAAATTGTACATTCGAGCCTTTGGGCTCGGATGTTACTCAGGACCAGGATGAGGAGGATGGCAGGAGGGGGATACCTGTCTTGGAGCTGCCCCCGATCAAAAAATGGTCGGAGGTGGCATTGCAGCTAAACGCCCTTAGTACAGAGTACGGCCTGAGGGCCCTAAATGGAAGAAAAAGCTCGGACAGGGGGGGCGCCCATACATATAATAGGCCCAACCACACATCAAGAATCGATTACATCTTGCTTGATGTGTGCTTGTGGAGCTCAGTGAGGGATATGGTAATATTACCTACAGTTGAAAGTGATCATAATCTGTTGTCCCTCACTTTAGCTCCGTGGTGGTCTGTCAGTAGTGGAGGTCCCGTATCTAGCGCCATAGTTGACTTGGGTGAGGCGGAGGTATCCCTTTGCGGTAGACGCTTGAAGTGGTCAAAACTCCTGCTGTCTGCCGGAAAACTTGAGGCCGTGTCCCAATTATTGGCCTTAGCTCACCAGAATCTAGGCGTAGTTGAAGGGGACTCGGGGGAGGCATGTGAAGTATTTTGTGGACTAACTGGGGCCTTGACAAATTTGTTTACTGTGTGCAAGAGGCATGGTGGGGCAAAAGAAACGGCCAACAAAAGAGATGGCTGGTACAACCATAACTGTAGGGAGGCGAAAAAAAACCTAGTTGAGGCGGTCAAAGCAAAATCTCAAGTTAGGATAAAGGAGGCTAGGAAGGTCTACTCCAAATTGATCCAGTTAGCTAAGAAGGAATGGGAGGAGAAATTCTGGGCAGAGTTGTTGGTTGCTAGTAAGGATAAAGATACTAGGGGGTTCTGGAAATTGATAGGCTCCCGTAATAGACCCGACGACACTCTGAGAACCTGTACCATCCCACCCCAGAATTGGTTCCGTCATTTCGGGGCCTTATACTCAGTGATAGAAGGGCCACTAAACGAGCCAGCTCTACTTTCCTTTTCGATGGAGGATAGTTATTTTGGCTTGTTCACATCCCGGGAGGTGGAGAATGCCATCAAAACCGTGGTTCCACTGAAAGCTGCAGGCCCGGATGGGCTCCCAGGGGATTTACTGCGGGCCTACCCATCGGATTGGGGTCAAATAATTTCGGCCCTCTTGAATGCTATCTTGGAAGGCGGCCCGATCCCAGAGTCATGGAGAGGGGCAGTGGTAGTCCCCATATACAAAAAGGGAAGTAGAGACATTCCAGGGAACTATAGGCCAATAAGCCTGATTGACTACACAAAAAGTAGCTGGAAAAGTCATTCTGGGGAGAATTCTTCAATGGGTGGATGAGAACCAAGTCCTATCGGACTTTCAAGCAGGCTTCCGCCCAGGAACTGGTACAATTGAGCAGGTTTTTAGGCTAACATTACTGCACTGGAAGGTGGTGGAGCTGGGCAAGGGCAGTCTTTATTTGGCCTTCATTGATTTGAAGACTGCCTTTGACCTAGTTCCCAGGGAAGAACTCTGGAGGGTTCTCCATCGCCTGGGCCTGCCCCCGTACATTTTGTTCCTTTTAATGAAACTCCACACGAGCAATTTTGCTCAGGTTCGCTGGGGCAGAAATGGCGAAACAACAGATAGGATTCCCGTTTATAGGGGTGTCAGACAGGGTTGCGTGTTAGCTCCCACACTTTTTTCTCTCTATGTAAATGGTGTGGTGGAGCATCTGCTAAAAGAACCTGCGGACGCACCCTGTCTGGGGGGTGTGCGGATCCCAACACTGTTGTTCGCGGATGATACTCTGCTCATTTCAAAGACCCCACAGGGGCTCCAGAAGTTGTTGACCCACTTTCAGGACTTTTGCGAATCTAGAGGACTGGTGATAAACGTAGAAAAAATGAAATATCTTATACTACGCCCGCCAAGGAAATTAGGTCGTCCTCCTATTCTGAACTCAGTCCCCTTGGAGAAGGTGACCGAATTTGACTATTTGGGTTTACGCCTGAATGATAAAATGAGTTGGCCTTCACATATTGACAAGATGGTCCTCTGCCACAAAAGGGTAGGAGGTGCTTTACTCAAGGAATATCATGCATCTCCCAGATCCTCAGTGGCGCCTGCAATTGAGATTAGATGATATCTATCTAGCTCTACAATCACAGAGGATCTCTTTGAGTGAGACTAACTCCTCTAGAATTAAACTTCTCGAATCCTGGGAGGCTGTTGCCCCTCAGACCTTTCATCGGTTTCCTGCTCTTTCCCTGGAGGGACTCAATCTCCTCCTAGATAAAACAAAATCAGCCTCTCCTTTGGACCCGGTTCCTTTGAAAATACTAAAGGAACATAGGGACATCATTCTTCCACCGATGTTGGAAATAATGAATGGAGCCATGGAACAGGGTATTTTTCCTGCAGCATGGAAGAGAGCTGCAGTAAAACCTCTTCTCAAAAAGTCCACATTGGATCCGGGCTTACTGCAGAACTTCAGGCCAATATCCCTTTTGCCGGCTCCTGCTAAGATGTTGGAGGCCCACTTGAATTGTCATCTCTCCAACTTCCTTGACTCTTCAGGGTTCCTGGATGGGTCCCAGCATGGCTTTAGAAAGCTTCACAGCACGGAGTCCGCTTTGACCAAGGTCACGGACAATATCCGCCGGAAGGTGGATATGGGTCAATCTACCGTGCTAGTCCTGCTGGATCTTACAGCAGCTTTTGATACCCTGTCTCCCTTGACTTTAACATCCAGGTTAAGGGAGGCAGGGGTAGCAGGGCCGGCTCTCAGTCTCCTGAGCTCTTTTCTTCACCAACGAGAGCAGCGTTTAACGCTGAGAGACTTCCTCTCCCCTGCAAAGTCTTTGCAATGTGGGGTGCCACAAGGGTCGGCCTTGAGCCCGACCCTGTTCAATATCTATGTGGCCCCCCTTGCAAGACTAGTAAGATCTCAGGGGATGGAGGTAGTGTCGTATGCTGACGACACGCAGATTATGGTGTCCCTGACCCACCCTGTGGATGTCGCCGCGTCCAACTTTAGGTCCTGCATGCAACTTGTTGCAGAGTGGATGATTTTCAACTCCCTAAAGTTGAACGGCGACAAGACTGAAGTCCTGGTCTTTGGTAAAGACCAGAGCCTGTGGTCAGGTGAGTGGTGGCCTTCATCTCTGGGCATCTGCCCCACTCCGACACAATCTGCTAGGAATCTTGGCGTCATTTTTGATACCCGGCTTTCCATGGAACTCCAGGTCAATAGGACCGTGGCCACCTGTTGGGGTGTCATTAGGACTCTTAAAAGAATTGTCCATTATCTTTCCCCTCAGGCACGCAAGCAGGTTGTTATCGCCCTTGTTGGTTCACGGCTTGATTATTGCAACTCACTCTATGCCGGGACCAACAAGGGCCTCCTGCAGCGCCTGCAGGTTGTACAGAATGCGGCGGCGCGTTTTGTACTGGCCCTGCCCTGGCTGTCATCTATGACCTTGGCCAGGAAGAGTCTCCACTGGCTCCCTATCTCTTCAAGAGTTTCGTTCAAACTTCTCTGCCTCACGTACCGTGCCCTGATGGCAGGTCCGACTGACGCTTTGGGATCCTTGCTCACGAGGTATGTTCCTAACAGATGTCTACGCTCATCAGAGCTAAACCAACTGGTGGTTCCACGCGCTAAGAAGGCTAGATGGGGGAGCAAGGCCTTCTCCATTCTTGCACCCCAGCTATGGAACATACTTCCCCTGGAGATCAAATTACAGCCTTCCCTTGATCTCTTCAGGAAAGCGTTGAAGACCTGGTATTTCATTAAAGCATATCAGTAAGCTCCTGTCTTTGACTGCCCCTGCTAGGTTGTTTTGAGTTAGGCGCCTTGACGCCCATTGGGCATAGCTGCGCGGTATAAAAGCCTGTTCATTCATTCATTCATAAGGCAAGGGGGGTCACATCCGCCCTGTATGGTGCGGAGTTATGGGCCCACTGCAATTTGGAACCCCTATCCAAGACTGAAAACAAGTTTCTGAAGGACCTCCTAGCTCTCCCCCTGAGCACCCCAACAGTTCCAGTGCTCTTGGACTTGGGCTGCAAAAGTATTAAAGACCAGGCCCGCCTTCGTCCATTGCTCCTGTGGTCCCGCATATGGAGGGTCCCTGAATTAAAATCCTATGCCGACGGCCTATTGGAAATACTGAACATGGGGGTTGGAACAAGATTAAGTGGCTGCGGGACACAAAAACGCTTTTGGGGGAACTGGGCCTAGGAGATTGCTGGACCTCAAGATCTGCCCCTCCTAAGGCAGTCCTCAAAAAATTATATTGGGATTGGGTCTCGTGTCAACTAATTGGGAATCCACATCATTGCAATTCGACGGCAGCGTTTCTCAAAATAAAGGATGTGGTATTATACGAACCCTACATGGACCTAATTACTATGCCAGTGGATAGGGCCCTTTACTTCAAGTTTAGAGTTGGTACCCTTTCACTAAAAGCAACTATATCGAAGTGGAAGTCCTATGCCCATTTATCCCCCTTTTGTGCCTGTTGTCCAACTAGGCCTGAGACTGTGGCTCATGTACTCTTCGAGTGCCCAGACTACATCCATCCCAGGAGATACTGGTTGAAACCCCTTTTCAAACGCTTGGGAACACGTGTACATTCGGTGGCTCTTCGAATTTTACTGACTGATACCTCTCCACCTATAGTCTGTGGTGTCTCTAAATTTTTAAAACGTTCCTGGTTGATTCGTTGCAATAGATTGACTATATCGGTTTAATTCTTTTTTAGCTAATTTATCTTGGGGAGCTCCCTAAATTTTTTATATATTTTAAGAAATGTATGACATGCGTGTATTTTCTCTTAAAAAATGCTGTTTTTAAATGTATGTTATGCTTGTAAGATATCTTTTGCATATCGAATAAAGCTTTCAACCACCAATAGAGCTCTACCTTGCGTTGTGTTCAAATTGGCTATTAGCCATCTAGTTCTCTTTTCTCTCTTTTGTTAAACTGATTATTGTTTACTTTGAATGTGCTATCTAACAAGATCCCTTTAGTATCCAGGACTGTGATCTTTGCTGGACTACAAGACTGAGTAACATTATTTGAATGGAGAACGGAGGTTATGAAATTAATCTCCTCTTTCTTTGGGTGCTGTGTGTTAAAACAGGCTTTAACTTGGGTCATTGAACTACCAGTTTGGTAAGATGCTGCTAAATACTGTGTCTGGAAATTGTCTTCAAAGAAAACATTCTCTTGGCAGGGGTCTCTGAGTTACAAACTTCAAAAAAAAATTCCCCTCATACTAACATAGAAGGATCAGCCAACTACAGGGAATAATATTAAGCATGTAAGAGTCTGTTTTGTTCCATGGATACATCTCTAGAGTCTAAGGATTTTCCAATAAGTTGCATGGAACTGCGCTGTCTTGGCAATGGATGCCTGCCATCATACACAGACTTTCTGGTTCTGATGCTAAACATCTTGGCAAGAACTTACTGGGAAAGCTTTGAGAAAAAAAAGTGGTAGCTAACTGAATGCAAAGAAACCTCACAAGTGACCCTGGAAATGTGGGTTGGTCATTCTGTCAGGGACAGTCCGGGACTATGTTAGGAACATAGTCAGGGACTTGAGCAAAGACTGAAGACTGGGTAGAAAACGTACTGTGCCCAGGATCACACAAGGAGTCAGAGGAGAAAAAGGGATTCAAATGGGAAGCGTGTACAAGATGGCAAAGACTCAGAAAGAAAGGGCACTCAGAAGGAAATTTAGCATTCAAACTAACTACGCCCATGCTGGACATGCATGACATATATATAATACAACATTAACAATAAAGGGAATCTGGAGTAAAGCACTCAGGAGCTCCACACAGTAAGACTGAAGCTCAGTAAGCTCCTCACTCACAATTGCGGTTACAGATAGTGACTGAAAATACCCACATACAGGATATGTATGCAAAGGCAGGGTCTCTGGAGCTTATACCTATGGTGATGTTATAACTGTAACTCAAAGACAATACTCAAACAGGAACAAGCAAGGCAGTAACAGCAAAGGGGTAGAACTAAACACAAGCTCATTAGACAAGGAGCTAGCAAGGAGGAATGCTTGGCAGAAAGCAGGTAACAAACATGAAAGGTAACAGAAGCAAGACAGCAAAATAGAAAGACAGCAAACTAGAACTGGAACCAAGGAAATGAGAAGAAAGGCAGGGACTGGAAAATGATATACAGAAGGGGAAGCTACAAGGTTATACTAGAACAGTGCAGGTTCAGGAATCAAGGCAACACAGTAGCATAGAAGGCAGTGATGGGGCAGGAACAAGAATTGAGCTAAGGCTCAGGAGTCACGGTAGCACTGCAGGCAGTGCTAGTTCAGGAAATGGGAATTACTAAAGCTTCAGGAGTCAAGGTAGCACTGCAGGCAGTACTGGTTCAAGGAAACAGGAAATAGCTACAGCTCAGGAAACAAGGCGGCAAGAGAGCACTGCAAGCAATGCAAATCAGGAACAAGAAATAGCTGAAGCCCAGGAACAGGAACAAAGAATAACTATAGCTCAGGAACTCAGGAAACAAGGTAGCACTGCAGGCAGTGCCAATTCAGGCACAAGGAATAGCTATAGCTCAGGAACCAAGGTAGTACTGCAGGCAGTGCTAATTCAGGCACAAGGAATAGCTATAATTCAGGAAAGTTTCGAGGCAAGATGGCGGCTGCTGCAGCGGCTGTGTGAGGTGCCTGCTCCTCTGCTCCTGGTCGGGAAAGAGAGAAGTTCCACGATGTTCACTCAGTTCGGCTTCAGGCTCTTTTTTTCTCTCTGCTCTGTGTTGTTGGCGATTGGAACATTCATCTAAAATTGAATTACATGGAGTTCACGGAGCAGTACTTCCAGCGTTTCCAGCGTGTTGCAGTTTTCAGCGTGGGACGCGTGGTGCTATATCAATTTATGGTTGCACCGCTACTGTTCCTCAGTTTTCCCCGAGTACCATTGTGGCGCTTCCCTCCCCTTTCTCCAGGACTTTACTTGTTTGGGGCTGTTAGATCCAAACCGAAGATGCAGCCGAAACCCCAACTGAAACCTCCGGTTACCAGAAGCGGCAAAACAAAGACTTTAGGGCAGCCTGGTATTGAAGAAGGACCCGTGGGTGAGTCGGGGGCTTTGGGCGGTGCTGAGAAGCCGATCTTGCAGTCGGAACTGACATTAAGCAGCAAGAAGGGAGGGGAGCGAAAGAAAGCTCATAACTTGAATCCTGCAGCACAAACACTCCCCGAGATGTTTGAGAAACAAATGTTGAAGAATAATTTACAAGAGCGTTCTGAAAATACGCCAATGAGTCAGGTAATTCAGGAAGGGGGTCCTACTGCGGAGGTATTAATTAACTCAGTTACAGAAACATTTCTGTCTGATATTGCAAATAATGTTGAAAAGAGCCCGGATGGCTGTATTATGGGAAATGGTCCATGTGGATGCTAGCTTAAATTTTGAAGATCCTGCTGGTTTAAATACCCCTTCTATGGGAACAATGCTATCCGTTGTGGCGGATGCTTTATGCCCTGACTCTCTGGCCCTTCAAGATACTGCAGACAACTTTTATTCAATGTCAGACCACTCGTCGGATGAGAGTACGGCTAAGGATTGGGCAGATTATCCAGGTGGTAGTAGCATGGATGAAGATTCTAGAATAAGCGAGGCTTCCCCTGGGTCTGCGACAACTGTTAAAAAGCATAGAGCCAGAAAGTAAGGCACCTGACTCTAGTGGTATGGCTGTGGAAGATGTATTTCAATCCGGCTGTTTTGCAGGAGAGCAATCTAACGATTCTCATAATGATCAAGAGGTGACTTTAGCTATTATCTATCAGACAATGTTTGCACACAGAGCTGAGTCCAAAACGGAAATTGCTCGTACACAAACCACATATAGAAAGGTTCAGAATGCTGTTAGGCGAGTCACTAAGATTTGTACTGATATCTCATCAAGAGTCACTGAAGCAGAGACTAGAATATCCGCGCTTGAGGACGAAGTTGCGGCTCAAAAGCTACAGCTCAGTTCTATAAAAGCTCAACGTGACGATATAAGTTACAAGCTCACAGAGTTGGAAAATCAATCGCGTAGGAACAATCTGCGAGTTTTGGAGAAATCGAGGGGCCTGATATACGGAAATGTATTTGTGAACTTTTCCAAGATGCGTTTCAAGAGTTAACCTCTTGGGCTTGGTCTACAGTTATTGAACGGGCGCATCGCTTTCCTTTTACCATCAAGAAAGCTAAGCAATCAGAGGTGGAACAGCCTAGAGAAATTTTGGTCCGATTTAACAACTTTTTGGCAAGAGAGGCAGTTTTTGGTCTAGCTAGACCTGACAAGCAGAGAACCGCAAAGGGCTGTAGCTTCTTTGTTCAGCCAGATTTCTGTCCAGCCATTGTCTCTAAGCGTTGGCATCTACGCCAACTGATTGCAGGATTTCAGGAGAAAGGAGCAGTTGTGTACTTGCAGAACCCAGCGAATTTAAAAGTCACTGTTAAAGGACAAACTAAATTCTTTTTTTCAGAGATAGTGGCAAAGGACTTTTTGATGACATTATGAATATGAATTTCAAGTTCTCTGGCCCTGTTTAATAATTTTGTGAAGAGTTTCTTGCGCTGAAAATTATGTCTTTCTTATTGTGGAATTGAACTCTCTGAGATTATATTGCAGCTCTTCTTTTTCTTTTTCTGATTTTTGAGTGAACATTGCTTAATGGGCGATAGATAGATATGTTATAATAATATTTTCTTTCTTTTTCCAACCAAGAAAGGGAGTAGGGGGGGGGCACTTAATGTTCTCATGGACCAATGGTCCTTGTGCCTCATGTGGTGGGATGGGTGGGTTGGGTGGGTTGGGTGCGGGGGTGGGTTTTGGTGTGGGGCTGGTGGTGGTGGTGGAGGGTGGTGGGGTGTAAGTCAGCAGTAGTTATCATTGAATGGACAGCAGAATGGATAATTCTACAATATTTCTGTGGCACGAACCAAAATAGGAAAGCATGGTACATGTTATATGTGATTTATAATAATGGATAGAAAAGTGAAGATTTGCACGTTGACTATTAATGGCCTTAATGATTTCAAGAAAAAGGGGACTTTATGTAAAATAATTCAATTATTACAAATAGACATCTTGTGCTTACAAGAAACGCATATTTCATGGGATAAGAGAAATTCTCTGAAAAATCTAGGTCTTGAATTACTAGTATGTACGAAACAGACTGGGATTAAAAGAGAGGTCGCTATTTTTATGAAACAGGGTTTAGGGAAGTGCGTTAGGACATTAGCAGATAAATGGGGAAGATGGGGATTGGTAGAAATCAATATTGACGTAAATAGGTTCACTATCTGTTCTTTATACGGCCCGAACTTAGATGATTGTGAGGTAATGAACTCGATTAATTTAGAGCTGGCCATATGGTGTCAACCAATAATCCTCTGTAGTGACTTGAATGTTCATATTGATGCTGATTTTAATATTAGGACAAGCTGGAAGTATAGAGGTCGGAATAACAGGACTTTTAGAGCTCTTCGTGAATTAATTTTAGGGAACAGGCTTATTGATGTCTGGAATAGATTTCGGTCTAGTGAACCTGGATATACTTTCTTTTCTTCCCCACACCAAAAGTTTGTTCGCCTGGATTATTTTTTTATTTCTCAAGATTTTATAGAGAAAGCTAATATAGATATTATGCCAAAACTTGTGTCAGATCATAACCCCGTAATATTGGGAATTCAACTCTCTTCTTCAAAAAAAGGTCTCAAAACTAAGTGGTCGTTTCAAAGGAACTTGTTGTTGGATGACGACTATGTCCAATACATGGCCAAAATTATTAAGGAGTTCTTTTTGTTTAATAATGATACAGCTTCTGTTCAAACTGTCTGGGACACCTTTAAATCAATAATCAGAGGAGAAACTCTTAGCTGCTCGAATCACCAACAGAAAATAAGACGGAGTAAATTTAAGGAAGAACTGGATAAGGTGATGAGGGCAGAGATAAAGCTGGCTGTAAATATTAAATATGGTCAGGGTATTGAAGATGCCCAACGTGATTTAACCATTAAACGTGCTGCAGCTTATTCTTATATAGCCGATCAGATAGCGTCTAAGTATAGGCAATTTAAGACAGAATGCGATGAGTTAAAGGGGCAGAATGTTAGCACAAAGGCTTAGACAGAAGGCGGCTTCTAACGATATTATAAAAATTATCGATTTAAATGGGTAACTCAGGAGTCTAATGTTGGGGTTCTAAAGGCGTTTCGGGATTTTTATCAGTTATTATACAATGAGCCGAATGATGGTAGCGGCGAAGTAAAAAATTGCTTAGAATATCTGGAAAAGCTAGATACTACGAAACGTTTGGAAATACACAAAACCTTATTAGCCTCCCCTATTTCATGGGAAGAGATCGAAGTGGCTATCCTAGGTTTTGCCCCCGGGAAAGCAATGGGACCAGATAATATACCGTTGGAATTTTACCAGACTTTTCGTAATATGTTAAAACCAAAACCACTCAAAGTGTATCGTCAGGCTTTTCTGGGTTACTCTCCTGACTCTAGGTCCCTGGCCACTATAGTTATTTTTTTTTAAAAAGGAAAGGTGGGCACTGAGCTAGGGTCATATAGACCAATTTCTCTTATTACCTCAGATAGCAAGATCTTTTCTAAGATCTTGGCTAATAGATTAAATGATCTTATGCTAATGCTGGTTTCAAAAATACAGCACAGATTTATCAAGAAAAGGGATACAACTGATCACGTGAAAAGGATTATTGCTTTACTAGATTGGGCGCAGGCCATAGGATCCCCGGTCGGGGTCGCCCTGTTGGATGCCGAAAAAGTATTCGACAGGGTCGACTGGGGGTTCCTGTGGTCAGTGCTGGTATGGAAGGGCTTTCCTATTGAATACATAAATGCAATACGGGCATTATATAGCCACCCTAAAGCTGTAATTTGTGTTGCCGGTGAGGTCTCTGATTTTCTGCCAATAACAAGGGGGACGAGGCAAGGTTGTCCTTGCTCGCCCTTGTTGTTCGCACAATATATTGAGCCTTATTTGAATTGTTTAGGAAAAGAAGTGGATATTGCTCCCGTGAAAATTCATTAAGTAGAATATAAAGTTTTTGCGTATGCTGACGACGTCGCTGTTGTCACCTCTGATATTAAATTAGCGTTACCTAAAATAATAGAACGGGCTCAGGAATTCGGTGAGCTCTCGGGATACAAATTGAATGTCGCAAAAACGCAGCTGATACACTCGGCAGACGGTCGACCGGGCGGCTTTGTGTTCTCTGCTGAAGCTTCTTATCTTGGTATAACAATATCTGCCAAAATAAATTACATTGTACAGCTTAATACTGACCCTATATTAGATTAAGCTAATAGAGTACTGGAGAGATTAAATAATTTACACTTATCTCTACATGGCCGCACTAACGTGCTGAAAATGTTAATATTTCCAAGATTTCTGTATTTGTTACGTACGATACCCTTGCTGTTTTCCTCTGATTTATTTTGTAAAATAGATAAATGGCCTCCAGGTTTCTCTGGGGCTACCGGAGATCTAGAAGAGCCCAGAAATGGTGTATTCTTCCTAGAATCAGGGGAGGCTGGGGGATACCGAATTTTCGGTTATATTATTGGGCGGTTCTATTAAGATATATGGGCATCCAAATTTTTCAAGATGTCACTATGGATGAATCAATTACGCCGTCAACTTATGAATTGGGGAAGGAAGTGCGACAATGTTTGGTGAGAATAATAGAGCCCAGTTATTTAAAAAAAACTGAATTTAAAATTATGATAACTGCTTTTCAAATTTGGAAGCAGTTTAAAAAAAGATTTAATTGTTGTCTTGGCTTGCATTATTTTATGCCTTTATTGAACAACCAGATTTTACCTGAGATTTTTAGAGACTCAGTAATGATGAGATGGAACGCTGCTGGTGTGCGCATATTAGGAGACTTATACCAGGACAATCAATTTGTTTCCTATTCTTATTTACAAAAAAAATATAATTTCTCTAGAATGGATTTTTTTAAATATCTTCAAATTAGAAGCTTTCTGGAGTCTAAGGGTTTTTTAAGTCAGATTTCGATGAATAAAATTGATATATTAGAATGCAGCAGAAAGGGAAGTAGAACTGGCTTAATATACCAGACGATGGTAACTAGGCTGCAAGATGATTTGTGTGTATATGCAGATAAATGGCAAAGAAAATTAGAAAAGGAGGAAGTTGATCTGTCTAGAGCAATTGAATTGTCAATCAGTATTTAACTTAATGGATCCTTTAACAGCCAACATTTTATGTCTATTTTTGATTTGTACTATACCCCTGCTAAGCTGGCTAAATGGAAATCAAAAAGCGGGGATAAGTGTAATCAATGTAGTTGTATTGCTGCAGACTCTATCCATATGTTTTTTACTTGCCCCAAATTACTTCAATTTAATACGGATGTATAATTTTGTTTGAATGATAGCTTGGGGGTTCAAATTGAAATGTCCACTGCATTAGTTATTCTAGGAATTCAGACAGATCAGAGGTGTGGCACCGCGGCCAGGGCGACTGACGCTGGAATCTGGGGACCACGGTTCGATCCCCGGCTCCGGCGGCAGGTTAGCCCAGCACCATGTGACTCTGGGCAATAGCTCGCTTAATCTTCCCGACGGCCCCCAGCGCCTAGAGACCCTTACGGGTGATTGTGCGCTTTACAAATGTGGACTTTAAATTGGTATAAGAACAATTGTAGAAGAAGGTTTCTTATTTATCTGTATGTCGGTATATCGATCCTGTATAACCTCCCGCTGGTTATATTCTGATCCTCCAGCTTTTCATCATTGGCACTCAAGATTATTAGCTATATATCAACTTGAGAACGCTGTGTATAAATTGAAGGGTTTAAAAAGATATTTGGTCGTAAACTCTGGGCTCCTATCTCAAACTGGATCTGATTTTCTTTTTATTTATGACTATCGACTGTTTCCTCAAAAAAAATTCACAATATTCTGTTTTTGCCATGCTGGATTTGTATGTTTTTCTCTTTTTTGTGTATGATTTACTTTTTTGTATAACTATTTGCTGACATAAAATAAAAAATTAAAAAATAAAAAAGGAATAGCTATAATTCAGGAATCAAGGATTAAATATAGCTCAGGAAACAAGAAATATCAAAAGCTTGGGAAAAAAGGATCGGTCTCACCTGAAAACAGCTACAATGACCAACACTGAGCTGAAGGGAGCTGGGGCTTAAAACAGCTCACAGTACTCATGCACATCAGGTGTAAGCAGGCTAGCAGCAGCCAGCCACAGGTAATCTGAATTCCTTTACCCATTTTTGGCCTGCAGCGGTGGAGACAAAACAGTGAGCAGGGGATTATAGGTAATGGAGTTTCCAGCATGAGCAGACTGGCTTCCACAAAACCCTGCATGGATTGTTAATGGATGTCAATTTCTAAATGATGTCCAAATGCCTGGAAGTTGGGATATGCATATAGGGGAGTATCTGGAAGCATATTAGTATACAGTAAAGTCCCTCAATTCGGCCCCCTAGTGGTGGGAACGAGAGCACAGGGAGTGAATCATGACAGTGAGACTGTGATGCGGAGTCGGTTGTCAAGGCTGCTGATGACAAGAGTTTCGAAGTCCTGGGCCAAGGATGTGTCGCAAAGTGGCAGTTCTTATGGGTAGTGGCAGTGATATGGGTCTTTACGACAGGTCCAATCCATGCAGCAGCAGTGATGCTGCGGTTCTGCTTGGGTTTGCGCCACACAGCAGTGGAGATGCGTTGGTTCCGCTGGTTCCACAAAGGCTGACAGAGTACCCTAATCCCATGTCCAAGGGCCCAGGACTGGAGTGGCACCACTTGGCAGGGCAGGTTCACAGTTGGAAAAGCCCAGCTGTAGGTGCAAGGTTATTTGAAGCCTGTTGTGTCCCTGAGACGCCAGCCAACTAGCTCATGGAGTCACTCTGGGTTCTGGGTTGAAGAGATTCAGGTCCAGTCCTTCTCAAACAGGAAAGAGGGCAGCAGGTTGGAACAGCAGGGCAGCAGTACCTTCAGTGCATCAGTCCATCAGTGTGGCAGTTGTTTCAGCAGCACAACAGTCTTTCTTCCTGTCAGAGTATTCACAGGCCACAAAGTGTACTGAAGAGTTGATGTCATAGCACCAGTATTCATGCCCAGTTGCATATCTGGAGTAGAGAGAAGCTTTAGAGGCAAGCCTTTCAAGTGCACAGATGGCATGCCTTCCTGGACCTGGTTCCAGACTAACTACAGGGGGTATGTAGTCCTTTATATGGAGACACGATGCAGCCTATTCAAGTGTAAGTGGGGCTGGGCCCAGCTCATCCCCATCCTGCCAGTGAAAGGTCATCTAGTCACACTTAAGCTTCCTATTGTGTGTGGCTGCTAGTAGGAATACACAAGCCCAACTGTCAACCACACCCAGTCATGTGATCCAGAGCCTGGCTGCAGACACCAAATGGCTAAGGCAAGAAAATGGCAACTTTCTAGAAGTATGACATTTTCGAAAATTGTAATTTAAACTTCACCATGAGTTAGGATTTTTCAGTACAGTTCTAGAGACACCAAACATTAACTGGTCACCTGGTTCCATTTGGCATTGCACTTATAAAACATAATGAGTTAACTCCAAAGTTATCCTATGGGAGAAGTGGGCCCTACAGTAGTGAAAAACAAATTTAGGAGTTTTTCACTACCATGACAGGTAAAACTTAAAAGTACATGTCCTACTTTTAAAATTCATTGTAACCTGCCCTCTGGGCTAGTTCAGAACTTACTCTATTGCTGACTTATTCATATAAAAAGTAAGGTCTAGGGATAGCAAAATGTTTTACTCTGCCTGGGGAAATGGCAGTTTAAAACTGTGCACACAGGCTGAAATGGCAGGCCTGAGACATGTTGAAAGTACTATTTAAATTGGTGGCACAATCAGTGCTGCGGTCCACTAGAAGCATTTAAGTTACAGGCCTTTGGCACAAGTAGTTACAAGTAAATCACATATGCTAATTGGGTATAAGCCAATCTAACATGCTTTAAGGAGAGAGCACAAACACCTTAGTACTGGTTAGTGGTGGTAAATGCTAAGGTCTGCAAAAACTAAGTTAGCAAAAACAGGAGGTCTTGTAGTGTAGTTCCTATTTCCCTAATAGGCTCTGTGCATTGGAATAATATACACTATAGTTTTGGCATAGGACTGGGGTCAGTATGCCCCTATCGAGTACATTAAACTTAATTACTTTGTGCGCCAACTAACTAAGAGGCCACTAGAAACTCCTTGAAAAACAAGAAGGGAGTAATTTCAGGCAACGACATAAACATGACAACTTTGTTTCCCTTTAGAATCGGAACATGCCTCAGAATCGTGGAAACAATTGATAACAGTTTCACTCAGTCAATCGTGCATGCTTAGTTTCTTCAGAGTTACACAGAAAGAGATAGATGGGCATTTCAATAAAAGGATGTATTGAACAGTCTTGTTTCTCGTGTAAGAGATATGAGCTGTTATAATCGTAAGACAGTATGCAAGATATATTACGTACAGCGTAAGCAGTAGAAAGAAATAATACTGCAATAGCATTGTCTTTTAGCTATGACACATATTCATATACATATACATTATTAACACAGGCTAAAATGTGGATACTCGTCAGATGCTTCTAACTAGTTCTGCCCCAGTTTACCTGACCTAAGTGTAGTACAAGGTAAGAAGCTATAGTTTGGTATTCCAAGAGTCCCTCAAGGTTCAAGTCAGCTCCAGACCTTAGAATGAGAGAGATGGGAATCTCTTTCCGGGTCTCAAACTCTAACACCCCACGAAGGGAGACAGAACACTGGAAGCTGGATTCTCTGCAAGCAGGGATGACAGCCTCTAGTCAGTCAGGGATATAGTCTCTTCCGAACTTGCGTTGGCGAGCAGTATCGCATCTTGCAGCCGTGCTTTGCCATGCTTTGCCATGGCAAGGGAAGGTTTATTTATACCTGGAAGGTACTTAGGAATGTTCGCATTGACTAAAATTCAGGCAGAGGAAGACGTCATGAATGAACCCTTAAGGAATAGCATTTCATGCATAATAGATGAGTTCTGAAGAAATCAGTAGTCCTAGGCTAGGGAAAGTCCCAATGACTTAAGTGTCTGGTTTCTAAGAACTCATTGTGACGTTGGGGTGGACGGATGTAGGTGACCATGCCATATTTGGAGAGCATGGCTAATGCCTAAATAAGGGCTGGGATCTTGTGCCTATATAAGGAAAATGCGAATTATGCCTCTATAAAGACATTTATCGGAAAAACCTATATACGGACACTAAACCGAAACACAACAGTCTGAAGGCAAACAGTTAGGGGGAAACCACACCAAGGATGCCAGGTCCTATAGTTTCCAGGTTAAATATCTTTGAAGGTCACTATTTGCTTAGTCTTGGAGGAAAGTGACAGCGTTCTGCACTATAATTCTTCTGTAAGCTATTTCAAGAATTGGCAGAATTGCCTGTAAAATTCTTAAGATCATAAAAATGTAAAGTGAAAAAGGGCTAATAATGGTTGAACCATGAGTTTATTGTCAACAATAACACCAATATTTCTAGCTTCAGTGGCTGAGATTTGAGAATCTCTTACTGCAGCTGTCCAATATACCATGATATATTATTCCACAAGGCACTATGCTACACCAAGTTACATAAAATAATACACTAGTGCATGGCATCAATCTCCATATTCCACACCTCACTACACCATTTTATACCATTACCATAATACGAAGCACTCCACACCAATCTACTGTACAAACTCTATACCATATGTACTTAAAAGACACCAGACATTACCAAATTGCAGAGCACCATGTCTCCATTTCACACAGTTAAACTATGATATGCCCATCATTAATAAGTTATACTCCACCACATTACCACATTACACACAACCACATTTAACCATACCACCTCAAGCCACACTTTGCATCTATATTTAAAAAGTCACTTCTACTTCAGATATCTATGGGCATATTTATAAAAAAAACCATGCAGCACAGCAAGTTGCTTGTGCTGCATGATCAGGAAAGGGCAGGAATTTGTCATATCTAACATTTTACAGCACATTCCAGTATTTTCCTTGCACTGGGGCACAGTGTGCTTTCTAGCGCCAACCAGGCACCCTTGCAACATGGTACATGGGGACTACTTTGTAATCAGGATTGTTTTTGTAAGGGAAGGGACACCTTCCTGCACAAAAACAGTCCTGAGAGGCAATTTACCCTTTCTATGTGTGCTGCAGAACACACCACACTTAGAAGTAATATGAAAAAGTAATTATATTTCTCCTTGTTATGCCTTACCTGGGGAGGTGTAGCATTTTGATGCATTCCCAATTTCACCAGAAATGGTAAACCCACACTCTACCGGTGAAACGCCTCCCAGGCACAGAGTACCACAAGGCAGCGATATGCACTGCAGTACTCTAAATTTATCAAGCCACTCAGGGCCACGCAAAGTGGCCTTGCATGGCGTGATAAATTGAACTTAAGAGTTGCATCGCTCTTGCACACATTTGTATGAAGCAAGGTCGATGCAAGTCTTTGATAAAGTTGTCCCCTACTACCTTAAACACAGCATCCATCTAATTCAGACCTGGATGTCAAGCATTTAACTGAAGCTTAACTCCAACAAAACAGAATTCCTGTTTGGTACCAAGAACAACAAGCAGATAGGTTCAAACCCCAACTTTCTCCCAATGCTATATCACTTACCAATTCCTGCAAGTAACACATTACCAAGAGAGTAACTTCAGAACTTCAGTACACACCCTCATACTCTTGCACCTAGATGGTGGCAATCTACTCCTCAACAGCCCCTAGCCTTCACATTGATCCCCCCTTAGTGGTATCATATACGTTGTAATATGCCTCACAAAGGGCCCTCACCATTTTCAAAACCAACTACATCTTCTAAAATGCCATCACAACTGGCAATGCTGCATCTGGCTGACAGGCGTACCATCTTTGGTGTCTCTCAGCACACCCACAGACACAATACCATCATATTAGAGATAAAGGAGTGCAAAAAGGAAAGAAAACAAGGCAGAAGGCCCTTTTAGTCTTTTCAACCAAGATGTGTAGTGACATCTCCATATCCATTAGAACTGCCCCAACCCTGCTCCAATACCGGAAAAGGTTGAAGACTCACCTCTTTAGAGAACACTATATGACAATGCAGTGATACTCCACTTTTGTCTTTAAAAACCCGGCTACCCCTCCAATCTCAGGTTGACTGTATCTTTACTTGACTCTGTATAAGCCAGGTCTGATGGCTTAGGGGACTAATGAATCCATGGTGGGGGCCTGTGTTCAACCTCATGGTCACACATTCAAATCCCTACGGGCCCACTGCCACTCATCTTTCTAAGTTCGATAAAATGCACACCATCGTGTTGGGTAAGTATAAACGTCTGTTATTCAGTGCCAAGATACCCTTGGATGAATGTGCACTTTACAAATACACATGCGATGTGATGTAATGTATAGTAAATCACTGTCTTCTGGCTAAGTTCAAAGTACACAAGCACCCATATATACATGCATGCATGCATACATACATACATAAATTCCACAATTTGCCTCATATTTGCCTGCATACAAAATGATACACCACACCCTTCAAAATGACATTGAACTGTACCAAAGCACATAACCGAACATCATAACACTGCGCAGCACCACAAAAGTCCCACTTGCTCCGTCAAACATCATGCCACACAATACTACATAATAACATATCTATCATGGTCCCAGTCACTGCACGACCCTCTATGCCCTTATGATTTAGGTAGGCATTTCCCCTTTTCCCTGTTACCTCCTCCTTCCCCAAACTGCCTATTCACTCTGTGGCGTGGGTTGCTATGTGTTCCTTCCCTGGTGGCATGTTGAGAACTATTGGCCAGACAGGTGACCAAACTCAATAGTCTGCTGGTTAAATATTCATAAGGGTACTCCAGAATCTTGCTAACAGTGACGGATACATCTATTAATCAAATTCACCAGTAGAACCTGTGAAGACTAATTGCTCTGCTCAGTTTGAACCTTCCATGACCCAGAGGGCAGCAGCAGGTGCACTTACAACACTAAACACTCCGCTCAATTTTGAACATACCATGACCCTGGGGGCAGCAGCAGGTGCACTTACAAGACTAATTACTTTACTCATATTGAACTTTCCATGACCCTGGTGGCATCAGCAGGTGCACCTGCCATTCAAACTCAACTTCAATTGTTTTCTAGAAACACGCAGTTGGCTTCTATTTAAAGGCCGCTCCCGTTTCCTGATTGGACTCTTTGGGGCCCATTATGATATTGGGTGGATCGCCACCGCCTGCCCGCCGGTGGCGATTTGCCCGCCAAATGTCCCTGGTTCACAGCCCGCCATATTAGTATGGCGGGGGGCACTGCGGCGAATGGTAAGACCATCCGCTGCTTTTCTGCTGGTCGGATTGCCGGCCGGGGGGAAAAGTGACTCAATATGGTAGCGGTGTCTTGCAGGCACTGCTATCCATATTAGGATGCATGCCTTTCCATGGTGGAAACCCCGCCATGGAAAGGCATGCGGGAAATCTCAGCGGGGCCCCATTGCGGGCTCCGGGGGTTGGGGCTGTGGGTGGCTGCATTGGGGGGTACCCATGGTACCCCCCATCATTGCCATGCACAAGGTGGCAGGCACTGCATGGTGCCTGTCTCGTTGTGCATGGCAATGCACAACATGGGCATTAACATTGCAGCGGGTGCTGCTTACAGCACTGCCCGTCGCAACGTTAATGTCGAGGATCCTAATTTGCATGGTGGGACCGCCACAACTTCAGCGGTCGGTCCCGTGCTCCGTTGCAGTGTCCACCCACCATTATAATAGCCCCCTTTGTCTCTCACTCACCTGAATCCCTTCGCTGAGCCCCCTCTACAGATCCAGTTGGTATCTTAACGCTGTTCCGGCTTTCCTCAGCTCTCCGCTCTAGGCTGCAGCTGCTGCCCCAACTGGTGTTCGCCTGGTGACCACTCCAGGATTGGATTCCCTAAAGAACGAAAAAGGCAACAAATGAAAGAACATAGTGTCATTTCCTATCCCCGGGGGAAGACCGTAGGAGGAGCTCAGGGATCTAGTGTCGCCCTATCTGAACCGATGGGGATTCAGGTGAGTGGCTCGTAACAATATCACACCCTTTCCAGATATTACCTAGTGTTGGAAGGTGGTCAATTAGTAAGGGCAGGTAGGTACATACATTTAGTAATAACACCACATTCACAAATAAGGTCCAGTCAAGTTCTCAATAAATTATCCTTGCTCAACCCTTGGTAGCTTGGCTGCAAGCAAACAGGCTTAACTCAGGAGGCAGGTGTGTAAGCATTTAAAAACACCAATACATTAAACGAGTAAGACACAACACACGATAAAAATTCCAATACCAATTTTTAAAAATAGGAAATATTTTTATGATTAAAATGACACAGAAAATGTCAAAAATCCAATGTAGATTACTGGAGATAAGGATTTTTAAAGAATAATACTTTCTAGAGCCTAAAAGCAAAAAGCACCTACTTGGGCCATCTAGTCGAGCTTGACTGGGACAAAGTCAAAGTTTCAGGCCAACTACAATGGTGTGCGGGTCATATACATTGAGCGGTAGGGTCTGATCAGGTTTTTACCTTCTGACATAGGGCCTGATTACGAAGGCGGTCGGTTGGAACACCGACAGCCATTGCAGCAGTCCGGAGACCGACAGACAAGCATGCAGGTGGTCTGACTGCCGAATTTGTCTGGTTTTGGCTGGTGGTCGGAACTAGCGGTACCACAGCGGGGATATGTCGTGACCACAGGAACGTGTCACAACAGATGTCACCTCTGTGCAGCGCCTTCAGCACGTCAGTGCTCTGTGTGCTATGCATTATGTTGTGCAAGGAACACGCTGCACAGTGGTAAATGCCACAGAAGGGTGGCACTACATGTGCCCCAAGGGGCACTTTTGCAGGGGCTAGGATTGCAGAGGGTCCTGTTTGGAGCCACCGATCCATTTCCGATCCCTTTCCGACAATATTGCCATGGTGGAGTTCCTGCCATGAAAAGGCTGTCAGAAAGAGATATCGTAATCCCGACTACGAAGCCTGCCTCTGCACCGCCTTATCTGACCACCGCTCCATTGGGATCCTGGATCCTGGTGATGTTGGCGGTCTTTCAGGAGGCTGGCGTCTGTCCAGTCTCCAGTATCATAATACAGCGGTCGGACCGAAGGGTTGTCGGAGGTTTGACCGCCTCTGACGGGATGGCAGCGGTCAGATCACCAACATCATAATCAGGCCCTTGGTTTTGGAGCTTTTTCTCTCTACGTCGAGCGAGGCACCTCATCAGGCTGGGATGTGAGTCTAATCCTGCCGCTTGCTTCAGTGCAAAGCTTCGGTAAAATTCCAGAGGTTTTAGCACTCTGGAGCTTTCAGCAGGACGAACGTGAATTTCAGACTAGGTTGCAGTTCGGCATTGGCGATTTGACTCTCGACAATGGGTTGGCCAATTTATGGAGCTTTTTCACAAAATTCTTAATATGATTCCAAATGTCTGGATCTTCTTCCAGAAAGTCCCTTTGGACTGTTGAGGACTCCATAACACTAATCCAAGGCTCCAGAAACTCCGAGTTGCTCCTTGGGAAGTTGGGACTACAAGACGCACAATGCCCCTGGCCAAATCCTTAAAAGTCCACTGAACTCTGTCCAGCTGGGTTCACCCTGGTGGAGATAATGCAGGTGGAGCTCTTTTAACCTGTTTCTTTCATATAGGGCAGCGGTCTGACCTCCGAGGTTATGATACCGGCGGTTGGAGCACAGCAGGCTGGGGACAGACCGCTGCCACTGGCAGGCTCAAGGAGCCCATTGTACCATTGTATAACACCTAAATGTTGACTCGCAAATATTTCCTGAACAAAAATGTCCAAAGTAACTTTTTTTTACTGTTTTACTATATTAACAAATATAGCTACTTTTAATATCCTTTTTATTTTTATTAAAAAAAAAGATAAGGGGATTACCACCAGACTCTCTGGGCCGCTTGTTGTGGTCAGAAATAATCACAGAGATAATGCAACCAATGGTCAGCCTATTTAGAAGAACTTTTGTCCAAGCTTAACCTCAATAATGTGTGGCATCAGGCAATGACTTAACCTTCTTTTAAAAGATTAATCAGGAAAGTAGTAAAGTTACTCTCGTTTCTACAATATAAAGATCAGACAGTGAGAAAGGGATACTCTTGGACAATATTACATTCTTATTATCAACCAATGCAACAGTAATATTTGAAAATTAATCTTTAGCACATATTAAACAAAAATTTCTTTCTCATAGACTGGAAAACGATCCATGATGGAAACAGACTTGGGGCCTGTTTACGAGTTTGGTGGTCCCACCTCCGCGGTTGCATCATTGTGAGATTCACTGCTGCCGATTAAGCAGTCTGCACCCAGTATTAGGGTGTTTTCAGATTTCAGAATGAAAGACTGCCATTGCACTGCTGCCACAGCCAGCCATTCGCCCACTGTCGGGGCATCAATCCAGGGAGAGCTGCTGCCACAGGGTGGTACAGAGAGCTTCACCGCCATCTGAATTACGAGCTGGCTTTCCGATGATCTGACCGTGGTGGTGGAACCGCCGGCTTCAAGTCATTGGAAACAATCTGAACCATTTGCTTTCTTCCCTTCAGTTTCCAATGTGGATCCCTTCCTCCAGGTCCCCCTTTACAGCACCATATTGACCCCGATGAAAAAAAACCTTTTGACACCGAAATCCAGGTAAGTCCATTATGTAGTATTTACCCATTTACTGGACTGGGCATATATGTTCCAGACTCCAGCAATTGGTAGTAGGTATTTTTTCACGTGGAATGCATATCTGTACATTCAACACTGAAAGACCGCCGGCGGCCCATCAGACACATCCTAATACAGCGGGTGGAAGACTTCTGCTGCGGCAGCCTTTTTCAGACCTCCACTATGGTGGAATGGCAGTTGGACCACCAAACTCATAATCAGAACCTTGGTCTACCCAGTTGTGCAGACTATGAGAATACAAAGAAGAAACATTGAGCCATATTCTGTGTATATGTCCTACTTTGACAACTGTGCAAAAGAAAGTGCTTAGGAAATATTTTGATTGATCCCAAATATGAACTTGTAGAGAAGCCACAATTCTGTGTATGAATGAACACACACCCAACTGAACTGCAAAATGGTGAAATGTATGGGTTATGCCGAACAAGCTCTGATCAGTCAAAAAAAAGGCTTGAGTCACTACTTGACATTTTATTGCCTATTTGCATACTCTGAAGCTGAAGTCTTTGCCTAGTGGCTTGATAATTTATGATTGTTTTCAGATTCAGTTTTTGCATATATCTGGTAATTTAATAATTGAAAAGCTATAGCCTATTTGCGCATTGTGGAACAAAGACTAAGGGGCTTATTCTGAGTACGGTGGTCCTAGGACCGTCGTACTCATGATTGCGGTCCTACCACTGCCACCACTGTGGGTTTGCCTGCCATATTTCGTGGTGTGGCAGTCGGACCGCCACGTCTGCCAGGATCCAGGATCCTGCAGCGGTGGCACAGTTGAAATGGTTTTATAGTAACATGATGGCGTGCCGCTGCGGCATCACCGAGCATATTCTGAGTTGCATTTCCACCACCCATTTCAAGGCGGATGGAGATTAAGCATGAGCGCAAAATCTGCTCCGATCGCGGATTTTGCGGATTTTCGGTGAATCCGCGGTCCGCGAACTCTCGCGAATTCACCGAAAATCCGCAATCCGCGATCGGAGCGGATTTTGCGGTCAAAAGTTCAAGCCTAATGCCTAATTTACGATGGCGCCGGCAAGCTGCCAGCGCCATCCTCAAATGGTTACTTAATTAGCTTCAACAGGAAGCTCTAACAGATAAGATAAAGCAGGGGCTCGAGCGCCTGCTTTATTTTATCAGTTGGAGCTTCCTGTTGAAGCTAATTAAGTAACTTTTGCAGGATGGCGCTGGCAGCTTGCCGGCGCCATCGTAAATTATTTACATGGGGAAAAACGGTGGTGTCTTCTTGAATAAATATGAAGGGCAGGGTTCATTCTGGCACGACGGTCCTGGCACAAAAAATAAACCTCAACAGGAAACACTTGCAGATATCAATAACGCATGTGCCCTAGTTGAAGCTTTAATTCAGTGACTCATTCATCAGCCCAAAAATAATCGTGAGCGTTGTGGAGGCTGGGCAGGTGTGTCGAGCACGAGTCTGTCTCTTAATCTGCTGCTCTGATCGGTCTCTGAACTTTTATACACACAAGCGCCATGTGCGCTCGCATGGAAGCCCCGTCCGTTTGGCCCCGCCCGAGCTTCTGTCTCTTAATCTGCTGCTCTGATCGGTCTCTGACCTTTTATACACACAAGCGGCATGCGCGCTCGCATGGAAGCCCCGTCCGTTTGGCCCCGCCCACACACTCGAGGAAGCCCCGCCCCCAAATCCGCCGATCCGCATAATCCGCGGATTTTGCGGATCCACGATCCATGAATCCGCAAATTCGTGAATCGTGGATCCGCAAAATCCGCCCATGCTTAATGGAGATGCAACTTCTGGGCCTGGGGGTGCGTGCGGCGGGCACATGTTGTACCCCCTTGTAATTGCACCTCTGTTCCTGGACGGTGTGGCATGCACAACATGGTGCATTCCACACGTTCAGGAACCTGCTGCAGGTGCTCTCACTGCAGCGGTCTGCTGTTAAGGCTCTCCTATGAGCCTAACAGAGCTGCCACCGTGAGACTGCTGCAGCACTGCCCGCCATGGATTCAACTCGGAATCCGGTGGGCAAGCACACCACAGGCTTAGCTGTCCTCCTGCCTGTGAAGAAATGGCAGTGCTGCAGGAGAACCACCAAACTCATAATAAGGCTCTAAAAAGCAATAGTGCAGCTTTTTAAGCTTATTACTGTTTACATACACATTTTTGAACAGATCTAGTAACACAGCATTTAAAAAAAATTTATGATGTACTTTGTTACATTGAACTAATGATGATTTTATAATTTGTTAAACAGATTTGATTACTCACTGTAATGGTTTTAATTATTAACTAAACAATACATTCTAATTCTTTGTATATTCTTTATATATTGTATTATGTTTTAAATTTATTACATATGATATTCTAAAATGTATTATTTTACGGTTTGAGTCTAATGTTGGATTGGGTGGGTAGAGTTTTTTAAAAATATTATATTAGTTAATGTTACATCACTTTTATTTTAATTTTAATTATTTTATACATGTATTTCTTCAAGTAAATAGTTGTTTAAAATATATATAGCATTTTACCTTTGAGTTGTGGTTTGAAGATTGGGTAAGGCGTATCTTCAAATAAATATTAATTAATGTTAATTGATCTATATTTGGTTTGTTTGGTTTGCTGGAGGATTAGATGGGTAGTATTTTAATTGCATTCATTTCTTTAATGGCTTGTGGGATGCATTGGTGGAATGGGTGGATAGTTTTTTTATGCATAATACATTTGTAAGTAACGTTTGAGCATGTGAATATATTCAAATATTATAATAGCTTCTCACACATTCTGTTAAATTAAAAATAAAAATCCCAATTTTAAGATATATATATTTTAGGCTTTTCATTTGGATTGAATCTGACTCCAAGTGTATGCACATTCCCCCTTGTTATTATTTATATATGTTCTTCTAAAATGTATATTATAAAATGTATACATTTTGTAGTTTGACTTTGAGTATAATGTGGGATTTAGTAGATAGAATTTTTCAAATCACATAATAAATAATGTTAAATGATGTTTGTTTTTAATTTAATTATTTTATACGCTTACTTTTTTCAAATGATATTTATTTGTTTAAAGTATATACTACATTTTAATTTTGAGTTGCGGAGTTTATTTGAGGATGGGGTGGGTAGTATCGTTAAATATATATTAATTGATGGTAATTGATTAATATGTTAATTATTTGGTATGTTTTAATTGGCTCATACTTATTCAAATAACTGTAGGCCGGTAGGAATGAATGGGATTTGCATGCGCCATTTGTGAGGTACTTGCAAATTGGCATGTGTGTGTGTGTAACCAGGAACTTTAAAAAATGCACTTTAATGCATTTAAGTTTTTGCAAATTACCATAAAGTTTAAATTGATGATAATTTGTGACCCCTATTTATGATTTCATCATGCATTGCATTCAGGGAATCACAATTTGCGATTCCCTAAATGCAATCGCAATTAATTAATCGCTATTTTTGCAATTTCTCTAATTGCGATTTTTGCATTTGGGATAATTCATCCCAAATGCAAAAATACCAGTCGCAAAGGGGCAGATTCTGCAAATCTGCCCATTTGCGACCGGTTTTTCGCTTGATGCATGTGGCCCTTAATCATTTGTTTATGTATACAATTTTAATTTTGGCTTGTTGGGTTTGCTGGAGGATTAGATTGGTAGTTTTAAAAGAAATATACATAAATACATCAATTGTCATGGATTAGTACATTAAATACTCATCTAATATAAATTGGAAACAAATGAATTGGATTTAAATATATAATAAAATGTTAAGTTTTTTAATATATTTTTAAGCAATATGCATTCATTTAATTAAAAGTTTGTGCATGTGAGATTGCATTCAAATATTTTAATAGCTTTTTAGAACACTTTTTAGAACACACTGTTAAATTGAAAAATATGTATATTTTCCAGGTTTCTATTTTTTTTTTAGATTTTTAGGCTTTTCATTTGGAATGAAACTGACTCTAAGTGTATGCGCTAATACCATGTTTGTAAACTGGAATTAGAATAGTAACTATGCTCCCCCAGTGTATGCAATGTTCCCAATATTTGTTAGAATAGTATTTCTATCCCTACTTTTAACAACGTTTGTTGGACTTGTGTTACAAAAGGTATATGTGACACTCATTGTTCTCCCCATGCTTTTAATTTCTCCAGTGTTTGTTATACTGGAGGATGAAAAGTAAATTAGACCACCCTGCCCATATATGCACTTTTTCATTGTTTCTTAAGGCCTGATTACAAGTTTGGTGGTGTGGGAGCAGACTGACACACCAGTGCCCAGCTCCCACACCACCGAACTTGACGGTTGCCTGCCCACCAGGTCTGGTGGGTGGTGCTTTGGCGGTCCTAGATAGTGGGTCTTAGAAAGGTACTGCAATGTTTTTGCATGGCATGAACTGGTGCAGGTCATGCCATGCAGGAACTGAGGTGCATGCACATAGGGGGGCATACCATGTGCCCCCTTGCATGCACCCCATGGCCCTGAGGTACCAGGGGGGCCTGTACAGCTCCCATAGTTTCCTCACTGCCACAGTTTTCCTGGTGGGCTCACAGCCATGAAAACTGTGGCCGTGAGGAAACTCATAATATGCTTGATGGTGGCGCAGTGGTCACACCAGCATATTGCGGACCTAAGACCACTGTAAGAACGCCAGGGATCGCCGATCTCTGGCGATAGCAGCAGTCCCCTGGAACTCCGACCACCCAACTTGAAATAAGGCAGTCAGACAGGTAGCCGCACCGCCACCGTTTGTTTGGCGGTCCATCAGACTGCCAAACTAATAGTCAGACCCTTAGACTGGAGTTAGTTTGGCTAATCTGATGCCCCCCAAATGTATACACTGTCTCCAGTACTTGTTCAACTGGAGTTACAATAGTAAATCTGACCCTCTTCACCAGTGTTTCTTAGACTGGAGTTAGAATAATAAATCTTTCTGCATTTCCCACAATATTTGTTGGACTTGTGTTTTGAAAATTCAGGGCCTGAGTATGAATCCAGAAAAAGCAGTCAAGCCAGCAACATCCTACCCACTGTATTATGAGTGGCCCTCGGGGTTGACGGTGTGTGGGTTGCAGAGTAGTGGTGGCAGCGCGCTTCAGTTCTGGAAATGAGCCGGAAGCAAATATCATAGGAAGGGGTTTTATATTGTGAACACCTTGACAAACACCTTAGAAATTGGCTTTATAATGTCCTCTGACAAATTCAATATAAAAGGGTTTCACATTATGAACTCCCTGAGAAATGCAACACCAAGGGATTTTACATTGTGGGTCCTCTATCAAATGCAACAGAAAACGTTTTTATATTGTGAACACCATGACAAACTTCCTAGAAAGAAACTTTACAGTTGTACTTATTTGACAAACACAACAGGAAGGAATGAGTTTTGCATTTTGAACTTTCGGGGATAGGCAATAGGAAGGCATTTAGTACAGAGGCATCTCTTTCGGTCTGGTCAATACAAATGTTTGATGTAGGAAGAGGAATACTTTTTATGCATTTCAATGTTTTATATTTGCTCTGCATAAAATGGTTGCTAGTTCTCTATGTGAAGAGACCACAAAGTTATATTTCTGTTCATATTAAAGCAGTTAGGCTTACTTTAATGTTTCTATGTGGGTCCCCGCCATGTAAAGGTAGACGGGAAGGCAGTTTCTGATTGGGATGGCAGTGCCAATGCCGACCAGGGTCGGACTGACTAACGGGCGTTTTGGTGTGCTGTCGAGCTGGGGGCTGATTTCGTTGATGGGGACCGGTGTTGTGTAATATCAGGTATCCCCTCGGGATCCGGTATCCCCTGCTCTTCGGCTCTCTTCGGAGCTCTGCCCGATTGGCCAGCTCGGACTGCTGTTCTGAAGCCACGCCCCCTCAAGGAGATTGGAATGGCATCTCAGGCCTGGCTCGGCATGGGCAGACAGAAACAGCAGCGCTCCGAGCCGAGGATGCCTCGTAATGGAATCCTTCGGCAGTTTTGTGAATTAAAGTCTGTCAGTAGCCAAGCGTGATAAATTATGAAATAGACTACAGGAGAGGCGCCTGCCTAGAGCTTATGCTCTGCAGAGGGGCACCTTAGCGTGTTTTTGTGAGGCCGTGGGTGTAGCCAGAAAAATAAAATGGATGAAAGCGAACGATCTCAAACTTTGCTAAACAAAAAGCCAGTGAATGTTGTTCACTTAAGGAAAATATGTAAAATGTTGTATTTTATAAGCATAAACCTAAAGGAATTTGGTTAAAAAAAATGCATTTTACTTGTATTTATTTTTTTCTTTCCTTTTTTTCTTTCGTTTTTTCTTTTATCCTGTCCTCCTTTCCATCCATCTTTAATGCTTTCTATTAACATTTATTTATGTTTTTTGCATTCTTCTTTCATTCCGCTTTCATCTTTCTTTCTGTCTGTCCATACTTCTTTCCTTCCATCTCTAATTGTAGTTATCTTTCTGACCTTGTTTATATTAAATGTCATTTACTTTCTTTCTTCCATCCTTTTTGTAATTCATTATTTTCTTGTTCCTTCTGTTCTTTTCATCCTCTTATCCTTCCTTCCTCTATTCTGCTGTCCTTTTTTTGAATTGCTTCAATTTAATACTTCCTATTTTTCCCTTTCTTTGCCCTGGCTTCTGTCTCCCATTTCTTCTTTCCATTATTTCATTCTATTTTCCAGCTCTCCTTATTTCTTTTTCTCTTTCCGTTTTTCGTTTTATTTGTTCCTTCCATATTCTTCCTCGTCCTTTTTTTTAATTTCTTTCCATCTTTCTTCTTTTGAGCCTTTTTCCATTCTGCTCTCTTATTACTTTCCATCTTTCTCTTCTTATTTGCACTGTATTCTCCTTCCTTCATTCGCACTCTCTCACTTTATTTGCTCTGACTTATTTTTTCTTTACCATTTACATACTTTCTCTTTCTGTCCATCACTGTTTTTTGGCTACTTTTGCAACCCTTGGCTACTTTTGCAACCCATGTGTCATGGTAATTATTCTTCCAGTACTACGAACCACAGACCAAAGATAACTAGCATTGGCATAGCCAATAGGTCTCGCATTTGGGACCTTATACGTGTTTAGCCATGCAACAGTTGGTGTTGTTGCACCAAGGATATTCTGCTGGATAACTAAATACTTATAGGGTCCAAAAGGCGAGACCTATTGGCTATGCCAATGCTTGTTTGTTTTTTGTTGCTGTTTTTTTTAAGTTGCCAGATCTACAATAGCTGGACATGGTTTTTATTAACTGTTCTTTTCATCAAATGAACTTGTTTTCATAGCTCTGAATGTTGTTCCCATTCTGGCAGGGGCGGCCTTAGGCATGTGCAAGCTGTGCACCTGCACAGGGCCACCAAACCCCAGGGGCCACCACGCCAGTATATATCCTTAATATAATAATCCTCTGAGGATGGATACATATTTGCGTGGTGGCCCCTGGCAGGGATTTGGCGGCCTCTGGCTGTGTTCCACTTCCAAACACCCTGACCCCCCCCCCTTTACTGGCCTCTGCTCTCCGCCCCGCACGGACCCCCTCTTCCGGGGCCCCCTACCTACGCTCCCTGCCCAGGGCCACCATGAGCTTAGAGCCGCCCCTGATTCTGGTTGTAGGAAACAGTCATTCCCGGGGTTGTGGGGGCTGCCTAGCTGTGCGCATGCGCCGAACCTTGCAAATGGGAAAAACCCTGGTGCAGGGGCAATTTACAAGTGTGGCGTGAGCCAGCCCCAGGCAGCTTGACTCACTCACACAGGCGTTCATGCACTGCACCTGCATACTCAGCATGGTTTAAGGAAACTCGACCCACTCCCTCCCAGGCATCGAACACATATTTACCAAGAAACTCTGTGAAGAGCTTGCCTGCTGCACTGACGGCTGGTGGTGTGTGTGACTGGTGAAAGCATGCACTGCTGGCTGGTGGTGTGTGTGCCTTGTGGAAGTGTGTACTGATGGCTGGTGGTGTGTGGGCCTGGTGGAAGCATGCACTGACAGCTGGTGGTGCGTGTGTCCAGTGAAAGCATGCACCGACGGCTGGTGGTGTGTGTGTGCCTGGTGAAAGCGTGAACTGACGGCTTGTGGTGTCTGCCTGGTGGAAGCGTGCACAGACGGCTGGTGGTGTGTGATGGCTGGTAGTGTGTGTGCCTGGTGAAAGTGTGCACTGACGGCTGGTGGTGTGTGTGTCTGGTGGAAGTGTTTACTGATGGCTGGTGGTGTGTGTGCCCGGTGAAAGCGTGCACTGATGGCTGGTGGTGTGTGTGCCTGGTGGAAGCGTGCACAGATGGCTGGTGGTGTGTGTGCCTCATAGAAGCGTGCACTGATGGCTGGTGATGTGTGTGCCTGGTGGAAGCATGCACTGACGGCTGGTGGTGTGTGTGCCTGATGCAAGCGTGCACTGACGCTGGTGTTGTGTGTGCCTGGTGGAAGCGTGCACTGACAGCTGGTGGGGTGTGTGCCTGGTGAAGGCGTGCACTGATGGCTGGTGGTGTGCGTGCCCGGTGAAAGCATGCACTGACGGCTGGTGGTGTGTGCGCCCGGTGAAACTGTGCACTGACGGCTGGTGATGTGGGTGCCTGGTGGAAGCGTGCACAGACAGATGGTGGTGTGTGTGCCTGGTGGAAGCCTGCACTGATGGCTGGTGGTGTGTGTGCCTGGTTGAAGCATGCACTGATGGCTGGTGGTGTGCGCGCCTGGTGGAAGCGTGCACTGATGGCTGGTGGTGTGTGCCTGGTGAAAGCGTGCACCGATGGCTGGTGGTGTGTGTGTCTGGTGAAAACTTGCACTGACGGCTGGTGGTGTGTGTGTCTGGTGAAAGCATGCACTGACGGCTGGTGGTGTGTGTGCCTGGTGGAAGAGTGCACTGATGGCTGGTGGTGTGTGTGCCCGGTGAGAGTGTGCCCTGACGGCTGGTGGTGTGTGTGCCTGGTGGAAGCGTGCACTGACGGCTGGTGGTGTGTGTGCCTGGTGGATGCGTGCACTGACAGATGGGGGTGTGTGTGCCTGGTGGAAGCGTGCACTGACGGCTGGTGGTGTGTGTGTCTGCTTTTAAAATTGCCATTTTGCACTCTACTGTAGCCTCAAAAATACTACTTTGCTCACCATAGAAAATTGATTACTAACGCATCTTTAGCACTGCGCTCTATTTAGCAGCTGCGTACCTGGTTCGGTGCCCCCTGTTCCATCGCGGCTTGTGCCGTTTGTGCGGAGGGGATTACACCATTTTTGGAGGTGCCACTTCCCCATAAACAATCAGGGTTAGCATTCTAGCCTCAGCCCCACGCTTGCAGGTCCCGCCCACTGGCCCTACAGAGCACAGTGCGCCGAGCGGACGTGCGCAGCGGCGCGCCAAAGGCGTGCCAAAGGCAAGCCCGTCTGCGCCCGTCCGCTCCCGGCCGACTCCAGACGCGAGTGATCCTGCCCATTTCATCCGCCACCCCAGCCTGTCGCCTTTTTCGGACAGCACTGTAAAATGGGCAACATCCGGTACACGAGCGCAGAACTACATAATCTCAATCCTCTCAAACGACTTATTTTTATAGACCAGCTCCCCAGTACTCAACTAAAATCAACCATAGTTAAAGTACCTATACAAACAACCTGTCGCACAGATCACATCTCTAAACCTCAGCCTGACCTAGTCTGCCTATACTGCAATGCTAGATCAATGGCTAAGCACTCACTACAAATCTGGGCGCTCCTGGACTCTGTCAAACCAGACGCGCTGTTTGTAACAGAAACCTGGCTACAGGAGTGGTCCGTGCCAGACATTGCAGTAGCTCTGCCCCCAGCATACACAATACACAGGCTTGACCGCCCTGGCAAAAAAAAAGGGGGTGGAACGGCCATAATCCATAAGTCATCTATAAAAGTCTATATAAATGACTCCTATCTTGAATGTTGGGGCGAGATGCTCATTGCCACTATGACTGTGGACAATAAAGAATCATGGAACGTAGCCCTTATCTATAGGCCCCCTGTATCCATGGCTCATTTCCCTGAGAAATTAGTGGAAGCAATAGCGCCCTATGCTCTTGCCACTGGAAATTTACTTCTACTAGGAGATGTTAATTACCATCTTGAACAAACCCTTGACCCTCACACTACAGACCTAACTACCAGCCTCGATGCTTTACAGTTACGCCTACTCCCAACAGGTCCAACCCACGTAGCCGGCCATACTCCTGACCTTGTATGTACCAACTCTCCAAAGGTAGCGATTACACAGACCGACCCAGTTTTTTGGTCGGACCATTTCATTATAACATTTGTTATAAATGGCTCTCAGGCCCCGGCAACTCGCTCGACCAAACTGAAAAAGAGCAGGCCATGGAATAAGATCACCCTATCTGCCTTTGCCGCAAAATTTTCCCCTCCTACCATCTCCCAATGCACCAACCCTAGCCTAGCCGCCATGAAACTTGAATCGGCAATCACTCTTGTATTAGATGACATAGCACCCATGCACGAATCCAAACCTCCGAAAAACAATTCGCCCTGGTTTACGCCAGAGTTGAAGCAAATAAAACATTCTACCAGGCTGGCAGAACGGAAATGGCGACACACAAAAAGTGTCCAAGATAGGGAAAGTTATACAACTGCACATCGACAGTATATGAAGGACATTGCTGAGGCAAAAAAAGTCTACCTAGGCAACAGGATTACATTAGCAGCCAACTCACAAAGAGAACTCTTTAACATTGTTAAGGAATTTACTAACCCGTCAGGAACGCAGCAGGCGCCCCCCGATACCAAGGACTGGGTGGAATCTGTAGCTTCCTACTTTCATGAGAAAGTCAATGACATTCATAAACGTTTTCCCCAGTAAACGACAATAGACCAAACCATTACCCCATACGTCAATGGGCAAAACATCCCCAATGATCATTCTGCCACGCTAAGACAGTTCTCACCCTTTTTAGAAAATGAGGTGAACCAAATCTTGCTGAAAATGAAGTCTGGAGCCCCGGGAGATCCTGCCTCTCCGCAAGTTATATCTAAAATCTCCCCAGTACTGATCCCCATCCTAACCAACATTTTCAATCAATCTTTACACCACTGTGTTGTCCCTAAGCACTGGAAGGAGGCATTAATCAGGCCTATTTTAAAGAAACCCACGGCTGACACGGATCAACTCATAAACTATCGACCAATCTCCCTTTTACCACTCTTTGGAAAAATTATGGAGGCTCTAATAAATAAACAGCTTATCGCCCACTTGGAGTCTAACAAACTCCTCGACCCATCCCAATCCGGTTTCAGGGAATTCCACAGCACTGAAACGGCCCGGCTCGAGGTCGTGGACAAATAAGACTGTCTCTGGACTCTAAACAATCGGCTATACTGATCTTACTGGACCTGTCTGCGGCCTTCAACACCATCTCGCATCGCGTTCTGTTAGAGCGCCTTGCAGAGGTCAGTGTCGAAGGCGCAGCACTTCAATGGCTGATAAGCTACCTTGGCAACAGACGGTCCAAGGTCAAATTAGGCTCCCACTCTTCCACTTTCTATGAAAATGACAAGGGTGTTCCACAGGGATCCATTTTGAGCCCGACCCTTTTTAATATATATGTCTCCCCCCTGGCGAAGATCATCAGAGCACATGGGTTTGGAACCGTATCCTATGCTGACGATACCCAAATCCTCATCACTATCAACCAAAACCCTGATGATATAAAAAGAAGGTTCAAAAACTGTATGGTCAGTATACAAGAATGGATGACCAGGAATTACCTTATTATGAACGCTGGAAAGACTGAGGTCATGCTTTTCGGCAACGCCGACCAAATTTGGTCATCAGACTGGTGGCCAGTCTCCCTCGGTCCGTGTCCAGTCCCCAAGCCCTTTGTCAGGAATCTTGGAGTAATCATAGACGATAAGTTAACCATGTCGGAACACATCAGGAAAACAGTGGGTAATAGCTACGGCCAAATGCGCAGTCTGAGGAAGATTTTTAAATGGATCCCACTTTCAGCACGTATGCCCCTAGTCCAAGGACTCATTGTAAACAGGATAGATTATGGAAATGCCCTTTTTTAGCCATCAACATAACACTACTGAATAGACTGCAAGTCCTCCAAAACACTGCTGCTAGGCTGGTACTAGATCTACCCCCTCGTACCCCTTCAGCCGCCTGCCTCAAGACTCTTCACTTGGTACCTATACACACACGCATAAAGTTTAAATTATGCTGCCTAGTCCATTAAGCTGTAAATGGTCAGGGACTCAAATCAAATCAAAATCAAATCAAAAAGCATTTATATAGCGCGCTACTCACCCGGAGGGTCTCAAGGCGCTTGGGGAGGGGGGGTCCGCTACTGCTTGAACAGCCAGGTCTTTAGCTGCTTCCTGAAGGCGAGGTGGTCTTGGGTCAGGCGGAGGTGGATCGGGAGGGAGTTCCAAGTCTTGGCGGCCAGGTAGGAGAAGGACCTTCCTCCTGCTGTGGCTCTTCGGATGCGGGGGACGGCGGCGAGGGCCTGTTTATCTCGAACATAAACTCAAGGCCCATGTCCCAAGCAGAACGCTACGTTCTTCCAGCAAAGCCCTTCTCTCTGTACCCAGAGTTCGAACAGTCAGAAATGGAGACAGAGCCTTCAGTAAAACTGCCCCAGAAGCCTGGAACTCTCTCCCCATTCAGTTGAGGTTAGAACCTGATCACGTGAAATTTCGAAGACAGCTAAAAACCTGGCTCTTCTAGCCAGTTGAGCCCTCCTACTTCCTGGATCAGTTGGTCATGAGGTTCCTTTGCCTGCTAGCGCTCTGAGACCTTCGGGTGATTTATGCGCGATACAAATGAAATAAAATGGAACTGGAAATGGTTAAAGCGTGCACTGACGGTTGGTGGTGTGCGTGCCTGGTGGAAGCGTGCACTGATGGCTGGTGGTGTGTGTGCCTGGTGGAAGCATGCACTGACGGCTGGTTGTGTGCATGCCTGGTGGAAGCGTGCACTGATGGCTGGTGGTGTGTGCCTGGTGGAAGCGTGCAATGATAGCTGGTGGTGTGTGTGCCTAGTGGAAGCGTGCACTGACAGATGGTGATGTGTGTTCCTGGTGGAAGCGTGCACTGATGGTTGGTGGTGTGCGTGCCTGGTGGAAGCGTGCACTGATGGCTGGGGGTGTGTGTGCCTGGTGGAAGCGTGCACTGACGGCTGGTTGTGTGTATGCCTGGTGGAAGCGTGCACTGACGGATGGTGTTGTGTTCCTGGTGGAAACATGCACTGATGGCTGGTGGTGTGTGTGCCCAGTGAAAGTGTGCACTGATGGCTGGTGGTGTGTGTGTCTGGTTAAAACGTGCACTGAAGGCTTGTGGTGTGTGTGCCTGATGGAAGCATGCACTGACAGCTGGTGGTGTGCGTGCCCGGTGAAAGTGTGCACCGAGGGCTGGTTGTGTGTGTTTGCCTGGTGAAAGCGTGAACTGACGGCTGATGGTGTCTGCCTGGTGGAAGCTTTCACCGACGGCTGGTAGTGTGTGACGGCTGGTGGTGTGTGTGCCTGGTGGAAGCGTGGATTGACGGCTGGTGGTGTGTTTGCCTGGTAAAAGCGTGCACTGACGGCTGTTGGTGTGCGTGCCTGGTGGAAGCGTGAACTGACGGCTTGTGGTGTCTGCCTGGTGGAAGCGTGCACCGACGGCTGGTGGTGTGTGATGACTGGTAGTGTGTGTGTGTGTGCCTGGTGAAAATGTGCACTGATGGCTGGTGGTGTGTGTGCCTGGTGGAAGCGTTCACTGACGGCTGGTGATGTGTGTGCCTGGTGGAAGCGTGCACTGATGGCTGGTGGTGTGTGTGCCTGGTGGAAGCGTGCACTGACGGCTGGTGGTGTGTGTGCCTGATGCAAGCGTGCACTGACGCTGGTGGTGTGTGTGTCTGGTGGAAGCGTTTTCTGAGGGCTGGTGGGGTGTCTGCCTGGTGAAAGCATGCACTGACGGCTGGTGGTGTGTGCGCCTGGTGAAAGCGTGCACTGATGGCTGGTGCTGCGTGTGTCCAGTGAAAGCGTGCACCGATGGCTTGTTGTGTATTTGTGCCTGGTGAAAGCGTGAACGCCACGTTCAGCCAAGGCCGTGCTGGACGTGGCGGGCTCTGGTCTGCGACAGGTATTACTACTGCTCCGCTGCCATGCGGACATACTCCAGGGAGAGCCTGGTTTCCATCGGCCAGGTGAGCTTTAGCTGCACATTACCGCCCGTCCACCCTCTCTGTGGTCCGTATCGTTGCCCTTGTAATGGCTTGATACTTGACCCCCCATTGCCTCACCCCCGGAGAAATCCTTCTGTCACTCACCATAGTAGGGTCGCTCTTTCCTCTCTGCGGATTATGAACCTAAATGTAAGGTCGGTCCCGAAACATCAGCAGAATTTGTACGACCTTATTGAGGAGGAAGCCCCGGATATCCTCGCCATAACTGAAACATGGCTTCAGGAAGCTGACACTGCCATTCTTAATCTAGCATGCCCCCCTGGCTATTCTATGTACACCCTGAATAGATCATCTAGAGGTGGGGGAATAGCGCTTATAGTTAGGTCTAACTTTCCCTGTGTGTGGAACAGCCTTAAGATCGCTGGCTGTGAAAGCGCCTCTTTTAAAGTCTCTGTCAGCCCAGAGTTTACATTTTCTGGGATGGTGGTGTATCGTCCGCCGGGCAGTGACGTGCTGTTCAGAAATACTTTTTCGGATATTGTCGGCACTCTGATCACTGACTGCGCCAATTTTTCCATTCTGGGCGATTTAAATCTGCATTTCGATACACTTTCCAGTCTGTCAGCTCGCAGCATTTCTTTGGACTTAGAGGCCTTCCAACTCTCTCAATTGGTCTCCCAGCCCACACACATCGGGGGTCATATTCTTGACCCTTTTTTCACCAATCTGACTGAGGCCAAAATCACTGCGATCACTCCAGTAGAATGGTCTGACCATTTTTTGGTGACTATCCAGTGCCCCGTGTCAGCGATCACTCCCACTTCTTCGGCTAGACGGGTACTTAGGAGATCCTGGAACAAACTCAGGCTGGAAGACTTTCATCGTCTTCTGTCAGTGGAGCCCCTGGGCCCACTGAACAACGTAGAAGAGGGGTATGACCTCTTTTGCTCCTGGCTTACTAGGGCTCTAGACGCTCTGATACCTATTGTATCGACTAAGATCAACCCTCGAGAGTCGAGTCCCTGGTACAATGGTGCTCTACGCGCCTTGAAGGGAGCCTGTAGACGGGCGGAGAGGGCTTGGCGGAAGACATATGGGGCTGATTTAAAAGCCGCATATGCCGTGTCCGTCAAGCTTTATCATCGGGCCATATGTCGTGCTCGAGCGGCCTTCTATGCCGATGAATTCCGAAACAGCACAAACCCGTCGAAGGCTATCTTCAAGGCGGTTAAGGATCTTATGGCCAAGCGGACTTCCTCTACAGCCGGGAGTTCTGTGTCCCACTGCGAATCCCTTGCCTCCTATTTCTTGGGAAAAGTCCAAGCTATCTATCGGACGTTCCCTAGCATTGGGGTTTCGTTGGGGAGTTTCAATGGGACACCTCATCAGATCACCCTGCTTTCATTTCCCCCCCTCACCTCGGATGGGTTTGACAAACTTGCTGTGCAAGTTAAATCTGGGTCCCCATCTGATCCAGTGAGACCTGCTCTCTTTCGAGATCAGACCTTTATGGGACGCCACGTTGTGCGTTCCCTTGTCAACCTCTCCTTGGAGTCAGGGGTAGTTCCAACTAAATGGAAACAGGCGGTGGTGTCCCCGATTATTAAAAAACCTTCCTTGGACCCGTCTAAGCCTGAAAGCTTCCGTCCCATCTCGCTGCTACCCTGGCCGGCAAAGTTGACAGAGGCACATGTCAATCTGGCCCTGTCAGAACATCTAGCTCGGACCAATGCCCTCGACCCCACACAGAATGGCTTCCGTGCTGGCCACAGCACGGAGACTGCTCTTCTTGTGATGGTGGAACATCTGCGTGCAAGGTTGGATGCTGGTCAGACGGCGGCGCTGATATTGTTAGATCTCAGCGCCGCCTTCGACACGGTATCTCACAGCATCCTCCTGCATCGCCTCGAGGAGATAGGTATCAGTGGCATGGCGTTGCAGTGGTTCCGCTCCTTCCTAGACAACCGCTCCTTCTGTGTTGCCATCCCCCCCTTCACGTCCAGCTTCCAGCCTCTGGCCATGGGGGTTCCGCAAGGGTCCTCGCTGAGTCCCACGTTGTTCAATCTTTACGTGAGACCGCTGGCTGATGTCGCGAGGCAGTGGGGCCTAACTTTGGTCTCATATGCCGATGACACACAGCTGGCGGTTACTCTCAGCGGGGACGTAGAACAAGATGCCCCCAGGTTTCAGTCTGGACTGAAGGCAGTGGCTAGCTGGTTGACAGGAAACTGTCTCCAGCTTAATGCCACGAAAACGGAGGTAATGGTTGTTGGGAAGGGAGTAGAGCTTTGGGGTGATCAATGGTGGCCTTCTGAGCTGGGCCCCACTCCGACCCCGGTGTCGGAGGTGAAAAATCTGGGGGTCTGGCTGGACGCTGGCCTCACTTTTGTAGGGCATACCAAAAAAACTGCAGCCTGTTGCTTCGGTCTGTTGAGAGGATTAAGACCTGTTCTTAAATTCTTCGACGCCCCAACTAGACAGCTTGTAGTCCAGGCAACCGTCATCTCTCGTCTGGACTACACTAGCTCCCTTTTGGCTGGGGCCAACCAGGCTGAGCTAACCCGCCTGCAGCGGGTTCAAAATGCTGCGGCTAGAGCCATTGTAGGCCTACCCAGATTTTGCCCGGTGGCAAATGTCCTCCGCTCCCTGCATTGGCTTCCTGTAAGGAAGCGTATTCTTTTTAAGGTCCTTTGTCTGACCTTTAAAATCTTAAGAGGCATTGGCCCAGAAATTCTGTCCAACTGCAACTCCTTCTATGTTCCCACCCGCAGTCTTCGATCCCAGGGCCAAGCCCTCGCTGTGGTCCCCAGATTTAGACTCAGCCGGATGGGGGGTCGTTCTTTCAGCGTGAAAGCTGCACTAACTTGGAACACCCTCCCAGTTGAAATCCGTTTGCTAGAAGACCTGTTGTCTTTCCGGAGAGCCATTAAAACATTTTTGTTTTAGTTGTTCCTTAGGTTTTATCTTTTCCTGTTGTGTTATGTTTCTCCTTGTCTCTGCGCCGGGACGCTCCTTGGCTGGAGTAGCTGTTGCGCATAATAAATTAATATAACATAACATAACATAACATAATATAACTGATGGCTGATGGTGTCTGCCTGGTGGAAGCTTTCACCGACGGCTGGTAGTGTGTGACGGCTGGTGGTGTGTGTGCCTGGTTAAAGCGTGCACTGATGGCTGGTGGTGTGTGTGCCTGGTGAAAGCGTGCACTGACGGCTGGTGGTGTGTGTGCCTGGTGGAAGCGTGCACTCATGGTTGGTGGTGTGTGTGCCTGGTGGAAGCGTGCACTGACAACTGATTGTGTGTGTGCCTGGTGGAAGCAGGAGTATTAACAGTGATAGAAGACACAAATGAAACTGACGAAGAGGAGGGGGAGGAGGGGGAGAAGGGAGGGGGAGTGCGAGCAGAGGAGCATGATTCACAGCTAGAAGACACAAATGAAGCTGACCAGGAGGGAGGGGGAAAAGGGAGGTGGTGGTGCAAGGAGAGGAGCCTGATTACAGCAAATAAAAACACAGATGGCAGCTGTGCACGTGCACAAGCTCATGAACGCAAGGTGTAGGCCAGCAAAAGCCTCTGGTGGCACTTTTAAAAGCCACTTACTACATGTCTCGAAGAGACAGCATGCGCTGTCTAAGGCGAGACCTAAAAAGGGGCCATAAACAATGTATTTGGCGCTACTGGCAACCTCACTTAAGCTGATATCGACTAGGCCCTTCCTCTGGGCGCTTCTTTAACTGCACGTTGTTGGAATTGTTCATTGCAGGCCTTAGTCATGCATTGCAGGGCTAGTTTTCAGAAGTATTGCAGGATTGTTCACATATGCATTGCAGGAATTGTTTATTGTTTACCTAAGCATTGCAGGAAATGTACACACAGCCATTGCAAGAATTGATGATGGAGGCATTGCTGGAATGAATTATTGCTTGCATAAGCATTGCAGCAAATGTAAACACAGCCATTGCAAACATTGTTTATGGTGGCATAGCAGGAATTGCTTATTGTTTGCATAGACATTGCAGGATTTGCTCACACAGGCATTGCAGGAGTGATTTATTATTTGCATAAGCGTTGCAAGAAATTAAGCATTGCTCATAGTTAGCATAAGAATTGCAGGAAATATTTATGTATGTATCACCCCTTCTGTGCACAAGCACTTTAAATTCGTGTACATGCATATGGCATGTCTAGTTCACAAGTGACATATCATATGTCCTTTTCACACATAGTACACATAGTACGGATCTTCCTTTAATTGAGCTTTGCACAGGTGCTACTTGGATGACCACTTAGAAGCATTCTTACAATCTTGCGAGGGAAAAGGGGTGGGGACTGTTAGTCAGTCAAAGGTGACCAGCGACTGTAGGCTGAAAGAAGTAGGTGGCCCTTCACTGCTTTGATTAATGCTGTGTAGTTGGCTTCAGAATTGAGCCTTGTCCCCCTGAGAACTCACTTTCTAGAGAGGATGCAGTTTCAGTTTCAGGGAGGCTTTACCATTTTGTGGACTGGTGCGGATGGAAGGGTCATAGGTCCACTTGTTTAAGGCTTCTGAGCTAGGGTAGGCAACTTAAAGGCACTTTGTGCTGGAGTCAAACCAGGGATTTTATGGCTAACTTTGGGTTGAAATGAGGGAAGCATCATTGTCCAGCAAACCCTGAAATTTAGAGATGGTTTTGCATAAGTCCTCCATGTATTTGTTGCAATATAGATAGGAAACCACCACCACAGTGACCAATGCAATTCTTCATGGTGTTTTGTCAACCATGATGACTGTAGAGCGCAGAGAGGGTGGTATCTCCCGTGCTCAAGCAATGAGCACCACTATGCAGTGAGTGTGCTAACAGGTAGCTGTGAATCATTGCACCAAAATCCACAAGGCAGTGGTGAATAAACTACTTGATGCTTTTACATGTTGATGAGAATACAACCTAATCTGCTTTGAATCTCTCTCAATTTAGAAAGGCCTTAAAAATCTTTCTTTTGAACTCGTAGTTCATCATGAACAGTACTTCTTTTGAGCACCAAGAACCATTTCCATCTGAAAGTTACTCTCTCTAAATACCTACTGCCACTGATACTGTCTTCTGTACATGAAATGACATGATCAATTATCTTTGGTAATATTATAATTGCAGCCTCTGCTTCTTTAAAGTTGATATACAGGAAGCAAATTGACATATAGAGTCTCACTTTTAAATTATATAGTAGTTATTGTTAAGTAAGAAGCAACAGAAAAAATGTACTATTGATTCCTATTTTTGAAATCAAATCTTTAGGAAAAGGAACGATAAAGGTACTCTAGTTAATGATCTGCCTTCATATATTTCAATAGCTCACTTTTACAGTGGTACTTTTTTAGAAAGATTTTAATAGCACAGGTGTTGGTAGAATCAGTGATCCAACCAGTTGCAATATAAGATGATGGTAACTACACACCACATTAAAGCTAGTTTTTCAACACATTTGTGAGTAAAAGAACTACTGCTCCTTTTAGGTTTACTTTCCCTTATTATTCTGAAGGTGGATAATGGAGTTCAGAAAACAGAAACTATGTTAAAGAGTTTTGCAGATTGAAATGAACAAGCCATGCAGTGCAGTGCAAAGAGCTGAGTCAGTAATTTATTACCAGATATATTAGGAGCCAACATTGTAAATGTATGAGCCAACATTGTCTCCTCTTTCCTTCAAGTCTAGGACAATTGATGGGAAATCTGATTCATCGTATTGCAATGTAAATGCCCCAGACTCTAAATGTGATCTTTAGACTGTCCATTTCTGACCTGTTATTACCAATTCCTTCCTTTAAAATCCAGTTCAATTTGCCTTCACATCAAGCTTGTCCCAGCCTCATGGTTGCCCCTCTTCATCTTATCTTCACATACACCTCAACTTTACATCAACTCCATCTAAATCTCATATTCTCAGCGCAACCTTGCATCAGGATAATCTCCAATCCATCTATATGTCAACTGTGGCTCAAATTCACCTAAACCTAAACTTATCTTCCTTGGCATCCAGTTAGTGTTACCTCAGTGACATCTCCGCCTCATGCTTGCCTTACATCAAGCTCACCATCACCTTAACATCAACCTCAGCCTCTTCTAGACTCCCCAAGCCACAACCTCATCGAAACCTTAGCTCATCCTCAAACTAATGCCCGGTCACTTTCTGCAACCTTCCTCTTAACTTAGCCTGACTTGAACCTTACCTGAATTGTATCTTCTCCTCAACCACACTTCAAGATATTTTAACCTTAATTTCATCCATCCTCACACCCTCACCTATTTCTCATCTTTGCTTTATGCCTGCTAACGTTCATTTATTGAGGTTTCGTCTTTTAAAACTTTATCATAATTATTTGATTTCCTTTTTCATTTTGACTTGTCTAAAATGTAAAGTTCTTCTTATAGTGCATTATTCAGTACCGCACATTTATGACTTAAGAAATTATGGTTACAATGTGTTGGGGCAGTGGGAATAATTGAAAAGACAATGTTGGGGTGAAAAAGTATTCTGTATTCTTAGACATGTACCCCTGCCTTCAGTAGCCAACTCTACTGTTGTCTGGATCCCTATTGCTGACTTGTTTCTCTTAGATAACAGGGAAAATGTGTGTGTGCCATGACATAGGCCTGTCTCACAGATCGCAGTCTTGTTGGACCAAAAGTGGTGTCCAAAGCACTACCCTCAAAGTGGTGAAAGGCTATTTCCATCACCAAGAGTTAAACAGCAAAAGCATGGTGGTGGCAGCATACGGTGTAGTGATCAGTAATACTGAACATGTTTTGTTTACCCTTTGTCAGTGGAGTGAGGCCTACAATCTCACTCACCTTGTTAAATGTTTGGCTGCCTACCCAAGGCGTACTCACCTTGTACTCACCCATGGCATATGTCAGGTAGATGTGGAGTACTGCACAGTGTAAGAGTAGTAACTCTGCCCTGAATGTATGTGTGCCTTGGAAAGGCACAGTACAGGGGTAGAGTAATACCGTACAGTATATGTGTAGTTTAGTGCATGTGGTGAGTGTATTTTTGCCTGTGGGTAATTCATCAAATGAGAGCTGTAGCACTGTGCAGTGCATGCGCAATAAAAGCATGTGCTGAGTGTATGTGCGCTTACATGAAGTACAACACATGAAGGGTGAATTGTGCGGTGTGCACATGGTCAGTATGTGTGCTGTTAGTGCATGTGTTTTCAAACAGCACACCTCTGAACAATACAGAAAAGCTTAAGTACTGAACAGTGTATACAGACTGAGTGTGTGTGCTGAATGTATGTGTAGCTGTAATGGCACAATGCATGGAGGTAACTGTGGTGACCAATAAGTGTGCTGTGAATGTGCACTAGGTGTCTGTGGGCCCGCAATGGAACCCTACATGGAAGACATTAGGTGCCACTTTGAGAAGCTCAGGCTTGCCTGGTGAAGACATGAGGAGGAGATGACCTCTCTTGACAGATTTGTGTATTTCGAATTTCTCCGAGATGGGTGGAACACATACTGAAGAAAGGGAGGAGTAGACTGCCCATTTATAATTCAAAAGTTTACTCTTTTATTCAGTGATAGATCACAAGGAAGCAGCCTCAACACATCACAGAAGGAGATGGGGTAATAAGGTAATGATAATAAGTAGGGCCTGGAGACAGGATTAACCTTTTGGTGCACATATCTCTGTGGCTGACATCCAGGTGTGAACCCTGGTCACTCCTATTAACTGTGTTGTGGATCTATCAACTTCAGAGTCTTTCCTGCTGTGACAGAGAGCCTTTCAAGAGGGAAGAAGAAAATGAAAAATGTACACTTCAAAAGATGCAGAACCCCACCAATAAAAACCTAAAAGACTCAGGGGGTCATTAGGATGGCAGAGGGACTTGAGTCTGTCCGCCATCCTGTGGCAAACTAGGACCGCCCGCAATACATGCGGTGAACACGAATACCAAATCAGGATGCTTCCGCCACCATGGCGGTCGCATTTTGGTTGTTAACATTGCGCCGGATGCCACTCACAGCAGCACCCGCCTCGAAGCGAAAAGCCATGTTGTTCATTTCACTGCACTATGTGGCAGGCACCGCATTGTGCCTGCCAAGTAGCTCTGTGAAATGTAGGGGGTACCAGGATACCCCCCCAAGTGCACCCTCACCTCCCCCAACACATGTGGGTTGCAACGGGTACCCCCTAAGTAATCCCCACATGCCTTTCCATGGCAGCCTCGTCACCATGGAAAGGCATGACATTTCCCTCATCATAATTTGGTGGATGGGGCCTGCTTGGCACCGCCACCATTTTATGGTCCCTGGATCTGAATGATTGCTTCTGGCGGACAAGTGGAGGATGGTCTTTCCATCCGCCGCGGGCAGAAAACGATTCCCCCGCCATCCTAATTTGGGGTGGAACTAGGACTAGCGACATAGGTCGGCTAGTCTCCCTGCTGGGTGAATGCTGGGTGAGTGGACATCACCCAGGGAAAACCAAGATCACCTCCTCTGGAGCATAGAGCACCAGGGCCTGCCTGCTTGCCAAGACCCAAGTGCCCTGTGAGGAAGAGGAGAGCGTTGGACAGAACAAAGTCCAGTGAGAAGCCCTACTGCGGGAACCCTGTATGCTGGAAGAGGCTGCCTGTACCAATATTTGTAGAAGTTTAGGTTGTTATCCACACAGAATATTACAGTTGTGATTTGATGGTCAAGCCCGCACACTAATACCTGCACCTTACTAATTTCTCCACAAACTTAAAGGACTCTGGGTCCGTGGAGCCTGGGGGGGACCCGCTGCTGATGCTGCTACAGCATTATAGACACTTTTGATGAATTCCTAAAGAGTCAATGGAGAACTCTTGAGTATGGCCTAATAGTGTGCATTCCCTAGACGTGGGCATGATTGAATGGGGAATAACCCGACCATGTTAGAAGGTAGAAAGTGAGACAGGGATGTGCTTGAGAACTAATAGAGCCCCGGCCTCAAGGGTATTGTGTTCTTGCGCATGAATGTTGTTATGTGTAGAGTAAGAAATAAAATACTTATTTTTCTTATAAAGGGAAGGATTTGTCTGGACATTGATTTATTGTTAGTATTGTATGCACTTTGAGTTATGAGTCATGTTCACTCCCCAGTATTTATACTCCCCCGTCCCTCTCCCCCCTCCCCTGAGGGAGCTTTTGACTGCTTGTCCACAGCTTCCACTGAGAATCAAGTGCAGAAGGGGTATTTGGACGAGTTGCTCAGGATCCATAGAAGGTCGGGTCCCGGGACATCAGGGGTAAAAGGCTTCAACTCCAAAACAATAAGGGAAGTGCAGAGGAGTTGATAGAATCACCCTCCAAAACGATATACATAAACAAAGAGATTCTATCAATGTGTGGACATGTATTTTATTTGTTGGTTTTACAGTGATGAAAATATAGTGAAAGTACTCTCTCTTAGGGTGATAAAGATGAGAGCGCTATGTGCTTTTTAAAATACCCCTCACACACTAAAAAAATCCAGTAGTGTCATGCTTCATCATTGGGGTCTTCCCGTCCCTCTACGGGGCGGGGCGTGCTACGACCTGACCGACTACGCGGGAGCACTGAAGTGGTGACAGGACTATGTGATGGTGCAAGGTGTCAGTGAAAGTGTAGGGACCTAACAATGTGTGTGAGTACAAAAATTAAAAATCCTCTGGCTAGTAGAAAAAAACAATTTATTAGCTTCTCTAGCTGGGGACGTTAAGAAGGGGGTTTTGGGGTTGAGCCGATCGCTACAACCTGGTCTACATGTTTCGTAGGCAGTCCCCTACTGCCTACTCATCAGGACCTTCTACTGGTCCCTACGAAAATAAGCTCAGTTGCTAAGTATTGTCAGCCTGTCTTCCTAAAAACTAACAGTAAAATTCCACTGTTAGTTTATGCTTCAGGGCATGAGCTGGCCCCCTGGGAAGCAAAAATTATCAAAAATAGTGACCCAAATGTGGTCTTGTTGTGGCAAGTGCGTGGTGCCCCATGAGCTGACAATCGGTAGGAATTCACCGCGGCGCTTTTGTCCGCATAGTCCCTAAGTCTTACTTCTACCAGTGTTGCCGCTGGCATTCAGCAGAGCGGCAACACTGGTAGAAGTAAGACTTAGGGACTATGCGGACAAAAGCGCCGCGGTGAATTCCTACCGATTGTCAGCTCATGGGGCACCACGCACTTGCCACAACAAGACCACATTTGGGTCACTATTTTTGATAATTTTTGCTTCCCAGGGGGCCAGCTCATGCCCTGAAGCATAAACTAACAGTGGAATTTTACTGTTAGTTTTTAGGAAGACAGGCTGACAATACTTAGCAACTGAGCTTATTTTCGTAGGGACCAGTAGAAGGTCCTGATGAGTAGGCAGTAGGGGACTGCCTACGAAACATGTAGACCAGGTTGTAGCGATCGGCTCAACCCCAAAACCCCCTTCTTAACGTCCCCAGCTAGAGAAGCTAATAAATTGTTTTTTTCTACTAGCCAGAGGATTTTTAATTTTTGTACTCACACACATTGTTAGGTCCCTACACTTTCACTGACACCTTGCACCATCACATAGTCCTGTCACCACTTCAGTGCTCCCGCGTAGTCGGTCAGGTCGTAGCACGCCCCGCCCCGTAGAGGGACGGGAAGACCCCAATGATGAAGCATGACACTACTGGATTTATTTAGTGTGTGAGGGGTATTTTAAAAAGCACATAGCGCTCTCATCTTTATCACCCTAAGAGAGAGTACTTTCACTATATTTTCATCACTGTAAAACCAACAAATAAAATACATGTCCACACATTGATAGAATCTCTTTGTTTATGTGTAAAAGGCTTCAACCCCAACAATTGTGTCCAGTAACCCCTGCATTTCCCCTGGTCCTCTGAAAGGCGTTCTGACTGGCAAATTTAAGGGCAGAGTCATTTTATAAATTCTCTACTTCAAAAGTATCTCTTTGCCCTATCCATTATCCTGTAAGCATCAAGAGTAAAGCAGGTGGTAAATGGAGGGCGATAGGATGCTGCACTCAGACTATTGCAAACAAGACTGATGAATGAAGCATATTTGTGCTTTCAATCTCAGGCTCCATGGCATTATAATAGTAATTTTTTAATGTATTTAAAGCTCCATCATCATCATCCAGGCCCTCACCCCTAAACTCGACCTACTTACGAACATTAGTTCTGCAGTAGCGGTGAGCACAGCCTCCAACCACAGTACAATACAATTATTAATCTACTGTGCACAAGGGAAGCTCAGTAATAGACCAGTGGCTGGTGTCTATGGGCCTGAAATCCTAGATTGGGCACACTGGCAATCAATGCCAATCATTATCAGACCACTCCTCAATAGTTCTGGAACAGGACTGTGTACAGGACTAACACACTGGAACATGGATATCTAAACCAGAAAAATAAATAAATGCCTCTTTCATGAATGAGCTGCGGAAAACAATCACTGAATATTTGGACCTTAATCTGGTCTCTGTGCTGCGGATGACTATTTTTTGGCAGGCCCTTTCAAGTGTATGTTGTTGGGAAGGGCATAGCAAAGGAAACAGAGACAGTGAAACTGATGACTTGAAATTTCTCTTAAGTAGCTGGAAAAGATTATACACGGGATCGAAATTATGCCACCCTTTCCTCAATAATTGAACCATTTAGCAATTACAGAGAGGTTGAAGAGCAGGAAGGGAGATTCTTAGGAAAGCAAGCTGAGGAATTTTGTATTAATAGATGTTAGAAATGGGGTTTCTGGTTGGCCAGGGTATGCACCTCAGCCCGGCAGAATCCACCACTCTGGTCAGAGTAAGAGAGTTACACTGCTGACCCCCTTGGTAGCTTGGCAGAGCAGTTAGGCTTATCCTAGAGGCAATGTGTAAAGCGTTTGCGCAACACACACACACACTTATATAAAAATACTCTTTGTATTATACGAAGACCACAATCACATAAACCCTTGCGCCATCTAGGCAATTGTCATGACATCACATAGATCATAAATCACTTTGCCAACCAGACAATTATCATAACATCAGTTAGAGCCTAAAGTAAATACTTATAAGTGGCACACGTCACAAAGACTCTATCACTGTAAATATTATGCAGATCTTGAAATGATACTCGTTATCCTGTTAGTTCAAGGCCTAAAATGACACAAATCATAATATCAGGGCCTAAAAAGCAGGTTAGGTCAGAAATCACTCATGGCCGCTGGTCATAATATTGAAGTCCTGGAAATGTAAGGGAACACAACCTCCATCACAAAATCAGGGCAGAAGTAAGAAGCAGTTGGGAAATTACTAAAAACACAGGTAGAAATACCTACATCAACCTATTGGAGCTGGTATGGCAACAATAATAATTAAGGCACAGGATTGACCAATTTCCAAACTGAACACAAAAGCCACAGCGCACCTGGACTTATTTGACATGTTATATGGTAATTCCTGAATGTCTCCTGTGTACAGCACAATGGGGACCTCCATTGAGGTTTCACCCAAGCAGGTGACAGAAAAATACCTCACTGGGTAAGTTCTGTCTAGAAAGGGGGGGAAGGCACCAATGTATGTAACGGTGTTGGGGAATCTTGTCTGCCACCCCCACTCCAGCATACTGAAATACCAGATAAAGCTGCCCGCGAACACGTGGTGCAGCTGCTGAAGACAATGGCAGCCTCCCAGGGCAGAAGTTTCAGCAGGGCACAGGTCCACCCACAGGGGAAGCGCAGCATGATGGCACTACTCCCAGGCATGTCGCTAGTACTCGTAGGAGCATCGGTGCACTCTGGGCAGACTTGGGAGCACCGATGCTCTTGGATCCCGGGGTCTACGGTAACAGCGGTCCCCTCTGAGCTTTGGCAACTGATCCTCTGGAGCACGAGTGGAGCACAAACAACAATGACCGTTCAGTTAGTTCATCCACCGGAGGTCTTGCTCTATCCCTTTGGATGTGGAAGACTCTACTCCTGTGCCCTCGTAAGACCAGGAGAAAGCCACCAGAGTGCCATACTTTCCTACTGAGAAAGGATTGCAGCATCACATGGGTTACTCTGGTCGCCCTGGGGTAGGGGCAGCTTTGGGAAATGGATGTTGGTGGACCACCCTCAGGAGGGCAAGCACCACATTGGTCAGCCCCGTGCTGACTGAGGGACAGGTACCCACCACTACTCATGCGCCAACTTGGGGCTAGGGCACAAGGAGTAAACCCACGATTAGCACAAATCCAGCACTCTCCCTACGCTGGGTTGCAGCAACATTAACTGGAAGCGCCCTCATTCCCAGCTCAGAGCATGCTACTGCCGGTTTCATGGAGACACGAGTTCCATGGCATAGTTGCTCAAGGTGCCACCTTCGTAGGCCCCCTTGAGAGCACTGGGGGTACATGCACAGCAACAGCAGGCAGGAAGGCCAGCGCAGATAGTCAGCTTGCAGAGGGGAAGTCCCTCCAGAACAACAAGCAGACAGTCCAAATGGTGGTTCGTTCAAGCAGCACAATAGTTTCTTCGGGCAGGTGCAGTCTGTAGAGGCAGCAGAGTCTGGTTACAAATCCCCACTAGTGTGGTCACAGCCCCTGTACGTATACCCACGTAGTCTTTGTTCTGGGGGCACCTTGAACAACTTTAGAAGTGCACAACACCCCCATTCAATCCTCAGCCCCGCTCCAGACACACTACAGGGGTGCGGAGACAGCATTGTGAAAGGCAGGCACATCCCTATTCAGGTGATAGTGAAATTCCTCCCACCACTCTAATTGCAGACAAGACCTTTTCAGCCCAACTAAGAGTCACCCAGGAAAGGCAGGACACACCTCAACCCCCTTGTGACTGTGTAGAGTGAATGCCCATCCCCAGCCCCTGTCACTCCAAAACCAGACAGTGAATACACGAAGCACAAGGCACAGGGCACAAAGAGTCATAAGCACACAGAAATGCCCACTTCTCAAAAGTGGCATTTTTAAAATAGTATTAACAAATCCGCTTTCACCAATAAGCAGGATTTATCGCTACTATTCCAAACATACCAAACATGGCCACGCTATCCCTTTCATATCAGAAATTACCATTGAAATACATAGCAGGAAATTCCCAATGCACACCTAAAAGAGGAGCAGCCTCACAGCAGTAAGAAACCAAATAGGCTGTTTGTCACTACCCGGACATGCCACACAACGAAGGTACATGTCCTAGCTTTTACCTACACAGCACCCTGCCCATAGGGCTACCTAAGGCCTGCCTTAGTGGTGACCTATATGTAGTGAAGGGGAGTTTCAGACTTGGCAAACACTTTAAATGCCACGTCACTGTGGCAGTAAACTGTGCACGCAAGCCCTGCAGTGGCAGGGGCCTGAGACATGTTAGAAAGGCTACATCTGTGGGTGTCGCAAGCAGCGCTGCAGGACAACTAGATGCATTTGGTTTACAGGCCCGGGGTACACAGGATACCACTGTACAAGGGACTTACAGGTAAATTAAATATGCAAAATAGGTGTAGACCAATCTTATCAAGTTTACAGGAGCGAGCAGATGCACTTTAGCACTGATCACCAATGGTAAAGTGCCCAGAGTCAGAAAACCAACAAACACAGGTCAGAAAAAAATACAAGAGGAAGGCAAAAAGTTCTGGGATAACCCTGCAAAATGGCCAGGTCCAACATTAAAAAATAGTGCATTACTAAGAATCTGCAGAATCTTAATCTACACTTGAATTCACACGTATATGCTGACCTGATGCTATTACATACACCATTGCCCCCTTCAAGAAAGCCACTGGCAAACAACATGTCAAGAAAGCAAGCTGTTTCACCCCCACACTTAAAGACTCCAGGCACACCTGTAGATGGACCGAGAAGACATGGATGAACAACAAAACCCTGGAAGCCCACGCTGCCTTCAAAGCAGCCACCACAGTATACCATCACCTCATCAAAACCACAAAGTAGAAGGCCCTCCAAGACAGAATCTCCAACAATGCACACAATAGCAAATACCTCTTCAGCATCTTCAAGGAGGTTGTCAAACCCAATAGCGAGGCCACAGGCGACCCACCCTCCCAAGACCTCTGCAACAGACTCAGCACCTTCTTCTATGACAAGATCATGACTATCTATGATAACTTCGACACCCAGGACCACCGGGCCAGCAACCACCACAGCTGGTCCCCACTCACCATGGACGACACCATAAAGATCATGAAAAGCATCCACTTCGGAGCACCTTTGGACCCCTGCCCGCACTGCATCTCCCACAGAGCCGCCTCCGCCAATGCACCTGAGCTATGCCGAACCATCAACTACTCATCCAAGACAGCCACCTCCCACCGATGACTACAAACACTCTAAGATCAACCCCCTCCTGAAGAAACCCTCAGTGTACCCGATGGACCTCAAAAACTTCAAGAACTTCAGGACCATCCAAAGTCATCAAAATAGCTATCAATGCCCAACTCACCGACTTTATCGAAACCAACCATGGCCTGGACATCTCCCAATCTGGATTCAGAAGCAATCATAGCACCGAGATCGCTCTGCTCGCTGCCACAGACAACATCTGCTCCCACCTCGAACAGGGCAAAACCGTGGCCCTCGTCCTATTGGATCTCACGACGACCTTCAACACCGTCTCCTACCGCACCCTAGCCACAAGTCTCCACAATGCTGGTATCCGAGGCAAGGCCCTCAACTGGATCCGCTCCATCCTCACTGGCAGAACCCAACAGTTTAGACTCGCACCGTACCTCTAGAACCTGACAGAGATCAGGTCCCTCAGTCCCACCCTCTTCAAAGTCTACATGGCCCTAATCGCAGCCCTCGTCACCTATGACAACGACACCCAGCTGATCCTCTCCCTCACCATAGAACTCACAGTTGCCAGGAACATCTTCCATGAAGGAATGAAAGCTGTTGCAGCCTGAGTGATGGACAGCTACCTGAAGCTCAACTCGGACAAGACAGAAGTCCTCATCCAGGGAGCCTCCTCCTCCACCTGGAATGACTCCTAGTGGCCCTCCGCTCTAGGAAGTCCTAATACCCACACAAACCACTCACAAAACTTCTGCATTGTACTGGACTCCTCGCTCACAATAGACTGCCAGATAAACACTGTCTCCTTGGCCTGCTTCAACACACTCTACCTGCTTTGAAAGACCTTCAGCTGGATCCCAACCAAATCCAGGAAGACTGTCACCCATGCCCTCATCAGCAGCAGACTCGACTACAGCAATGCACTCTACGCCGGCGTCACCCAGAAAGTCCTCTGAAGACTCCAGAATGTCCTGAACATCGCCTAAAGACTACTCCTCAATTTCCCCCATCACAGCCACGTCACTCAACACCTCTGTGTCCTCCACTGGCTCCTACTCGACAGAAGAATAACCTTTAAACGCCTCACCCACGCGTACAAGACCCTTCACAACACCTGAACCACTGCCAAGTACCCAACAGACACCTTTGCTCTACTCAGCTTTCCCTGGCTACCGTCCCACGAATCTGCACGACCAGAACTGGAGGAATGTCCTTCTTCTACCTCGCCCCAAGACATGGAACACACTCACAATCAACCTCAGGAAATCACCCGCGCTGATGCACTTTAGGAAGGACCTCAAGACCTGGCTCTTCGGATGATCTCAGCACTGATCCACTGGGTCCCCTGCCCCCACAGCACCTCCAGCCCCTCACAGGTGAGTAGCCGTGCTTTACAAACACTGATTGATTGATTGAGGTGATGCGTCTCATGCGGTGGACGAGCTCAGGGGTCCAACAGACACATATGTGTGTCCACTCGAGGAGCCTGCAAATGTTTTGTTTTTTTAAATCTTTATTTATGGTTTCAAAGAAAAGAACCAACAATTACAACTCAAAAAGCCAGCATAATAGTACATCAGCGTAAAATAATTATCAGACCAGGACAGTAGGTAACAGCCGAAGTTCATGAATGACATTGAGTGACCCACTCACATAATCTCGCATATAACATATCTGGATTCCAGATCTATAAGCATCAATCTATAACATAGCATAAACATTTCCGTAGAAGCCTTAGAGTGTATAAAGCCTAGATATATAACTAGTTTTACTGCATTAATAGCATGAGCCCAATAAAACATGTACAGGTTTAAACATGCCCCTACATTGCAGAAAAGAATAACACTACTACTCATCTACAGTGGGCGCTTTGTCAGAGGGCTAAGAGTGTTCCCGAGCCCAGTCCAGGAATGGCTCCCATATTTCCAGAGGCCTCGTCGATGGGGGCATGAGCTCCCAGAACGTGCTAAGTTGCGTATGGCCATATGTGACATCACTTAACCAATCTTTAAGCGAGGGTACCCTCTTCCTACCCCAGCAGAGCGCCACCTGCCGTTTAGCATATAATAACAGGAGTGCATGTAGCTTACGATGTTTGGGTGGTGTGCTCTTCACATACCGCAGTAGTCCCAGAGTCAGCGAGGGGGCGTCCGTCATACCCACAATTTGGTTTATTGCCACAAAGATCTGCAACCGTGCAGAAAAGAAGCGGGGGTGTATTAAAATTAAACCATCCCATGAATTGTGTGATGGACTGGCGTGTTTCTTCCCGGATAAAATAAATAAAATTGTGGAAAGCATGAAGGAACAATCCCAACCTACCTCAATGGCCCAGACAGGGGGGGCCAGAGGATTAAATGAGTTGGGCGCTACTGAGATAGTTGCTCCCGGGATCTCCCTGGATAAGTTCCCAATTCCATCTGAGGAGGAGTTCGTGAGGGTGGACTTAGGGGTCTCCTCTGGTTCCCCTTTGGATTCACTACCCCACAGGCTGATGAAGAAGTTTGGGACAGAGATCTTTCCAATCTTACAACAGCTATGTTGTCACTCTTTTGACACAGGGATTGTGCCCATGGAAAGGAATTGAGCTATCATTACCCCGCTCTTGAAGAAATCTACCCTTGACCCATGCAGCTATAAGAACTACCGACCACTTTCCCTCCTGCCTTACCCAATTAAGATCTTGGAATGTTGGGTTAGCAGGATCTTGTCCCAATATCTGGAGACAAATAACATCTTGGAAGGGGAACAGTTCGGTTTTCGTCCGGGCCATGGGACAGAATCAGCCTTATTGGTGGTGCTGGATGACCTGCGGATGCGGATGGACAGGGGCCAGTCAGCAATTTTAATCTGCCGCATTTGATACGCTGGACCATGACACTCTGTCTCAAGGCTGGGGACCTTTGGAATTAAGGTAGTAGCACTTAGGTGGCTGCAATCCTATCTATGGGACAGAAGACAGGCGGTGGCACTTCCCCCATACCAGTAAGAAATGGTGGAAGTTCCTCATGGGGTACTACAGGGGGTCGGCAATTAGCCCTATTTTATTTAATGCGTATATGCAACCCCTGTTGGGTATCATCAAGGCATACAACATCAGTGTGATTAATTATGCCGATGATACGCAGCTGTTGATATCCCTGGAGGGGGACCAGGCGGAATCATTGGACTGCTTTCATGACTGTATGCATGAAATGACAAAGTGGCTGAAGGCTAACTCTCTCCAGTTTAACAACGGGAAAACGGAGATCCTACAATGTAGGACGGGGGGATTGCCCGTAGCCTGCCAATGGATTTTTGGCCCCTGACTTCAGATGGCACAATGACCCCCAGTGAATACGGTACGCAACTTGGGGGTCAGCCGCTGCTGCCTATCCAGGTTAGAGCAACGGTGGTCAGGAGTACCATCCTTAGCCGACTGGATTACTGCAATGCCTTGCTTTTGGAATCTCCGGGGTATCTGATTGCCAGATTGCAAAGTATTCAGGCGGCAGCAGCGAAGCTAGCACTCTCCCGACCACGGGGCTTGTCAACAACACAAGCACTGGCGGATCTACACTGGCTCCCAGTAGCTCAACGGATCCGTTTTAAATCTTTGTGCATTGTGGCCGCTCAGCCCTCCACAGGGCTTGGTCGCCCCACTCACTGCTGCCGCTCCTGCCTGCCTTTGCCGCCTCCTGCCTGCAGATTCCTTCGCTCGCTGCCCGCTGCTCCTGGGAATTTCCCGCTGCCCGCTGCTTCTTGGAATTTCCCGCCGCTGCCTCCCTGAGGCCCTGCCCCCCTGTGATTCCATTCGCCGCCCCGCTACCGCCACCCAGCTGCTCCTCCCTCCCGGCTCCTTACTTATGACGCCCCCAGAGCGACCGCGCAGCGGACGCGCGCAGCGGGAGCACCGATTGAGCGCCGAAGGTGCTCCAAAGGTAAGCCCGTCTGCGCCCGTCCGCGCCTGGCCTGCGCCCAGCGCCAGGACCCCTGGCCCTCCCCGCCGAGGCAAGACGACCCGACTGACCTACGACGCCGCCACTCTCAACGCACTCAATGCCGGCCGGACCCACGCCTGCTGCCGAGCCACCCCGAAACGCACCCACGGACCCTTCACTTGCTGCACCTGCAAGTTCACCTGCCTCCGAACCTGCCCCGCACCCGCCAAGACAAACACCAGCAGCAACCACCTCAAGTGCATCCTGATCAACACCGCTCCGTCCACAGACACGCCGTGGAACTCTGGAACCTCCTCGACGCTACATCACCGGACGTCGCCTTCCTCACGGAAACCTGGATGAACGCCTCCTCTGCACCCGACATCGCCATCACCATCCCGGACGGGTACAAGATCATCAGGAGGGACCGCATCAACCAGACCGGAGGTGGCATCGCCATCGTCCACAGGAACACCATCCGCATCACGACCGACGCCAACGACTCCTTCGCAGCAGCCGAACATCTCCACTTCCAGATTCACACCGACCCTAAGACGACCCTCAGAGGCACCCTCGTCTACAGACCCCCGGGACCACGCACACAATTCAGCGAAGACATCACAGACTTCATCAGCCCGCACGCCCTCCCCTCCACTGACTACATCCTCCTCGGGGACCTCAACTTCCACCTGGAGAACAACAAGGACCGCAACACCACCGCCCTGCTGGAAAACCTCGCCAACCTCGGACTCAAGCAACTGGTCAACACCCCCACCCACTACGCCGGCCACACGATTGATCCCGTCTTCTCTTCCAGCAAGTACATCACCTTCAGCCACGCCACCGGACTCCACTGGACCGACCACAGCTGCGTCCACTTCAGCTTCAAAAGATCCACGACCCACCACCACCCGCAACAGGTACCTCACAGGAATTGGAGCAAGATCTCCGCAGACCAGCTCACCACCTCCCTCAGCCAGAGCCCACCCCCCAACACAACGGACCCCAATGAAGCAGCCCGCAACTTCACACAGTGGCTGACCGCCTGCGCCGACGACCTCGCGCCACTAAAGAACCCTCCCAGCAGACCCAGAAGCAAGAAGGCATCCTGGTTCACCGACGACCTCAAGGACTCCAAGAAGACCTGCCGCATCCTCAAGAAAGCCTGGCTCCTCGACCGGACCACCGACACCATGACCACCCTCAAACACGCTACCCGCAAGCACCACCAGCTCATCCGCACCACCAAGAAGAAATCCCTGAAGGAACGACTGGACAACAACGCCCACGACAGCAAAGAGCTCTTCACTATCGTCAAGGAGTTCTCCAACCCCAGCACCGGCACCAACAACCTCACTCCGTCACAAGACCTCTGCGACTCCCTCGCCTCGTTCTTCCACCGCAAGATCGCCGACATCCACAACAGCTTCGGACCCCCACCCACACACCCAACCGTCGAACGACATCCTGACCCTGCTCGACAAGGGGGAAACAGTGGCCCTCATCCTCCTGGACCTCTCCGCTGCGTTCGACATGGTCTGCCACCGCACCCTAGTCCAGCGCCTCAGCAACATCGGTATCCAAGAGAAGGCACTGGAGTGGATCATCTCGTTCCTCGCCGGAATAACACAAAGAGTCCGCCTCCCCCCGTTTCGCTCCGAGGCCACCGAAGTCATCTGCGGCGTCCCGCAAGGATCTTCACTCAGCCCCACCCTCTTCAACATCTACATGAAACCTCTCGCAGCCATCGCACGCCAGCACAACCTCAACATCATCTCTTACGCCGACGACACCCAGCTGATCCTCTCCCTCACCAGAGACCCCGACACCGCCAGAACCTGCCTACACGAAGGGATGAAAGACGTCGCCGAGTGGATGAAGGACAGCCGCCTGAAACTGAACTCGGACAAGACGGAAGTCCTCATCCTGGGATCTTCGCCCTCCGCCTGGGACGACTCCTGGTGGCCCCCAGCCCTGGGCACCGCACCCAAGCCAACCGACCACGCACGCAACCTGGGCTTCATCCTGGACCCCTCCCTCTCGATGACCAAACAAGTCAACGCCGTCTCCTCATCGTGCTTCAACACCCTGCGTATGCTTCGCAAGATCTTCCGCTGGATCCCGACCGAGACCAGGAAGACTGTCGCCCAGGCACTCGTCACCAGCCGACTGGACTACGGAAACGCCCTCTACGCCGGAACCACAGCCAAGCTACAGAAAAGACTCCAGCGCATCCAGAACGCCTCTGCCCGACTCATCCTGGATGTCCCCCGACGCAGCCACATCTCCAGCCACCTGAGGAACCTGCACTGGCTCCCCATCGACAAGAGGATCACATTCCGGCTCCTCACCCACGCACACAAGTCTCTCCACGACCTGGGCCCCAAGTACCTCAACGACCGCCTGACCTTCTACACGCCCACCCGCCAGCTACGGTCCACCAGCCTCGCCCTCGCAGCCGTACCACGCATCCGAAGAGCCACCGCCGGAGGAAGATCCTTCTCTTACCTGGCTGCCAAGACTTGGAACTCCCTCCCCATCCACCTTCGGCTGACCCAGGACCATCTCGCCTTCAGGAAACAACTCAAGACCTGGCTGTTCGAGCAGTAGCATACCCCTCCCCCCAAGCGCCTTGAGACCCTCCCGGGTGAGTAGTGCGCTATACAAATGGCATGATTGATTGATTGATTGTGCATAAAGCTCTTTATGAGCAAGGCCCTAAGCTACTTCAGGGTAGATTTCAGTGGTACAAACCCACCCGAAATCTGTGTTCCGCTACTACAAACTGTGTAAGAGTACCTAAAGTACGGAGGGTGACCCTGGGAGGAAGAGCCTTTAGCGTGGCAGCAGCTCGTGTTTGGAACAGCCTCCCCTTAGAAATAAGGAGAACGCAAGGCTTGCTGCTGTTCCGCAAGAAAATCAAGACCTGGTTATTCCCCAGGATATAATGAGGAGCAGAAGCAGATTCTCTGGATAGCATGTCGATCCTCTATTGTGTAGCTGTCTAGCGCCAGGATGCCAGCAGGGTTGCAGTGCGCTGTATAAGTGTTTATAATAATAATCTGCACCGCCAACAGCTAACGTCTTCCCTAAGCCCCATATGGTGCAGACCTACAGGTGTCCGGTAATATCTATGCAGGTATTTGAAATTAATTAAGCGCAATCTATAGTTCGGTGAAAGTTCAGTGGGATGGTTACTGCAGAAGTCCCACTGGTCCTCTGTAAGCGGAGTGGAGAGTTCACTATTCTAGCACTGCAAAGACTTAGGTGACACTACCGGATTTGTGTTTTGCATTTGGGTATAAAAGTGTGTGACGAGTTTACGGGGAGAGGGACTCTTCAGAATGTTCTCCAAGGCAGACAGTGTGGGGGGCGGGCGCAGGAAAGCCATCCCTTAGCACACGACATGCTGTGTATAGTTTATGATACAGAAATAGCTCAGCAAACGGCACCGCTTGGTCAGTGTCTGGCCCGGGAGGTGACCTAACATTTTCCTTGGGGTACAGATCTACAAATGTATGCAAAGACAGTCTGTTAGTTAGATTACTACTGACCCCATCCCCAATACAGGGAAGCATGGGATTACGCACCAGTGGAGTGGAAGGAGCGTAGAGCAAGGGAATGCCAGCTCTCTTTCGCAGCTCGTCCCACGCCCACCGCAGAGTCCCAGCCCTGTCCACATCCCCTCGAGGGCACTGAGATGTCTGATAAAGTGCCACTTTGAGCAGGACAGGGGCAGCCGCATTGATCTCGACTGCCACGTGGGATTGATATGGTGTTGGATGGACCGAGAAATACAAGAACTGAGCCTGAGGGCACAGCACATACAAATGAATGTCAGGAGCTCCCAATCCCCCCTTCCTCAGCGGAAGAGTCAAAAGGTCCCAAGAGACTCTGGTTTGCCCCCCAGCCCAAACCAGGGAAATCAGCAGCGATCAAAGGGTGGTAAAAAAAAGGTTTAGTGAGCGGGATTGGCACATTTACGAAAAGGTAAAGAAACTTCGGCAAGATAACTATTTTAGCTAGGGCTATTTTTCCAGCCACGGATAAGGGCAATTTGGACCAGAGCATGACTTTCTCCTCCAGCCACGTGATCGCCCTCCCAAAATTCATGTTCCATATCTCTTGCGTGTCCTGGCTAAGCCATATCCCTAAATATTTAACGGCCTCGCCTCCCAGTGCAAGGGAAACTCGGACGTCAACTGGGGCGTGCCATACGTCAATGGAAATACCACAGATTTGGACCAGTTTACTGAAACACCCGTCAGCTCTCCGAAGCAAATAAACTCACGAAGTACAGGTTCCAAATTCTCTTTGGAGTTAATGATGTACAAAGTCAAATCATCGGCATACAGTGAGATAAGTAGGCTTCTAGTGCTAAAGCCAATGCCCCGGGCCGTGTGATGCTGACAAATCCGGGCGGCTAGAGGTTCCATAGCAGTGGCAAAGAGCTGGGGCGAAAGAGGACACCCCTGTCTGGTGCCACGAGATATTGAGAATGAATCGGGAATCAAGCCATTCACCCTAATTTGGGCTATCAGCAAAGTATATAGTAACCTGATACGGCTAATAAGAAGTGGGCTAAATCCCATACGCGTTAGTATGGCAAACAGGTAGGGCCATTCAAACGTGTCAAACGCTTTTGTGGCGTCCAAAAATATAGCGGCAGCATGCACCTCCGGATAGAGATAGTGGAGTACTGAGAAAAGTGTATGCAAATTGTGGGCAGTCCACCTCCCAGGTATAAAACTCAATTGATCTGGGAGCGCAATCATGGGAAGCAAAGGCTGTAGCCTGTTGGCGATTAGCTTGGCAAGTATTTTAACATCTACGTTTAACAAAGACAGGTGTCTGTAAGAGTCAATCTCAGTCTCCGACTTTCCAGGTTTTAACAAGGTTATAATTACTGCCTCTCTCATGGACTGGGGTAAAACACCCAGCTCTGGAGCCTCCTCATAAACTGCCAATAGTCTGGGTGCCAGCTCTTCCGCGTAGGCTTTAAAAAACTAGGTGGTCAGGCCATCTGGCCCTGGGGCCTTGTCTTGTGGTAAACTTTTAATCACCTGGGCTACGTCATCGACCGTGATGGGGAGATCCATATACTTCCTATGGACATTGTTGAACCAGACTAAGGCTACGGACTCCAGATAATTCCTACAACCCCTCCGGGCACGCCCCCTGCATAGCCATGTAGAGATTGGAATAAAATGAAGAAAAAGCTTCCAATATTTCCGTCTGTCCCCTGATAACAACCCCATCTGCTGTACATAGTTCGTGCACGAACATAGTGGAACTAGATGGGCAAATCATGTTTGCCAGTGTGCGGGCCGGTCTATCCCCTTCGCCATATCTGCGCGCTTCAGCATATTTACCAAGGAATTTGACCTCAGGCTGGGACTCCTCAGCAAATTCCAACAGTTTATCTTTCAGAAGCGCCGCATCACCCGGCTCACCCGTGGAGCAGAACCGAGCCTCAAGGTCTCGTATTTGGGTTTCTAATGAGGCAAGTGTACCCCTGATAGCCTTCAGCACTCCAGCCTGCCTTGCGATGCACTGTCCTCTAATAACGACTTTAAATGTCTCCCATAGGGAAGCTTCAGTGTCTACTGAAAAACATTGAGGGCAAAGTTATCAGTGATGTCAGAGCGGATTTCTTCCTTGAACACCTCATCTAGAAGGGCATTTGGGGGCAGGCACCAGGAAAATGCGTGGGTGGCATGCCAAGGAGTCTCAGCCTGAGCAGACAGAGGGCATGATCCGACAGGGAGTGCATCAGATGCTGGATCTCTGAGGTCCAGGTCGCTACGTTCCACGAGACTAACCAAAAATCCAGCCTGGACCATGCAATATGATAACTTGAAATGCATGCACCCTCTTTAAGTGGCTCCCCATCAGCCATAATAGCATTCAGGGCGGCACTCGCATTGGGGTGCAACGTTCAAGCCGCACCTCGCCTGTCGGACACATCATCCGAAACAACATTGAAGTCCTCCCCCACAGTACTGTGGTACAACCAGTCGACCTTGCCACAGTGAAAGAATTCAGGTGAATCCACATTAGGCCCATAGACTGTTACTAAGACCAAAGACATACCTCCCCGCTTACCATGTACAAGGATATACCTCCCCTCTGGGTTCACAAATGTGTGGTCCTCCTGCCAATCCACCCCCTCCTAACCAACACCTCCACCCCGCCAGCATAATTGGAGTAGACAGCTGAATATACATTACCCTACCTACTGAACCGCAATCTTTGCGATGGTTTGACATGCAAATGAGTTTCCTGTAGAAGACATAGATCAATTTTGTGTCTAGCGAGGTACGCATGTACCAGTCTGGCTTTCCTGTTATCATTCAATCTTCTAATGTTCCATGTAAGAAAATGTTGCTTATTAGCGTGTGGTCTGGAGTACAACTCTCAAATAAACAGTGCAAGTTGAGATGACGTGGCAACACCCAATATCAGTCTTCTGTCCCGACATGGAACGTACCAACATGCTGGCTACAAATAAGAGAACAATCCCAGCCCCCCACCCACTCCAACCCCCCCTATCAATTTGCAGCATAACCACCCCAAAACTCGCTTACAAGAACGCACAAAAAACAATGGGAAATCTCCCATGAGGGCGAGGTGACACCTGCGAACCTCCCCGTTTGCACACGGTGGCCGGGAATACTGTAGAAAGGTGTGCAGCTAATGATAGGATGTAGACATAGTTAACATAAAATGCACTCGGACCGCAAGGCCCAAAGACATCGCACTTTTAAACAAAGGAGAAATTAGGAAGAGGGAAGTGCCAGGCAGCAGAGTTCAAGCACCACCCGTTCAGCTCAGCAAAACGTAACAGCAAAGTGAGCAGAAGACGTGGGACTGTCTTAGTCATTTTCACTTAAATGGCCCGATGACTCTTCCACTGAAGCTCCCGTGACCTTTGCCTTTTTACCCCTCACATGTTTTGCAAATTTCAAAGCAGATTTCACATCTGTAAAGTAGTGAGCAGTACCATCATGTGAGACTTTCAACTTGGCCGGGTATAGGAGGGAGTAGGAGATTTAAGCTTGCATAAGGACACGCTTGGTGGGAAGGAATTCACGTTGCGCCGCCTGTACTGCCGAGGTGAAGTCCGGATAGAGAGATATAGTGTTACCTTTATGTAAGATCTGGCCCTTTTCCCTGGCCAGGCACAAAATAAGATCCCTATCCTGATAATTCAACAGCTTGGCTAGGATTGGTCTAGGTGTAGCACCCACAGGAGGTCTCGTCCACAGAGACCTGTGTGCCCTCTCCACTACAAATACTGATGATAAATGAGGGTAGAATAGCTCATGAAGAAGGTCCGTCACGAAGGTCTCCACCTTAGAAATGGCGGTAGTCTCTGGAATACCAGTAAAGCGGAGGTTATTCCTTCGAGACCTTGCTTCTAAATCGTCATTCTTGGCCCTAATGATGTTCAGCAACATATCCATGTGCAACAACTGTTCTTTAGTTTCAACTTGAAACTCATGAAACTCCGTGTGTCGATTTTCAAGGCCATCTAGTCGTGTTTCATGTGTAGCCACCTCACGAAGGCAAATTGTGCAGTCAGAGTGTCTAGCTTGGAGTCGATGGTTCTCAAACTGCAGCCCATTTCCAACATAAGGGTCCGAAGGTCTTCCCCGTGATCTTCCGCCAATGACTCATGAGTGCCACCTCCCTGGGCATGAGGGTCATGGTCTGTCTGCCTTGTGGAACGCTTATTGTCGAAAGTCTGTTTGGGCTGTTTCGCATCCGTCTTGCCCATGACAGCAAAGTTCGGTCAGTGGCCCACCGCCCTATATACATTGGTGAGATGAACTTCGGGGTCACGGCACCACCTATCACCACTCCAGCATCTCCACGACCTGTGAATAGCCAACTCCACCAAAAACTGGATAGTAGAGACCTTCCGCATGCAGCCTCTCCAGCCCCTCGTCACACTACAGCTAGCAACAGCCCAGCAGTCCCAATGCAGCGCCTGGGAGAATGACCAGAGCTATCTCCAGCCACAGCTCAGCAAGGACATCTCACTGCAGCGAAACAACGGAGCACCATACACTTCAATCTCCGTGGCGTGACCTCCCAACGAAGAGCACGTTTCCTACCACGGGGCGCGCCCTGCTAGTGGACTCGCCCCACTGGCCACTACAGAGTCCGGTGCGCTTAAGCAGCAGCCCCCAATGCCGCTACGTAAATATGTTGAACAATGCCTCAGTAAAAATGCAGCAATGTTGAAGCGCCTTCCGCAGACCAGGAGATAACACCTCGTGAAGCACTTCTCCCCAGGGCGGCACACAGCAGCATTGTCCCAAACAGCTTTCCCACAGCCTTTTCCACCACAGCGGCAACGATGCAGCAGCCAGGCACATGCATCGGTCTGTCCCCTCTCGCCTCCAGGCACCGGAGTTACTGCCACAAAATGGCAGCCGCGGCCCGTGACGAGACGCGCCACAGCTCCCCACAGATAAGGCCTTGTCACACACTGGCACACCGCAGCTTACCGGACCTCCTCCAGCAATCAGCCCGGCTCGAATCCACTGCCAGGCTATGTGTGAAGGTTCCCCCGCAGCGCCGCCCGCACTAGGTCAGGGACCGCGACACAGCCCGGGCTAAATTTCCATGTTAGTCCGGCCGCGGCGCACGCAAAGGGCCGGCAGGGCAGCCGCGTCGCTGTACACCTCTGCACCACTTGGCCAAACAGCACTCCCCGTCCTTGGGAAACCAGCTATCTGGTCCTGGGCTACACCGCAGCACGAGCCGCTACAAAAGACGCCGCAGCAGCTCTCTCTGTACAGGATCATTTAAGGATCAGATCCCGGCCGACGGAGCTTGCTCACAGAGCGGCCATTCCGCAGCACGGCTAGCCAGCCTCCCCCCACCCCCCAAGGAGCCTGAAAAAGGTGATCTCTCCTGTCAATGGGCTGTGCCCAACTAGCGCATCAGCCACTGCAGCTGCTGCATATTACAACTCACAATTGGGGGTGCCAAGACCACCCTCAAGAAGCAGGCCCTGGAGTATGGAGAGCTCCACTGCCTCCTGCCTGCGCCCCATATTAGCTCCAGCAGGAGACCATGGAGGTCCCGAAAGAAGTACTTGGCAAGTGAAAGCAGTAACGCTGCAAAGTAGTACAGGAGTTGTGACAGGTTAGGCATCTTGGAGATCGCCAGCCGGCCCAGCGGGGACAACGGCGAGGACAACCAGAAAGGGAGATATTTATGGATCGAGTCCAGGACCCTACCCATGTTATCATTACTCTCCACAAGGTCCCTGTTCAAGTGGTAGACCTGTGCACCAAAGGGAACAAGCAAGAATTAGACCAATTTACTCTGAGGCCTGACACAATTCCAAATTCCTCCAGTATCTCCAGGGCTGGAAGTGTGGCAGTGGCATTACACAGATAAATAAGGACATCATCTGTTTATAAAGAGATGACATGGTGTTTGTCATGTTCCAGGAGACTCCAAAGCTACCCTTTCAAGTGCAGGCAGCAGGCCAGGGGCTCCATGGCCAGGGTACAATCAACGGAGACAGGGGGCAACCCTCCCTGGTGTCCCTATGTATGTCAAAGCTGTGAGATGTCAACTGTTCCGCCCTGACTCTTGCTGTCGGGTTCTCATAGAGGGCGCGTATCTAACTTAGGTAGCCCACCTCATGCCTATTTCCTCCAACATCGCCAGTAGGTAATCACACCCAGTATGCCAAACGCCTTTTCTATGTCAAGCTGTTCCCCCGTCTCACTCGACGCAGCTTTCATCAAAATAAGTAGTCGTCGTATGTTGAGGAAGGTATTGCAATCTGGAATAAACACAGACTGATCTACATGCACTTGGGAATTAGCAACAGAGAGCAGCCTATTGGCCAGGACCTTCCCTAATATCTTATATTCTATGTTTAATTGGGAGAGCGGCCAATATGAGTGGACTTCGGGGGTATCCTGGCCCAGTTTTGACTGAACCTCTACCAGCGCCTCACGGAGCGAGTCTGGGAGCTGACCCTTATATCTTGCTTCATTAAAAACTTCCAAGAAATTCTGGTAAAGATGTACACTGAAGGTGGCATAAAAATCTATTATAAGTTCATCTGTACCCAGGGATTTATTTTGGGCAATTTGGGTGATAGCAGGCCGTATCTCCTCAATTTGAAGGGGTTCATCCAGTTCCGCTCATGGGAGCGGATTCAGCCACTGTAACGGAAGCCCATTAAGAAACCCCTTAATCCTGTCAATGAGATGGGGGAGCTGTCTACAGGAACAAATAGGAATTCGCAAAAGTGGCATTATTGGCCACTTATGTATTAACCACAGTGCCACTCCCTAACTTAATTACTCCTATCGAGGGGCATTCCTGGTCCTCTTTAACCAGCCATGCCAATAGCTTGCCTGAGCGATTCTTCCTCCGAATGGAGATGGGCAAGGCAGTGCCTATAGTCATGTTTCCCCAACCGCACCTCTAGCTCCCTCTGACTCTTTCTCAGCTGCTTGCTTCTTTCCATCTCGTCAACCCAACATAACATCTCTGTCTCAAGTAGTCTCAACTCCATGTCCAGAAGTTCCTTGATCAGGACCCCTCCCCCCCCACCATAATGGCAATGCATTGCCCTCTGATGACCAACTTGTGGGCATCCCAGTCCAGTGCTCTTGTGGAGGTGGTGTCTGTGTTACGTTCAAATAGTGGGTAATATGTGTTCACAGGGCCTCCCTGAAGGAGGGTTCTGAGGTGCCTCTGTCTGGAACCTGAAGGTCCATAACGTCATTAGCAGTTAAACCTGTCCCCTCCATTTTGCATGTACTTTTTCGAACTCTGCCTGTGTCAAACGCATCTCTTGCAAAAAATCTATGTTTACGCAGCTGCACTTAAGATATGTATGAACCCAGTACCTCTTTGTGAAAGTGCCCATGCCCCTCACTTTCTACGTCAGCAAGTTATAGTGTAGGGTAGTGTGGCCCGTAGGTGTGCCAATTGGGTGTTGGTGGTAAGTAGTGAAGCATTGCGTTCCACGAGTCCCATTGCCCACAACTTCAGTGTGCGTGTCTCCTGAAACGCACCATTGACGATCAAGAGACTGGTGTGGTACAGGGATATGTAGGAGACTCCATCTGTGTATCAAAAGAAAACACAAGATTTGTAACCCGCCTTCCCTGACCAAGACTCCTCTGAGTACCAAGCCATACCATTCAATGAATGAACAACAACCAAAGTGAAATGTGTAATAAAATGCATGTCCTGTTTGGAGAGGTCAGGGCTCACGGATACACAGGCCTGCACCAATGATCCAGGCGTCCCACCCTCGCTCATGAGGCCCCAAGGTGTCTACAACAGACATGGGTGAGCAGTCTACACCACTTATCACACAGCAAAGAAAAAAAACACCCTACATAGCAGATCATCTGCCAGCCATGGCGTCAACCTCAGTTCCCGGGAGTCCTCCCCAGCAGAGGCCTAGGAGCCATTAGTATCCAACTCTGCCAGAGACCCGGTCTGAGCACAATGCTTCAAAAGGATTCTGGCCATATTGCAGCATCACTTCCCCTACCTGTGCTCGCTCCCTGTCCATCTGTGCCGTGAGGGGCAGCTATGGGTCCCCCACTCCTCCTACCACTCAGTTATGATGTCAGCCATTTACTACCATTCCGGTCATCTGATATGGGCTTTGCAATTCCCTTGGCATGTAACCAGGTTTATGCATCTGCAGAAGTCAAGATAGAATGGGTTCACTGATTATCCATCACCTTAAGTTGAGCATGCTAGAAAAGAGCATACTTCAGGCCTAGCTCCCGGAGGCATTGCTTCACCACCAAATGTGAGTTGCGAAGATGCTGCACCTCCATGGTAAAGTCTGGGTAAGCTGTGATGCTGCTGTCCTCAAAGTGGCAGGGACCTTTCATCCAAAACAACTGCAGAATCAAATATCTGTCACTATAATTAAGTAGTTTCACAATTACAGGACTCGGCTGGGTCCCTAGTGGCTGTGGCCTACAAGGTAGACAATGTGCTCTCTCCACAGAGAAGAATGTGGGTACATTGCCTGCTAGCATTGTGGTCATCAACCACTGTTTGAGGAAGAGTTCCATACTCAGGCCTAATGAGCACTCCAGAAAGCCAGAGAAGAGGACATTATTACTTCTTAAGCAGCCGTCCGCATCCTCCGATGTAGCGAGGTCACATCTGCCCTCATTTCCTTCAGTTGGGTTTGGAGTTCCTGCAATGTGGGTCGCACCATGGTTAAAGTGGATTCAGCATCTTCCACACCTTCCACCTGTTTCATGTGACCCGTACAGAGCAGGTTCAATCCAAGGTGACTGCATCAATCTTGGACAAAAGTGTGGCTTTTATGTCCAGAATTGCATGCAATATCTGTATGAAAGTGCCCTCTTTTGGAATGGTTGCCCCCACTTTTTGCCAAACTGTTGATGTGCTTTGGCTGAGTGTGCCCTGGGTTCCTGCCAACTAGGTACCCAGGGCCTATGTTCTTTCCCTAAACTGCATTGCTACAAAATCCAATTGACAATCTTTGGCCACTTGTAAGTCCCTTGTAAATGGTACCATAGGTAACAAGGGCACTATGGCCATGGAAGGCCTCTAAGGATTGCAGCACTTATTGTGCCAAACTTAGAGGCCCTGTACCTTTATAAACACAGACACTGCTATTGTAGGCTGCGTGTTTTGGTGCAGAACAAAGTGAAGAGTCGACATGGCACACATCCCTGTGTGCCATGCTTACACCCCACTGCCCTGGCATAGGTAAGCCATCCCTTTAGCTGGGTGCACTCTATCAGTGGTGAGTGTACAGGTGCATGAGCTCCGTACAGCTATAGTGTCTAAACCAATTCTTAGACATTGTAAGTGCAGTAATGCCATTAAGAGTATTAGGTGCAGGGAGTTGGTCATTACTCCACAGCACCATAATGGCTTTACTGAAAACTGGGAAGTTTGGTATCAAACTTCTCAGCACATTAAACCCACACTGATGCCAATGTGGGATTTAAGGAAAAATGCACTCATAGGGCATCTTAGAGATGCCCCTTGAAAAACGACCTAACTCTAGTGTCCTGGCTGAGTGGCTGCTCACCAGCTGCCACCACCAGACATGCTTCTGGACCACTGGGTCGAGAGCCTGCTGTTCCGGTGGTTTAAAACAATGCACATCCTGGGACAAGGTGTCAAGCTTCCCTCCCGCAGAATGGGCAGGGTTCACGAAGGAGACGCTTCAAAGGCTTGCGGCCTTCGTGAGCTACCCCACGCATTTACTGCTTCCAGCAACTGGTCCCCACCTGTTCTGACCACCACTTTGGGTGGGAGAATTGGCAGGTAACCAAGTGAGGAAGAGAGATGTGCCCACCTTTGTTAACCCCACTCCTCAGGTGGGGAGGCGAGGTAAAGCACAGCTCTCAGTCCCCACCATTTGAAGATGGGGTGACCCAGCCAACCAGAGAGAGGCGTGTGCCCCTCCCCACTGGAGGGTGGCATAATAGGGGGTGTACCCACCCAAAGGAAGAGACCCATTGGTCCTGTAACGCCTCTAAATCTAGTATTTAGAGGCAACCCTGAACCTTGCCTCCTCAGAGAAGAACCAACCAGAACAAGAGAAGAAGAAGGACAGAAGCTCAACTAAGAAGAGGAAGACGCCCACTGACTTGGCCCCACTTCGAACCTGTTCCAGCGAAATCCCGGTGTGTGCTGCAGCCAGCAGCCCCCAAAAACCCAGAGGACCTGCCCTGCGTTCCCAAACCAAGACTTTGTCGCCAGTGAGCACATGGAATTACCCATAGACTCTTTCTCAGGCCAAATCCGCGAGTCTGCATCACTCTGCATCAGATGCCCATGGCTCGAGTTTGAGTGGCCCAACACCACGAGCAGGTCTCCCCAGCGATCCTGACTTGAGATCTGGTGATCTCTGACCTGCCTCAAATCTCCAAGTGATGCCTGCAGCCCCTTTCTGGAGGAACCCCCCGACCGCGACTGGAGCTGGTAAGAAAAACCAGACTCCTAAAGACTCCCCTGCACTCGACGTCCAACAGCCTTGGGTGGCCCTTCCGATGGTGTCCCAGCATCCCAACTTACCTTTCCAACCAGTGGTCACCTCCTGTAGATCTTTGTCCCCGCACCTGCAGTGTTTGCTGCAACCGAAGAATCCCTATTGAAATTAATGGGTACCCAACACCAAAACAGCACCCTGTACCCAGCTGCCCCAGCGCCGCTTCGGGTGCACTTTGGGTGCTAACACAGATCCACCTTTGCCCTGAGCCTGACACCAGGAGCTTTGCTCCCACAACATTGTGGCCTGCTCGTGAGCAGCCACCAACCAGAGGCCCCTATCCCCCTTTGGACAATATTGGGCTTCAATACTCTGCACCCAGCAGCCCTATTGCAGCTGAGGGTCCTTGAAGAGTGCATCCTTGACCCTGAGAGAACCCTGATGCTAAACCCAGAAAACCAACTCCCATACCAAAGTACTTACAGTTAAGTCAATAACATTGTTTTCTCCCATAGGACTACATTGACTGCTTTCTTGTGAAAAATCTTCTAAGTGAGGAGTTGGTTTGTATAAAAACTTGAAAAACTGCAAATATACAAAAACTGTATTACTTACCTTTTGTCTACGAGATGCCCCAGTGTGCCGCATCACACAGTGGTCAGCAAAAGTAACTTAAAAAGTAATGTAAGAAGTAACATGCACAGTAATCTGTAAAGTAACTGAAAAGTAATTTCAAACTATTGACTCACCTGTAACTCAACCAACTGCTTTCGAACCAACGTTCAACTATTATTGCAAGTTTTTATACTGTGAAAGTATTATTTCACTTACTTGCACCAGGCTTGGCTTGGTTCTACATATATAACACAGAAACACAGGGGGTCTACCAGCCTCTTTCATTAAGCTGAGCTGTCAATCCGACTTACCAAAATCTCGGAGTGTTTTAAATCACATTGAGAACAGCCTATTATAAACAAAGGTGGAAACTATGTTAATAGAGGACACAGTTATTCAAGAGATCATACAAGGATGGTTTTCAAAATCCAAAACAATATTGCAATGGGTTTCCATCAAATTGACTTGATGATCAATACTATCATCTGGGCAACCCAGGTGTGAGCAAGGCTAGTCCCCTGATCATTGGGACCTTATGAGCCACACCATTTGTTGCTGGTTAAGGATTTGGTCCGCCAACACAAATGAGCCGTCAATGATGGCTGAACTTTGATGGTCAAGTAAATAACAGTGCAACAAAAGACAAAAAGTAGTGAATTTTAAAATAGGATGGTGTGTACTCCTATTACAAATTTTATTCTGCGGACGAACATCACCTCCTAATTAAAAACCTAGAACAGTGCAAAAAGAGACAGTCAAAAATTATCTGTCTAGTGATAGGCCAACATGTTTCTGGCTTATCGTCCCTTGGCTTTCGTCAGGGCCTCTGTTCTTCCAGTAGTTGCACTTGGTGATTATAAATTAAAAAAACACCACCAACACCAAAGTGAGAAAGTGTATTTAGAAAATCGGTCGAATACGATACAATCTGTATCAACCGGAACCTCTATCCCTCCATGTCAGTTAAGAGGAAAGAGAATGTTTTCCTTCATAGTAGGGGACTTGACCTCACCTCACCTGGACCTTGCTCAGGTTCTACGAGGCCCCGCACTCTCCGTCGGTACCTCAAGCTCCCATCTGAGTCTTGGCTTGGTTCTAGAAATAAAATAACTAAATAATATTTTTCTACAAACAAAATTGGTCTGAGTTAAGTCTTTGAGCGTGTGACATCATTTCTTACTTGAATCTATACAATAAATGCCTAACACTTCCCTAGGATAGAACCTTACTGCTCGCCCAAACCACCACAAATAGGGAGTAAGGTATTATCTTCTTTTACCTCTGGCTACATTTGGGGTTCCACTGGACTATGTGCACAATATACCTCATTTTGGTATAGTCTATACAGATCCAGCTTCCTACAATATCTTTTAAATCTGTACAGAGTGACTGTGGAGTGGCCCAGAGTGCCAACTCTATTATCAGGAGGGGCGGAAGGGCCTGGTGCATCCCCAGTGCCTGGGGTGAGGGTCTTAGTAGAATTGGGCTTCACCATCATGCCCACATTGGTATCAACCCCAAATGGATGCTCCAGCAGCTTCTAGACAGTGTATCATTGCTCCCGGCTCTCTGCCCGATTCGGGCTGCAGGTTTGCACGGTTTAATGCTGGAGCTGTGCGTGGTGTCCGCCAGGCCCCCTCAAATAAATCGAACGTTAAAGTTTGTGGAATGTTGTAAAAAATGCAACATAGTACTATAACATGGCATCAAATAAAAGGCAAATTTAATTGGGCAATGGCTAAAGGGTAACCAATAAAAAGTAGGGGATACGATATAATACATCAGACGAACAAACCGTAATATTTGTTATCCTCGAAGTAAGAGATGTTAAAAGACTCAAAGAAGGGTGCCATTTTGCAGAAAAATACTGTGCTCATCAAGGCAACATAACCCCATGTTCAATTTAATCCTGGTAAGTTATAACCCTAGAAACCTAGGGGATACCAAATATTATAGCCCGTATGGACCATTATATTTGGTATCCCTGAAAGGAACGGATGTGAAAAATTGTGGAATTAAATCAAAAATGTAAAAAGAGACTGCAATCTGGTATCAAACCAAAAGATCACTCCAATTGGTCAAATGCTAAAATGTAACCATTGAATAGTAGGAGATACAAGATATTACAGCAATGCATCAGCGGTAATATGTGGTATCCACATTGTAAAAGGTATTGGCAAACAGAAGGAAGGGTGCCAATTGGCAGAAAAATGCTGTGCTCACCCAGCCAAGATAAGACCATATCAAACTGAATCTTGTTAAAATCTAACCAGAGAAACATAGGGAATACAAAATAATTATAGCCCCTATGGGCCATTATATTTGGTATCCCCCAAAGGAACCAAATGTGAAAGCTTGTTGAATGATATAAAAAATGAGAATATATGGGGGCGTGGCCGAGTGGCAACACTAAACACTTGTTCCAGCCCTGCAGAAAGTAATCCTGAAGTATCCTGCCACCCCAGAGTCTCCAAAACAGCAAAAACAAAGTGTGGCCTTAGCGCGGTGCAGGCGGGGGACTGTATGGTACCTTGGGACCTTCAGCATGATCGTTGGTAGATTGCGGACGCTCTGTCGCAAGAGGGCCGTCCGCTCCCATCTGCTGGAGGTCTAGTCGCACAGTGGCCCTAAACCAAGAGTGGTGACCGGGAGAAGAGCGTTGGTGGCGGATCTGAAAGCAGCATAGAGGGTAATGCCTCCCGCTGTGGTTGCAATAAATAATAGAGTGGGCAGGGGACCGGGATTCCCTCAGATCACACTAGAGTTGTAGGGCCACTGTCACTTTGATTGGGAGGATTGCAGGTGCCAAATAGGGGTAGAAAAAAATAGCTGCAGGCCCATAGAGAGGTCCACACATTCTCCTGCACCCCCAGTTGAAGGCAGATCTGCACCACAGGATAACTGGCTTATACACTTTGGGTCACTCTGCTATACCATTGCGCTTTTGGCTGCTTTTGGATCATAATCTATTGGAGTGGAGGCAGGTTGGGGATATCCTTGATATAAGTGATGGTCGGGAGCCTGAAAAGGTTGGTCTGCATTGCTTCGCCTCCCCTGGGACATTGACAATTAAAATTCAGATCTCAGAATTTGCATACTCACCTGCTGCTGGTTCATAATTGCCTCTTATGCATATTTTCTGCACCTTTGGGTCTGCTTGGGGGTCTCCTCTGGAGGTGTGTGGTGGTGGGGCAAGGTTTGTACCTTCAGTGTTGTAGTGGGCCCACTCCCTGGTGCATGACAGGCAAGGATAGACAGGTGTGGGACATGCAACAAACAAAATGGATCAGTTTACTGCTAAGGGTACGGGCAGAGCTCCATTATTCTGGGAGGATTGAACCGCCCTGGGTGCTGTGGAACTTTTCAGAGCTCATATCCTGGCAGCCATTGAAGCTTCAGGTATTGCAGTACAGGCAGAATTTGAGGCCATGGCGTTTGACGTGGATTTGCTCCACACTGACCTGTGCAAAGTGGCTGAACGATCAATAGAAATGGAAACGCGGGTCACAGAAATGAGGAAAGAGCTCACACAACTGAAGACAGCAGTCACCACACTGGAGGCCTGATCAGGTGCGATGGAGGCAAGTCTGGGGGATGCAGAGGGGAGCTCCTGCAGGTGAAACCTTAAGTTTGTGGATTAAGACGGCAATCCCAGATGCAGCCCTGTTGAGATTCGCCCTATTGATCCTTAGCCCCATCTTAGAGACCAGCCCCCCCCTCCTTTCACTGCACTGGCCCAAAAACTGTGTCTAACAGCGCTCAACAACAGCGCAATAAACAGGTGCCTCTTCTACACCTGGCGTATTGATAACGCCGTGGCGTGAGCACTTTATTTAAGGGGCTTTATCCAAGAGGAAAGCTCCAGGCGAAAACCTTCAACAGCACAACAATTGGGTGCCTTCTTTGTGCCTGGCTTACTGGCAGCTCAGCGGCGAAAGTTACAGGCAGGTGGAGGTGATAAACATCAGTTGCAGCTCCTTTTCCCTCCTCTCCCTCTGCCCTTTCCCATCTTCTGATGGGCTCAAGCCAATCCCAGCGTCACTAAGGCAGACTTTAAATATTCTAACAAGGCCCCCAGAAGAAGTGAGCCGTATCAACAACAGAAAGAGGGGGAGAGCCAACTTACAACTCATCAAAAAATCTTACTGAATTTTCGCTCCTCTGTGCCATTCCCCAACAATAAGCTCACAACAGCGAACTCCACAAAGTGGAAAAGGGAGTTAGACGCAACTGCTTTATCACCCCATTGCCCCCAAGCCAACCCCACGTATAAGTGTAGCAAGTGCAAGCAACCTCATGCCCCGCTCGATGCTCGGGCAGGATCCGAGAAACCGTCAAAGCAGTAAAAAGGAATTCCAAGCACAAAGCCAAGCAGCCAGCAAAGTATCCGATGGAGACTACTCTTGCACATCAGAATCAACCATACCAGCCTTGCTCGTTCAACCTATAAAAAAAAGGAGATTCAGGAGCCTTAAAATGATGGATTTTATTTAAATCCCCAGAGAACCAAGTCATGACAACGCCCAGATCATCTCAACCAACTTTACTTGTACCTCAGATAGACAAACCTATAAAAACACCCGCCACACAGACAACAGTCAAAGCGCACGTCCATCCCACTGAAATAGAACAACAGAGCAGGGCCTCAACTATAAGTTCACCCCAAGTTATTACCTTTGGGAATAGTCAGCTCATTCATCACCCCCTTCTTTACACACAAAGTTTAAGATATTTTACAGGTAGAAAAATCATTGGAGTCATAAGTAGAGTGGCAGGAATTGTTACTCACCCTTTTTGAAGACACATGTGATGAAGATGAGGTTCACTTAAACATAACCATAAACACCAGGCCCAAGCATGATTACAATGCCTTGCTCTCTCCAATCAGACTCCAGAGCAAAAACTGCCTCACCATCTATAATAACACCCCTGAAGGTATGCCCTAAAGCAACGAAATTCCAGCGACCAATGCCACCTCATTCACAACACAAAGCAAGTCAGCTTGGCCCTCTCCATCATCCTCATCACCCTGATGGGCCCCATTTATAAACACAATGGAGGTGATTTTATTGGCTCTAACATTTAATTTAGAAACTAGAAATCCAAAGGCAACAATGGACCTTAACCAGCGATTCAAATAGCTCGCCCTCAGAAACAAGTAACCGCAACCTCTGAGCACTCTCGTACACCTGTCTGCCCTGGAAGCCTACCCACTGGCAAAGTCTGGCTCCTGAGCATGGCCCCACAAGATCGTGGTATAATCCATTGTGAATCAAAATTAGCCTGGGCGTGCCCTTTGAGAAAAACAATTCCCACAGTATCAGCCATAAGCCTGAGCAATAAAAACCTTCCACAGCAAATGAAAGAGGCACAAAAATGGGCCGGGGCAAGGCTGAGACAATAGCCCATAAAGGATCACCATACAACTCATTCTGAACCAAGTCTGTCCAGCATATCTCACCTGACCTGTTTAAACGCAACAGCACACGTCACAAGCCCGATCAATGAGAACTTCTTTGGACAATTGCCAGAGCCACAAAAAGGTGTTGGGGCCCGGAACAGCCAATGGGCTCACCCACTTTTTGAAGCTACCACCTCTGACCACACCCAGTGCCTGCACCATTCAGAAGTACAAATCCGGCCAGGGGCCAGGGATAGTCCAGGGGCCATACACAACCACAAAGCTATCATGGGTGATGCCATACCGAGACTATAAATTATTCCCTTCTATAGGTCACATTGAACAGAAGTGCAATCCTTAACTTGTTAACACAATTCAAACCCAAACGAGAAAGGGCAGGTCCTGAAGTAACGGTGATCACTTGGTCCAGCTCAAAACAGCCATGGAGGTCTGGCAGCATGGACGCTGCTTTCTAAATTGGGGTATTGTACTAAAAAGAATTGAGCCAGAGAGGTATCCCAGCCCCCTACAGCCACAGCTGACCCATCCTCCAAAAACGGGCACAGTGTCAGCCAGTACCCTCAGGGGCGCAATTGGCCCAGCAGGAAAATACCCCATTAGTCTTGAAAATCTATGCATCATCCATACAGCAGCTGCTGGAGCTTCGAGCTCCATGAGACAGGTCTCCATGCAAAGCTCACAGGGCACTGCTCCTGTAAGAAGAGTGACATGATTAAAACCCAGTACAACAGAAACATCTCCCAATTACCTTTTAAAATTCTGTTCTTGTAATGTGAATGGCCTTAGAAGCAAGGGGGGGGGAGTCAATTTTCATTTCTTTTCTTCATAACTTTGACATTCTCCTCCTTTTGGGAAACCTGGTCCTAGCATCCCACAGCAATCATAGCCTTCAAGGAATATCAACAAGAAGCAACAAAAAATCAAAAGAGGGCAGAGCTGCGGGAGGATGCTCAACTTATATAGCAACCCATCTTTGGTGGCAACAAAACCAGGTAGGTATACAATGCACCAAACTATAATTATATCCAGATTTAGGACCACAACTCAACACCTGCATTGCTGATCTGTTAATTTGCAATGTTTACATCCATCCCAGCCAGAAGAGTAAACCTGATCACATTACCTCACTAGCAACAATCCTAAAATGACTCCCAAAAACAGTTCCTTAACATAACATTTTACCGTTGTGAGGCTCCAATATGCATTTTGTGAAAACAAATCCCCATCAAACTAATCAACAATACACTGCAACAGTCTTGAAGTAATAACCTTCAGTAATAACAAACTATTATAAAACTGATCGCTATGGGAAATCTTGTACAACTGCCCTAGACGAAATTGGCCTGTGCTCGCTCAATGGCTGCTTTCCACAAGGTCAACCAGTCAATTTCACAAGGATTTTAAACAAAACCAATTCCACCTTCGTCAACACATTCGTGGACTCAGGGATTTTCCCCAAGATCTTGAGTTTCTGTATAAAACCGGGAGTAGAGAGTGACCACTTCCCCCAGCAAGTTGAGCTCCTATTACATCCCCCAAGAGCTCCTCAAAGCAACAATCTAATAGAACTACATAGCGCTTACAATATAAGATGCCTAGCTTGGAACGGAAGGATGGCAGATGCAATATCAACCATTAAAGGGGCACCTTGGTACCCCATAGCTCTTCGGAGAAAAAAGGAGAACTTAATAAGGAAATCAGGCAGCTGCGAAAAAAGGACCTAATGCCGAGCCATCCTACAATGGTTTAAATTGCGACACTGAGGCACACTTATAAAAAGGCAATTTGGTCAGCTAAAAAGACATATCAAGAAAGAATATGTATAAAACTACTGCACACAAGCAAAAAAACAATAGCAAACAATTCTGGGCAGAAATCAATTCACTCACAAATGGCAGTTTTTGTCATCACAATGCTGGAATCTCAGAGTTAGACTGGATTACTTACATCAAAGCTGACCCGCCCAGGACAAGCTGCAAACAGTGCAATTGAGAAAACCATAACCATGAAGGGTCCTACTCCCACAGAGAACCCGCCAAAGGAAAAATGGTTGATAGAATTGCAAGTTAGGCAAGTCCTGAAGAAACTAAGATCATATGGGGGATGTATGACGTTTCAACGCATGCTTTTACAACGCATGCCATTACGATGCAGGTTTTACAACGCAAGTCGTTACAACGACTTGCGTTGGGGCGGGGGGCTGGATAGTGAATAGTTTAATTTACTATTCCAACTCCAGTCCCCGTGGATAGTAGAGAAGGTGTTGGATAGTAATTAAACTATTCCCTATCCTAGAGCGCCCCCCAGCGCAATGCGTTGTAAGAACTTGTGTTGTAAAAGTTGCGTCGTAATGGTAGTGCATTGTAAAAGTTGCGTTGTAAAGGATGTTCCCCTCATATGGGGCACGGGACCAAATAGTCTCCCTAATGCCCTGTTCACGTACGACCAGGGCTTTTGGGTTTTGTGTCTTACTCCCTTATTTAATTTGGCATTTACCACCAACATAATTCCAGCATCATGGAGAGTTAGCATTCTCCACCACATCTTCAAGTTAGGCTCAAGGACAAAGCCAGCAAATTACAGACTGGTCGACCTGATCGATGTCAAACTAAACTCTACGCTACCAATCTTTTAACAGATCTGGAAGCATGGACATAAGCCGAAAACATCATCCCGGCCACTCAAATGGGATTTAGGGCCGACATGAGTGCACCCACCAATTGTCTGTCCCTCAGTCTCATGATAGAAAAGGCCAATTATAAGGCCTCCAATCTATACACCTGCTTCATCGACTTAAAAGAACCATTCAACATGGTCCCAAGGGACCTCCTTTGGGCAAAGATGGCTAGATGGGGTGCACCTCCAAATCTTCTCAAGGCCATTACCGAGTTACACTTAGACAACTGGGTGCAAATCAAAATAGGTAAGGGTGATAGAATACCTAGGAAGATCCCCACACTTATAGGCCTAAAACAAGGATGTGTCCTCGCCCCTTGCCACTTTAACATATACACAGCAGATATGGATGCCGTGCTATCTGAAGTCTCGAGTGATCAACTAAAACTTCCAAACAGCCCAATGTGCAGTCTGCAATATGCAGATAACTTTGTTTTATGTAGTCAGACTCCCATCGGCCTTCAGAGCCAAAATACAGCCCTCCTGAGTTTTACTGAATCTTCAGGCTTGAAGTAAAATTACAGCAAAAAAAGTAATTTGCATTCCTCTGAAAAACAGCAGGCAAAGCACAAGGTGTAAATAGAAAGCAGTTGGAACAGGATCGACCTGGTCAGCACCTACAGATACTTAGGGGTGGAAATGGACTCCAGATTAAGTTTTGAAAGCAACTTGCACAAAGAAGGGACCTAGCCAATAAGTTATTCTTTGCCTTCAATCTGACAAAAAAAGAGATGGGGAGCTCGCCTCAACTATATTTACTACAAATCATCAGCAACATTTCTACCCTCGCTGACCTCCAGTTCAGAACTCCTCAAAGGCAAAGATGCAACCATTCTCAACCTGTTCTGTTCAAACGCATTTTTCAACTTAACAACACATCCCTCAAGCTCAATTGCGCCTGGAATTCTGACTTTTTCACCAACCATGGTAAGATTGGCCGCGATACCTACATTGTATTAGAAGATGAGAGCTGCACCACCTGAGTCACTGGATGCTTTGTGTTGGTCTGAAAAGGAAAGCCAGTGTACAACTGGCTAACAGTGCTTCACCAAGCTTTGACAACCCTTAATCTATCTAACGCTTGGGAGTTAAACATCAGCTTCACAACGTTTAAAACAATTGCCAACAAAGCAGCCAAGTTAAAATCTTTGGCACTTGGCAAAGTTGAAATGGCCAGGAAAACGTACGGCTAGACAGTCTTACAATCCTATAGTAACGGGGGGTCCCAAACATATCTTACGTGCCATATCTCTCGAACCATACAGCAATGCTTTCTATTAATCCGCATGGGTGTTTTTGCCTCAAAAGATCAGGCCCCGTCCTGGAAACAAAGCTGGCCTAACTTCCTTTTCCATTTATGTGGAAAATTTGACAAAACCCTATTACATTTGTATGTGTTTTTGTCCTGCACTTAATCAACTTAGACAAAAATGACTCTGCCCTGCCCTTCGGTCACTCAAGCTAAGATCCTGCCACTGTGTAGTGATGACATTATTGAATAGTAAATCAATCTAGCTCACTTGCAGGGCTGCCAAGTTCCTATTGCAAGTGAACAAATTATTAACAGTACAATCTGCTACGTCAGACAAGAAATTTCCGTACCCAGGCATGGACACCATTGACTAATTAACTGGAACTCTCCAGCCAAATGTATACTGCCACACCTTGTTACTAGCTAATACATAGCTCTTATCCATCAAGCGACCCCTGGTCTTTAAAGTTTGGTTCTGACAAATCTATCTTTGCCCGGTTTGCAAATGTTGAGGACTCCTAACCAGCGGCTTGCACAAATACATCTAGAAACACCGGGTGCTACTGGCTATTGAAGTGAATGAATGAATAAAGTATTTAATAAAGCGCACGATGGCCGAGCGGCTTCCTGGCGCTGGGGACCTGATCAGAACTCAACAGAGGGAACCCAGGGAGATTAGGAAGGGAATGCCTGAGAAAAGAGGAAGGTTTTAAGAGCTTTGCGGAAGTGAGTATAGATGGGAATGGCTATTGAGCACTTTATTGGTCTATCGGTTTTTAACACATGAGGATATCTCTTTTGCACAGTATGATTTTTTTTAACAAGTTTTCTATTTTATGATGTTTTTAGCAATTATTTCAATTGTCTTGCGTGGTTTGACTTTGTAATGATTTTAATTAATCTGCAAATAAACCTATTTACTTACTGTATTTTTCCATTTGCATTTGATGGTTTTTCAAGTCAACTCTGACAGGGTGAGTGAGAGATTGGGAGTTGAGCAACAACAGTGGTCAGAGGGCACATAGGAGCAGAACAGGATATGATACGTAGGGGCTAGTAGCTGGATGTAAAATCTTATGGAATTATATTAGAAATGTGAATAGGTACAATAGTCTGCTATCAACTAAAAGCAACTTCAAGTGGTCAATGGCTAAAGGGTAACCCACGAAACGTAGGGGATATAAGATATTACAGCAATATGTGAGCCAGAATACTTGGTATCCCCATAGTAAAGGATGTTGGAAAGCAAAAAGGAAGGGTGATAATTGACATAGAAATACTGTGCTCACCCATCCAACACAAGACCATGTCAAGTTGAATCCTGGTAAGTTCAAACCAAAGAAACACAGAGGATACCAAATATTATAGGCATTATAGGCAATTATATTTCGTATCCCCTAAGGGAACCAGATAAGAAGTCTTGGGGAATGATGTAAAAAACATGTGAAAAATTTCTGTAGTCTACTATCAAATACAAGGCAATTTCAAGTGGTCAAAGGATAAAGGGTAACCCATAAAGCATACAGGATACAAGATATTACATCAATGCATGAGATACAGTATTTGGTATCCCCATAGTAAATAATGTCGTAAAGCAAAAGGAATGGTGCTATTTGGCATAGAAATACTGTGCTTATTCATCCAACATAAGACCATGTCAAATTGAATACTGGTAAATTCTAGGGATACCAAATATAATAGGCTATGTAGGCTATTATATTTGGTATCTCCTAAGGGTACCGGAACCAAAATCTTGTAGAATAATTTACAAAATGTGAAAAGATACCGTAGTCTGCTTTGCAATAAAAGGCAATGAGAACTGCTCAATGGCTAAAGGTTAACGAATAAAGCATAAGGGATACGAGATATTACAGCAATGCGTGAGCCATAATATTTGGTATGCCCATAGTAAATGACGTTGGAAAGCAAAAAGAAGGATTCTATTTGGTTTAGAAATACTGTGCTCTCCCATCCAACATAAGGCAGTGTTAAATTGAATCCTGGTAACTTCTAACCCAAGAAACACTGGGGATACCATATATTATAGACCGTACAAGTTATTATATTTGGTATCCCCTAGGGGTACCGGATGCAAAATCTTGTGGAATGATTTATAAAATGTGAAAAGATACTGTAGTCTGCTATGTAATAAAAGGCAATTTCGACTGGTCAATGGCTAAAGCTTAACCAATGAAACATAGTGGATACGAGATATTACAGCAATGCATGAGCTATAATTTTTGGTATCCCCCATAGTAAATGACGTTGGAAAGCAAAAAGAAGGATGCTATTTGGTAAAGAAATACTGTGATTTCCCATCCAACACAAGGCAATGTCAAATTGAATCCTGGTAACTTCTAACCCTAGAAACACTGGGGATACCAAATATTATAGGCTATGTAGGATATTATATTTGGTATCTCCTTAGGGTACCGGAAGCAAAATCTTATGGAATAATTTACAAAATGTGAAAAGATACCGTAGTCTGCTTTGCAATAAAAGTCAATTAGAACTGCTCAATGGCTAAAGGTTAACGAATAAAGCATAAGGGATACGAGATATTACTGCAATGCGTGAGCCATAATATTTGGTATGCCCATAGTAAATGACGTTGGAAAGCAAAAAGAAGGATGCTATTTGGTATAGAAATACTGTGCTCTCCCATCCAACATAAGGCAGTGTTTAATTGAATCCTGGTAACTTCTAACCCAAGAAACACTGGGGATACCATATATTATAGGCGGTAAAAGCTATTATATTTGGTATCCCCTAAGGGTACTGGATGTAAAATCTTGTGAAATGATGTATAAAATGTGGAAAGATACTGCAGTCTGCTATCAAATAAAAGGCAATTTCAAATGGTCAGTGGCTAAAGGGCTACCCATGAAAAATAGGGGATATGAGATATTACAGCAATGCATGAGCCATAATATTTGGTTCCCCCATAGTAAATGATGTTGGAAAGCAAAAGAAAGGGTGCTATTTGATATAGAAATACTGTGCTCCCCCATCCAACATAAGGCGATATCAAATTGAATCCTGGTAACTTCTAACCCAAGAAACACTGGGGATACCAAATATTATAGGCTGTGTAGGCTATTATATTTGGTATCTCCTAAGGGTTCCAGATGCAAAATCTTCTGGAATGATTTACAAAATGTGAAAAGATACTGTAGTCTGCTATGTAATAAAAGCCAATTTCAACTGGTCAATGGCTAAAGCGTAACCAATGAAACATAGGGGATACGAGAAATTACTGCAATGCGAGAGCCATAATATTTGGTATCCCATAGTAAATGATGTTGAAAAGAAAAAGGAAGGGTGCTATTTTCGAAAGAAATACTGTGCTTTCCCATCCAACATAAGACGATGTCAAATTGAATCCTGGTAACTTCTAATCCAAGAAACATTGGGGATACCAAATATTATAGGTAGTATATGCAATTATATTTGGTATCCCGGAAGGGAACCAGATGAGAAGTCTTGTGGAACGATGTAAACAAATGTGAAAACACCCTGTAGTCTGCTATCAAATACAAACACAAGGGATGCCAAATATTATAGGCGGAATAGGCCATTATATGAGGTATCCCCTAAGGGAACCAGATTTTAAATCATGTGGAATGATGTAAAAAATGTTAAAAGATGCTGTAGTCTGCTATCAAATCAGAGGCAACTTCAAGTGGTCAATGTCTAAAGGGTAACCTATGAACCTTAGGGGATACGAAATATTACAGCAGTGCATGAGCCATACTATTTGGTAACCCCATAGTAATCGATGTTGGAAAGTAAAAGGAAGGATAAAATTTGGTTTAGAAATACTGTGCTCACTCATCCAACATAAAACCATGTCAAACCGAATACTGGTAAGTTCTAACGCGAGAAACACAGGGGATACCAAATATTATCAGCCGTATAGGCTATTATATTTGGTATCCCCTAAGTTAACCAGATGCAAAATCTTGTGGAAAGATGAAAAAATGTGAAAAGATACTCTAAAATGCAATTTCAACTGGTCAATGGCTAAAGGATAACCCATGAAACATAGGGGTTACGAGGTATTAGAGCAATGTATGAGCCATATTTGGTATCCCCATATTAAATGATGTTGGAAAGCAAAAGAAAGGGTGCAATTTGATATAGAAATACTGTACTCCCCCATCCAACATAAGGCAATGTCAAATTGAATCCTGGTAACTTCTAACCCTAGAAACACTGGGGATACCAAATATTATAGGCTCTGTAGGCTATTATATTTGATATCTCCTAAGGGTACCGGAAGCAAAATCTTGTGGAATAATTTACAAAATGTGAAAAGAGACCATAGTCTGCTATGTAATAAAAGGCAATTTCAACTGGTCAATGGCTAAAGCTTAACCAATGAAACATAGGGGATACGAGATATTACAGCAATGCATGAGCAATATTATTTGGTATCCCCATAGTAAATGACGTTGGAAAGCAAAAAGAAGGATGCTATTTGGTACAGAAATACTGTGCTTTTCCATCCAACATAAGGCAATGTCAAATTTAATCCTGGTAACATCTAACTTTAGAAACACTGGGGATACCAAATATTATAGGCTATGTAGGCTATTATATTTGTTATCTCCTAAGGGTAGCAGAAGCAAAATCTTGTGGAATAATTTACAAAATGTGAAAAGACCGTAGTCTGCTTTGTAATAAAAGGCAATGAGAACTGCTCAATGGCTAAAGGTTAACGAATAAAGCATAAGGGATATGAGATATTACAGCAATGCGTGAGCCATATTATTTGGTATGCCCATAGTAAATGACGTTGGAAAGCAAAAAGAAAGATGCTATTTGGTATAGAAATACTGTGCTCTCCCATCCAACATAAGGCAGTGTTAAATTGAATCCTGGTAACTTCTAACCCAAGAAACACTGGGGATACCATATATTATAGGCCGTACAAGCTATTATATTTGGTATCCCCAAAGGGTACTAGATGTAAAATCTTGTGAAATGAAGTATAAAATGTGTAAATATAATGTAGTCTGCTATCAAATAAAAGGCAATTTCAAATGGTCAGTGGCTAAAGGGCTACCCATGAAAATCAGGGGATATGAGATATTACAGCAATGCATGAGCCATAATATTTGGTTCCCCTATTGTAAATAATTTTGGAAAGCAAAAGAAAGGGTTCTATTTGGTATAGAAATACTGTGCTCCCCCATTCAACATAAGGCGACGTCATATTAAATCCTGGTAAGTTCTAACCCGAGAAACACAGGGGATACCAAATATTATAGGCTGTATAGACTATTATATTTGGTATCTCCTAAGGGTACCGGATGCAAAATCTTGTGGAATTATTCTCAAAATGTGAAAAGATACTGTAGTCTGCTATGTAATAAAAGGCAATTTCAACTGGTCAATGACTAAAGCGTAACCAATGAAACATAGGGGATACGAGATATTACCGCAATCCGAGAGCCATAATATTTGGTATCCCCATAGTAAATGATGTTTGAAAGCAAAAGGAAGGGTGCTATTTTGGAAAGAAATACAGTGCTTCCCCATCCAACATAAGGCGATGTCAAATTGAATCCTGGTAACTTCTAATCCAAGAAACATTAGGGATACCAAATCTTATAGGCAGCGTAAGCAATTCTATTTGGTATCCCCTAAGGGAACCAGATGAGAAGTCTTGGGAAATGATGTAAAAAAAAAGTGAAAGACACTGTAGTCTGCTATCAAATACAAGGCAATTTCAAGTGGTCAAAGGCTGTAGGGTAACCCATAAAACGTACGGGATACAAGATATGACATCAATGAATGATATAATGCATTTGGTATCCCCATAGTAAATGATTTTGTAAAGCAAAAGGAATGGTGCTATTTGGCAAAGAAATACTGTGCTTATCCATCCAACATAAGACCATGTCAAATTGACTACTGGTAAATTCTAACTCGAGAAACACACGGAATACCAAATATTATAGGACGTATAGGCTATTATATCTGGTATCCCCTAAGGTTTCCAGATGTAAAATCTTGTAGAATGATTTACAAGATATGAAAAGGTACTGTAGTCTGCTTTCAAATGAAAGGCAGTTTCAACTGGTCAATGCCTAAACGATAACCCATGAAACATAGGGGATACAAGATATTACAGCAATGCATGAGCCAAAACATTTGGTATCCCAATAGTAAATGATGTTGGAAAGCAAAAGGAAGATGCTATGTGGTATGTGGTATCGAAAAACTGTGCTCTCTCATCCAACATAAGGCAATGTCAAATTGAATCCTGGTAAATTCTAACCTGAGAAACACTGGGGATACCAAATATTATAGGCTGTCTAGGCTATTTATATTTGGTATCTCCTAAGGGTACCGGATGCAAAATCTTGTGGAATCATTTCTAAAATGTGAAAAGATACCGTAGTCTGCTATGAAATAAAATTCAATGAGAACTGCTCAATGGCTAAAGGGTAACGGATAAAACATAGGGGATACGAGATATTACAGCAATGCGTGAGCCATAATATTTGGTATCCCCCTAGTAAATGACGTTGCAAAGCAAAAAGAAGGATGCTATTTGGAACAGAAATACTGTGCTCTCCCATCCAACATAAGGCAATTTCAAATCGATTCCTGGTAACTTCTAACCCAAGAAACACTGGGGATAACATATATTATAGGCCATATACGTTATTATATTTGGTATCTCCTAAGGGTACCGGATACGAAAGCTTGTGGAATCATTTACAAAATGTGAACAAATACCGTAGTCTGCTATGTAATAAAAGGCAATTAGAACTGCTCAATGGCTAAAGAGTAACTAATTAAACATAGGGGATAAGAGATATTACAGCAATGCGTAGGCCATACTATTTGGTATCCCCATAGTAAATGATGTTGGAAAGCAAAAGGAAGGATGCTCTTTGGTATAGAAATACTCTGCTTTCCCATCCAACATAAGGCGATGTCAAATTGAATCCTGGTAACTTGTAACTCAGGAAAAAATGGGGATTCCAAGTATTATAGGCTATGTAGGCTATTATATTTGGTATCTCCTAAGGGTACCGGATGCAGAAGCTTGTGGAATCATTTACCAAATGGGAAAATATACCGTAGTTTGCTATGTAACAAAAGGCAATGAGAACTGCTCAATAGCTATAGGGTAACTAATAAAACATAGGGGAAACCAGATATTATAGCAATGCGTAAGACATAATATTTGGTAGCCCCATAGTAAATGATGTTGGAAAGCAAAAGGAAGGTATAGAAATACTGTGCTCTCTCATCCAACATAAGGCAATGTCAAATTGAATATTGGTAACTTCTAACCCGAGAAACACTGGGGATACCAAATATTATAAGCTGTGTAGGCTATTATATTTGGTATCATATAAGGGTACCAGATGCAAAATCTTGTGGAATCATTTACAAAATGTGAAAAGATACTGTAGTCTCCTATGTAATAAAAGGCAATTAGAACTTGTCAATGGCTAAAGGGTAACCACTGATACATAGGGGATACAAGATATTACAGCAATGCGTGAGCTATAATATTTGGTATCCCCATAGTAAATGATGATGGGAAGCAAAAGGAAGGGTGATATTCAGCATAGAAAAGCTGTGGTCAGCCATACAAAATAAGACAATGTCAAATTGAATACTGGTAACTCCTAACCCAAGAAACAAAGGGGATACCAAATATTATAGGCGTTAAAGGCCATTATATTTGGTATTCCCTAAGGGTACTGGATGTACAATCTTGTGGAATGATGTAAAAAATGTGATAAGTTACTGTAGTACAACTTCAAGTGGCCAATGGCTAATGGGTAACCCGTGTAACGTAGGGGATTCGAGATATTACAGCAATACTTGAGCCATAATATTTGGTATCCCCGTAATAAACAATTTTGGAAAGCAAAAGGAAGGCTGCTATTTGGCATAAAAGTACTGTGCTCACTCATCCAACATAAGACTATGTCAAATTGAATCCTGGTAAGTTCTCACCCAGGAAACACAGGGGATACCAATTACTATAGCCGGTATTGGCCATTATATATGGTAGCCACTAAGGGAACCGGACGTACTGTCTTGTGGAATTATGACATTTTTTTAAAGGTTACTGTAGTTTGCTGTCAAGTAAAAGGCAACTTCAAGTGGTCAATGACTAAAGGGTAACCCATGAAACATAGGGGATACGAGATATTACAGCAATGGGTGAGCCATGATATTTAGTATTTGAAAAAAGGAACTAATGGTCACTTGAATGCTCACTTTGCACAATAATGATGGTTATAATTTTATGATTTTATGATTTTCATACTATAATTTTTTAATGTAATTACTCGTAATGTTTCTATCATGGTTTTTCCTATGAAATTGTCTTTGTATGTTATATTTGTGTGCTTTTATGATTGCTTTTAACAATCGAATAAAGCTTTTCTTGAACTTGAACTACTATAGTCTAATATCAAATAAAAGACAACTTAAAGTGGTCAATGGCTAAAGAGTAACCCATTAAACGTAGGGGATACAAGATATTACAAGGCGTGAGCCATAATAGTTGGTATCCTGATAGTAAACAGTGTTGGAAAGCAAAAGAAAGGTCGATATTTGGCAAGGAATTACTGTGCTCACCCATCCAACATAACACCATATCAATTTGAATACTGGTAAGGTCTAACACCAGAAACACAGGGGATACCAGATATTATAGCTGGTAAAGGCCATATTATATGGTATCCCCTAAGGGAACCGGATGTAAAATCTTGTTGAATGATGTACAAAATGTGAAAAGTTACTGTAGTCTGCTATCAAATAAAAGGCAACTTCAAGTGGTCAATGGCTAAACGGTAACCCATGAAACGTAGGGGATACGAGAAATTACAGCAATGCATGAGCCATAATATCTGCTGTCCCCATTGTAAGCGCTGTTGGAAAAGCAGGTTGCCATTTGTCGTGGGAATACTGTGCTCATCCATCCAACATAAGACTACGTGAAATTGAATCCTGGTAACTTCTGACCCAAGAAACACAGGGGATACCAAATAATATAGCCGGTATAGGCCATTATATGGGGTATCCCTTAAGGGTACCAGCTGTAAAATCTTGTGGGATTGTTCACAAAATGTGAAAAGATACTATAATATGCTACATAATAGAAGGTAACATGAACTGGTGAATGGCTAACGGGTAATCTATGAAACAGGAGATATGAGATATTACAGCAATGTGTGAGCCATAGCATTTGGTATCCCCATACTAAACGATGTTGGAAAACAAAAGGAAGCGTTATAATCAGTATAGAAATACTGTACTCAACTATCCAACATAAGAGCATGTCAAATTGAATCCTGGTAAGTTCTAACCCATGAGACACAGGGGATACCAAATATTATAGGCGGTATAAACCATTATATATGGTATCCCCTAAGGGAACCGGATGTACGATCTTGTGGAATGATGTAAAAAATGTGAAAAGATACTGGATTCTGCCATCATATAAAAGACAACTTCAAGTGGCCAATGGCTAAAGGGCAACCCATGAAATGTGGGTGATACGAGATATTACAGCAATGCATGAGCCATAATATTTAGTATCCCCATAGTAAACGATGTTGGAAAGCAAAAGGAAGGCCTCTATTCGACACAGAAGTACTGTGTTCACCCAACCAACATAAGACTATGTCAAATTGAGTCCTGGTAAGTTCTTACCCAAGAAACACAGGAGATACCAAATATTGTAGATGGTATGGGCAATTATATATGGTGCCCCCTAAGGGAACCGGGTGTACAATCTTGTGGAATGATGTAAAACATCTGAAAGATACTGTAGCCTGCTATCAAATAAAAGACAACTTCAAGTGGCCAATGGCTAAAGGGCAACCCATGAAACGTGGGGATACGAGATATTACAGCAATGCGTGAGCCATAATATTTGGTATCCCCATAGTAAACGATGTTGGAAAGCAAAAGGAAGGCCTCTATTCGACACAGAAGTACTGTGTTCACCCAACCAACATAAGACTATGTCAAATTGAGTCCTGGTAAGTTCTTACCCAAGAAACACAGGAGATACCAAATATTGTAGATGGTATGGGCAATTATATATGGTGCCCCCTAAGGGAACCGGGTGTACAATCTTGTGGAATGATGTAAAAAATGTGAAAAGATACTGTTGTCTGCTATCAAATAAAAGACAACTTCAAGGGACCTCCTTTGGGCAAAGATGGCTAGATGGGGTGCACCTCCAAATCTTCTCAAGGCCATTACCGAGTTACACTTAGACAACTGGGTGCTAATCAAAATAGGTAAGGGTGATAGAATACCTAGGAAGATCCCCACACTTATCGGCCTAAAACAAGGATGTGTCCTCGCCCCTTGCCACTTTAACATATACACAGCAGATATGGATGCCGTGCTATCTGAAGTCTCGAGTGATCCACTAAAACTTCCAAACAGCCCAATGTGCAGTCTGCTATATGCAGATAACTTTGTTTTATGTAGTCAGACTCCCATCGGCCTTCAGAGCCAAATTACAGCCCTCCTGAGTTTTACTGAATCTTCAGGCTTGAAGTAAAATTACAGCAAAAAAAGTAATTTGCATTCCGCTGAAAAACAGCAGGCAAAGCACAAGGTGTAAATAGAAAGCAGTTGGAACAGGATCGACCTGGTCAGCACCTACAGATACTTAGGGGTGGAAATGGACTCCAGATTAAGTTTTGAAAGCAACTTGCACAAAGAAGGGACCTAGCCAATAAGTTATTCTTTGCCTTCAATCTGACAAAAAAAGAGATGGGGAGCTCGCCTCAACTATATTTACTACAAATCATCAGCAACATTTCTACCCTCGCTGACCTCCAGTTCAGAACTCCTCAAAGGCAAAGATGCAACCATTCTCAACCTGTTCTGTTCAAACGCATTTTTCAACTTAACAACACATCCCTCAAGCTCAATTGCGCCTGGAATTCTGACTTTTTCACCAACCATGGTAAGATTGGCCGCGATAACTACATTGTATTAGAAGATGAGAGCTGCACCACCTGAGTCACTGGATGCTTTGTGTTGGTCTGAAAAGGAAAGCCAGTGTACAACTGGCTAACAGTGCTTCACCAAGCTTTGACAACCCTTAATCTATCTAACGCTTGGGAGTTAAACATCAGCTTCACAACGTTTAAAACAATTGCCAACAAAGCAGCCAAGTTAAAATCTTTGGCACTTGGCAAAGTTGAAATGGCCAGGAAAACGTACGGCTAGACAGTCTTACAATCCTATAGTAACGGGGGGTCCCAAACATATCTTACGTGCCATATCTCTCGAACCATACAGCAATGCTTTCTATTAATCCGCATGGGTGTTTTTGCCTCAAAAGATCAGGCCCCGTCCTGGAAACAAAGCTGGCCTAACTTCCTTTTCCATTTATGTGGACAATTTGACAAAAACCTATTACATTTTTATGTGTTTTTGTCCTGCACTTAATCAACTTAGACAAAAATGACTCTGCCCTGCCCTTCGGTCACTCAAGCTAAGATCCTGCCACTGTGTAGTGATGACATTATTGAATAGTAAATCAATCTAGCTCACTTGCAGGGCTGCCAAGTTCCTATTGCAAGTGAACAAATTATTAACAGTACAATCTGCTTCGTCAGACAAGAAATTTCCGTACCCAGGCATGGACACCATTGACTAATTAACTGGAACTCTCCAGCCAAATGTATACTGCCACACCTTGTTACTAGCTAATACATAGCTCTTATCCATCAAGGGACCCCTGGTCTTTAAAGTTTGGTTCTGACAAATCTATCTTTGCCCGGTTTGCAAATGTTGAGGACTCATAACCAGCGGCTTGCACAAATACATCTAGACACACCGGGTGCTACTGGCTATTGAAGTGAATGAATGAATAAAGTATTTAATAAAGCGCACGGTGGCCGAGCGGCTTCCTGGCGCTGGGGACCTGATCAGAACTCAACAGAGGGAACCCAGGGAGATTAGGAAGGGAATGCCTGAGAAAAGAGGAAGGTTTTAAGAGCTTTGCGGAAGTGAGTATAGATGGGAATGGCTATTGAGCACTTTATTGGTCTATCGGTTTTTAACACATGAGGATATCTCTTTTGCACAGTATGATTTTTTTTAACAAGTTTTCTATTTTATGATGTTTTTAGCAATTATTTCAATTGTCTTGCGTGGTTTGACTTTGTAATGATTTTAATAATCTGCAAATAAACCTATTTACTTACTGTATTTTTCCATTTGCATTTGTTGGTTTTTCAAGTCAACTCTGACAGGGTGAGTGAGAGATTGGAGTTGAGCAACAACAGTGGTCAGAGGGCACATAGGAGCAGAACAGGATATGATACGTAGGGGCTAGTAGCTGGATGTAAAATCTTATGGAATTATATTAGAAATGTGAATAGGTACAATAGTCTGCTATCAACTAAAAGCAACTTCAAGTGGTCAATGGCTAAAGGGTAACCCACGAAACGTAGGGGATATAAGATATTACAGCAATATGTGAGCCAGAATACTTGGTATCCCCATAGTAAAGGATGTTGGAAAGCAAAAAGGAAGGGTGATAATTGACATAGAAATACTGTGCTCACCCATCCAACACAAGACCATGTCAAGTTGAATCCTGGTAAGTTCAAACCAAAGAAACACAGAGGATACCAAATATTATAGGCATTATAGGCAATTATATTTCGTATCCCCTAAGGGAACCAGATAAGAAGTCTTGGGGAATGATGTAAAAAACATGTGAAAAATTCATGTAGTCTGCTATCAAATACAAGGCAATTTCAAGTGGTCAAAGGATAAAGGGTAACCCATAAAGCATACAGGATACAAGATATTACATCAATGTATGAGATACAGTATTTGGTATCCCCATAGTAAATAATGTCAAAAGCAAAAGGAATGGTGCTATTTGGCATAGAAATACTGTGCTTATTCATCCAACATAAGACCATGTCAAATTGAATACTGGTAAATTCTAGGGATACCAAATATAATAGGCTATGTAGGCTATTATATTTGGTATCTCCTACGGGTACCGGAACCAAAATCTTGTAGAATAATTTACAAAATGTGAAAAGATACCGTAGTCTGCTTTGCAATAAAAGGCAATGAGAACTGCTCAATGGCTAAAGGTTAACGAATAAAGCATAAGGGATACGAGATATTACAGCAATGCGTGAGCCATAATATTTGGTATGCCCATAGTAAATGACGTTGGAAAGCAAAAAGAAGGATGCTATTTGGTTTAGAAATACTGTGCTCTCCCATCCAACATAAGGCAGTGTTAAATTGAATCCTGGTAACTTCTAACCCAAGAAACACTGGGGATACCATATATTATAGACCGTACAAGTTATTATATTTGGTATCCCCTAGGGGTACCGGATGCAAAATCTTGTGGAATGATTTATAAAATGTGAAAAGATACTGTAGTCTGCTATGTAATAAAAGGCAATTTCGACTGGTCAATGGCTAAAGCTTAACCAATGAAACATAGTGGATACGAGATATTACAGCAATGCATGAGCTATAATTTTTGGTATCCCCCATAGTAAATGACGTTGGAAAGCAAAAAGAAGGATGCTATTTGGTAAAGAAATACTGTGATTTCCCATCCAACACAAGGCAATGTCAAATTGAATCCTGGTAACTTCTAACCCTAGAAACACTGGGGATACCAAATATTATAGGCTATGTAGGCTATTATATTTGGTATCTCCTAAGGGTACCGGAAGCAAAATCTTATGGAATAATTTACAAAATGTGAAAAGATACCGTAGTCTGCTTTGTAATAAAAGTCAATGAGAACTGCTCAATGGCTAAAGGTTAACGAATAAAGCATAAGGGATACGAGATATTACTGCAATGCGTGAGCCATAATATTTGGTATGCCATAGTAAATGACGTTGGAAAGCAAAAAGAAGGATGCTATTTGGTATAGAAATACTGTGCTCTCCCATCCAACATAAGGCAGTGTTTAATTGAATCCTGGTAACTTCTAACCCAAGAAACACTGGGGATACCATATATTATAGGCGGTAAAAGCTATTATATTTGGTATCCCCTAAGGGTACTGGATGTAAAATCTTGCGAAATGATGTATAAAATGTGGAAAGATACTGCAGTCTGCTATCAAATAAAAGGCAATTTCAAATGGTCAGTGGCTAAAGGGCTACCCATGAAAAATAGGGGATATGAGATATTACAGCAATGCATGAGCCATAATATTTGGTTCCCCCATAGTAAATGATGTTGGAAAGCAAAAGAAAGGGTGCTATTTGATATAGAAATACTGTGCTCCCCCATCCAACATAAGGCGATATCAAATTGAATCCTGGTAACTTCTAACCCAAGAAACACTGGGGATACCAAATATTATAGGCTGTGTAGGCTATTATATTTGGTATCTCCTAAGGGTTCCAGATGCAAAATCTTCTGGAATGATTTACAAAATGTGAAAAGATACTGTAGTCTGCTATGTAATAAAAGCCAATTTCAACTGGTCAATGGCTAAAGCGTAACCAATGAAACATAGGGGATACGAGAAATTACTGCAATGCGAGAGCTTAATATTTGGTATCCCATAGTAAATGATGTTGAAAAGAAAAAGGAAGGGTGCTATTTTCGAAAGAAATACTGTGCTTTCCCATCCAACATAAGACGATGTCAAATTGAATCCTGGTAACTTCTAATCCAAGAAACATTGGGGATACCAAATATTATAGGTAGTATATGCAATTATATTTGGTATCCCGGAAGGGAACCAGATGAGAAGTCTTGTGGAACGATGTAAACAAATGTGAAAACACCCTGTAGTCTGCTATCAAATACAAACACAAGGGATGCCAAATATTATAGGCGGAATAGGCCATTATATGAGGTATCCCCTAAGGGAACCAGATTTTATGATTTTATGATAAGATAAAAGTACTTGCCCCTCGTCAGCTCCCTTGGACTGACCACTTTCTGGTCCCTTTTCAATGTTTTTATCAGACCGCTAGGACTATGGACAATGGGAAAGGATATTTTATGAAACGCAAATGGAGACAATTCTCCAAAGAAAACTTTATAGGCGCCATCCAGAAAGCACAACCAATAAGTGCCCCAGATAGTGATCAGGCGAACAAGGAACTTAACCTACTTGTAACTGCCACTCTGGATGAGCTAGCCCCCATGTGTAAGGGTAAAGTCAGAGAAGGCAGACAACGCACTGCCCCATGGTTCACTACCGAACTCCAGCAAATTAAATCTAAATGCAAAAAGCTAGAAAGGAGCTGGAGAAGGAACCCGAGTGAGCAAGCAAAAAATAGCTATAGCTCAGCACACCGGAGCTATCAGTATGCGGTGCGTAGAGCAAAAGCCAAACATTTTCAGACTTGTATTGAGGATGCCCAGAGCTCCTCGCGAGAACTGTTTAAAATATATAAAGAAATATCTCTGGTCTCTAGCTCCAATACCCCCTCAAAGACCTCCAAGGAGGGATGCAATAAAGTCGCTGACTTTTTCTCTAGTAAAGTTAATAAGATTTATGCTTCCTTTTCTCTATTACCAGATAAGGGTACAGATTTCAGAGCAGACAACTCATTGGCAGCCCCGGATTCCTCACTACTAATGTTCGAGGTTCCCGCAGCTGACAAGCTAATAAAGATCTGTCGAAGTGTGAAGTCCGGCTCCCCTAATGATCCGGCTCCGGCCTGGGTCATATCATAGGTCTGAAAAGGAAAGCCAGTGTACAACTGGCTAACAGTGCTTCACCAAGCTTTGACAACCCTTAATCTATCTAACGCTTGGGAGTTAAACATCAGCTTCACAACGTTTAAAACAATTGCCAACAAAGCAGCCAAGTTAAAATCTTTGGCACTTGGCAAAGTTGAAATGGCCAGGAAAACGTACGGCTAGACAGTCTTACAATCCTACAGTAACGGGGGGTCCCAAACATATCTTACGTGCCATATCTCTCGAACCATACAGCAATGCTTTCTATTAATCCGCATGGGTGTTTTTGCCTCAAAAGATCAGGCCCCGTCCTGGAAACAAAGCTGGCCTAACTTCCTTTTCCATTTATGTGGACAATTTGACAAAAACCTATTACATTTTTATGTGTTTTTGTCCTGCACTTAATCAACTTAGACAAAAATGACTCTGCCCTGCCCTTCGGTCACTCAAGCTAAGATCCTGCCACTGTGTAGTGATGACATTATTGAATAGTAAATCAATCTAGCTCACTTGCAGGGCTGCCAAGTTCCTATTGCAAGTGAACAAATTATTAACAGTACAATCTGCTTCGTCAGACAAGAAATTTCCTACCCAGGCATGGACACCATTGACTAATTAACTGGAACTCTCCAGCCAAATGTATACTGCCACACCTTGTTACTAGCTAATACATAGCTCTTATCCATCAAGGGACCCCTGGTCTTTAAAGTTTGGTTCTGACAAATCTATCTTTGCCCGGTTTGCAAATGTTGAGGACTCATAACCAGCGGCTTGCACAAATACATCTAGACACACCGGGTGCTACTGGCTATTGAAGTGAATGAATGAATAAAGTATTTAATAAAGCGCACGGTGGCCGAGCGGCTTCCTGGCGCTGGGGACCTGATCAGAACTCAACAGAGGGAACCCAGGGAGATTAGGAAGGGAATGCCTGAGAAAAGAGGAAGGTTTTAAGAGCTTTGCGGAAGTGAGTATAGATGGGAATGGCTATTGAGCACTTTATTGGTCTATCGGTTTTTAACACATGAGGATATCTCTTTTGCACAGTATGATTTTTTTTAACAAGTTTTCTATTTTATGATGTTTTTAGCAATTATTTCAATTGTCTTGCGTGGTTTGACTTTGTAATGATTTTAATAATCTGCAAATAAACCTATTTACTTACTGTATTTTTCCATTTGCATTTGTTGGTTTTTCAAGTCAACTCTGACAGGGTGAGTGAGAGATTGGAGTTGAGCAACAACAGTGGTCAGAGGGCACATAGGAGCAGAACAGGATATGATACGTAGGGGCTAGTAGCTGGATGTAAAATCTTATGGAATTATATTAGAAATGTGAATAGGTACAATAGTCTGCTATCAACTAAAAGCAACTTCAAGTGGTCAATGGCTAAAGGGTAACCCACGAAACGTAGGGGATATAAGATATTACAGCAATATGTGAGCCAGAATACTTGGTATCCCCATAGTAAAGGATGTTGGAAAGCAAAAAGGAAGGGTGATAATTGACATAGAAATACTGTGCTCACCCATCCAACACAAGACCATGTCAAGTTGAATCCTGGTAAGTTCAAACCAAAGAAACACAGAGGATACCAAATATTATAGGCATTATAGGCAATTATATTTCGTATCCCCTAAGGGAACCAGATAAGAAGTCTTGGGGAATGATGTAAAAAACATGTGAAAAATTAATGTAGTCTGCTATCAAATACAAGGCAATTTCAAGCGGTCAAAGGATAAAGGGTAACCCATAAAGCATACAGGATACAAGATATTACATCAATGCATGAGATACAGTATTTGGTATCCCCGTAGTAAATAATGTCAAAAGCAAAAGGAATGGTGCTATTTGGCATAGAAATACTGTGCTTATTCATCCAACATAAGACCATGTCAAATTGAATACTGGTAAATTCTAGGGATACCAAATATAATAGGCTATGTAGGCTATTATATTTGGTATCTCCTACGGGTACCGGAACCAAAATCTTGTAGAATAATTTACAAAATGTGAAAAGATACCGTAGTTTGCTTTGCAATAAAAGGCAATGAGAACTGCTCAATGGCTAAAGGTTAACGAATAAAGCATAAGGGATACGAGATATTACAGCAATGCGTGAGCCATAATATTTGGTATGCCCATAGTAAATGACGTTGGAAAGCAAAAAGAAGGATGCTATTTGGTTTAGAAATACTGTGCTCTCCCATCCAACATAAGGCAGTGTTAAATTGAATCCTGGTAACTTCTAACCCAAGAAACACTGGGGATACCATATATTATAGACCGTACAAGTTATTATATTTGGTATCCCCTAGGGGTACCGGATGCAAAATCTTGTGGAATGATTTATAAAATGTGAAAAGATACTGTAGTCTGCTATGTAATAAAAGGCAATTTCGACTGGTCAATGGCTAAAGCTTAACCAATGAAACATAGTGGATACGAGATATTACAGCAATGCATGAGCTATAATTTTTGGTATCCCCCATAGTAAATGACGTTGGAAAGCAAAAAGAAGGATGCTATTTGGTAAAGAAATACTGTGATTTCCCATCCAACACAAGGCAATGTCAAATTGAATCCTGGTAACTTCTAACCCTAGAAACACTGGGGATACCAAATATTATAGGCTATGTAGGCTATTATATTTGGTATCTCCTAAGGGTACCGGAAGCAAAATCTTATGGAATAATTTACAAAATGTGAAAAGATACCGTAGTCTGCTTTGTAATAAAAGTCAATGAGAACTGCTCAATGGCTAAAGGTTAACGAATAAAGCATAAGGGATACGAGATATTACTGCAATGCGTGAGCCATAATATTTGGTATGCCCATAGTAAATGACGTTGGAAAGCAAAAAGAAGGATGCTATTTGGTATAGAAATACTGTGCTCTCCCATCCAACATAAGGCAGTGTTTAATTGAATCCTGGTAACTTCTAACCCAAGAAACACTGGGGATACCATATATTATAGGCGGTAAAAGCTATTATATTTGGTATCCCCTAAGGGTACTGGATGTAAAATCTTGCGAAATGATGTATAAAATGTGGAAAGATACTGCAGTCTGCTATCAAATAAAAGGCAATTTCAAATGGTCAGTGGCTAAAGGGCTACCCATGAAAAATAGGGGATATGAGATATTACAGCAATGCATGAGCCATAATATTTGGTTCCCCCATAGTAAATGATGTTGGAAAGCAAAAGAAAGGGTGCTATTTGATATAGAAATACTGTGCTCCCCCATCCAACATAAGGCGATATCAAATTGAATCCTGGTAACTTCTAACCCAAGAAACACTGGGGATACCAAATATTATAGGCTGTGTAGGCTATTATATTTGGTATCTCCTAAGGGTTCCAGATGCAAAATCTTCTGGAATGATTTACAAAATGTGAAAAGATACTGTAGTCTGCTATGTAATAAAAGCCAATTTCAACTGGTCAATGGCTAAAGCGTAACCAATGAAACATAGGGGATACGAGAAATTACTGCAATGCGAGAGCTTAATATTTGGTATCCCATAGTAAATGATGTTGAAAAGAAAAAGGAAGGGTGCTATTTTCGAAAGAAATACTGTGCTTTCCCATCCAACATAAGACAATGTCAAATTGAATCCTGGTAACTTCTAATCCAAGAAACATTGGGGATACCAAATATTATAGGTAGTATATGCAATTATATTTGGTATCCCGGAAGGGAACCAGATGAGAAGTCTTGTGGAACGATGTAAACACATGTGAAAACACCCTGTAGTCTGCTATCAAATACAAACACAAGGGATGCCAAATATTATAGGCGGAATAGGCCATTATATGAGGTATCCCCTAAGGGAACCAGATTTTATGATTTTATGATAAGATAAAAGTACTTGCCCCTCGTCAGCTCCCTTGGACTGACCACTTTCTGGTCCCTTTTCAATGTTTTTATCAGACCGCTAGGACTATGGACAATGGGAAAGGATATTTTATGAAACGCAAATGGAGACAATTCTCCAAAGAAAACTTTATAGGCGCCATCCAGAAAGCACAACCAATAAGTGCCCCAGATAGTGATCAGGCGAACAAGGAACTTAACCTACTTGTAACTGCCACTCTGGATGAGCTAGCCCCCATGTGTAAGGGTAAAGTCAGAGAAGGCAGACAACGCACTGCCCCATGGTTCACTACCGAACTCCAGCAAATTAAATCTAAATGCAAAAAGCTAGAAAGGAGCTGGAGAAGGAACCCGAGTGAGCAAGCAAAAAATAGCTATAGCTCAGCACACCGGAGCTATCAGTATGCGGTGCGTAGAGCAAAAGCCAAACATTTTCAGACTCGTATTGAGGATGCCGAGAGCTCCTCGCGAGAACTGTTTAAAATATATAAAGAAATATCTCTGGTCTCTAGCTCCAATACCCCCTCAAAGACCTCCAAGGAGGGATGCAATAAAGTCGCTGACTTTTTCTCTAGTAAAGTTAATAAGATTTATGCTTCCTTTTCTCTATTACCAGATAAGGGTACAGATTTCAGAGCAGACAACTCATTGGCAGCCCCGGATTCCTCACTACTAATGTTCGAGGTTCCCGCAGCTGACAAGCTAATAAAGATCTGTCGAAGTGTGAAGTCCGGCTCCCCTAATGATCCGGCTCCGGCCTGGGTCATATCAGAGGGCCTGACAGCCTTGGAACCTCACATTAGACACGTCCTACATACCTCCTTTTCCACTCAACAAGTCCCTAGGGAGTGGAAGAAGGCCATAGTACTGCCAATAAGGAAAAAACCCAAGGTCAGCTTGGAGTTACTAGAAAATCTTAGACCCATTTCCTTATTGCCGTACGTGGCGAAGGTGGCCGAGAAGGTGGTTAACGCTCAGCTCACGGAGCACCTGGAAAAATGGAATTTACTCCATCCCTCTCAATCAGGATTTAGGGCGGGCTACTCTACGGAGACGGCCCTCCTAAGAGCCACTGAGACTTTAAGAGCGGGGGCAGATGCTGGTCATACAATGGCCCTGATCATGCTCGACCTAAGCGCGGCTTTTGACACCGTAGCGCACTCCATCCTGCTACGGTGTCTGAACGAAGCTGGGGTTGTTGGTCCTGCGCTGGGCTGGCTGCAATCATTCCTTACGGAGAGATGTTTCCAGGTACAACAGGGGACCTGCCGCTCAGTGGAGATGTCACTAGACCAGGGAGTGCCTCAGGGCTCAGCTCTGAGCCCCACTCTTTTTAATCTATACATGGCCTCTCTGGCGAAAGTTGTACACTCTTTTGGGGTGGAATTAGTGTCGTACGCTGACGACACTCAGCTGCTGATCTCCCTATCGCAGAGCACCTCCAACACCCCTAAAAATTTTAAATCCTGTATGCAGGCATTAGCAGAGTGGATGGATGCCCACTGCTTAAAACTCAATGGCTCTAAAACAGAGGTGCTGGTGGTAGGGGGAAAAAGCGAAAAATGGTCGGATGAGTGGTGGCCTTCATGTCTGGGCCCTACCCCCATACCATGTCAGGAGGCCAAGAATTTAGGAATTTGGATGAATCCCTCTCTCTCTTATGAAGGCCACATAAGGCGCCTCGTGGGCAAATGCTTTGGAGTTCTAAAGACCCTAAACAAAACCTTAGACCTCCTCCCTTTATCGGCCAGAAGGACACTAACGCAGGCACTGGTGACCTCGCGGTTAGATTACGGCAACATTCTGTTCCTTGGGGCAACCGAGGGCAGCATAGGTCGTCTACAAGTCATACAGAACTCCGCCGCCAGACTGGTGTTAAGAAGACCCAGGAGAGCCAGCTCGAAATTGGCGCTGGATGCGCTTCATTGGCTGCCTGTGAAGAAGCGTGTGCTATTTAAGTGCCTCCTCTTCTGCCACCATATTGTCTGGGACAAGTCACCGACATACCTGAAGGATCTAGTCAGCCGCTATGAACCTACTAGGACCCTCCGTTCAGAGGGTACTGGACTGTTGACAGTCCCCAGGATTAGGAAGGCTAGAATGGGTGGACGTTCCTTCGCGCTCCAAGCAGCTCAAAATTGGAACAAACTCCCTCCTGTGTTGAGGCTGGAGAGCAATGAATTGCGGTTTAGGGCTCTGCTCAAAACACATCTTTATACTGCATAGAGTCTGGGTTTTCTATGCTGCTTCATTGGTAGCTTAGCGCGGGGACACGCCGTGATGGCGTTACTGAGCGCTCTATAAGCTCTTTATTATTATTATTATTATTTATTTTAAATCATGTGGAATGATGTAAAAAAATTTAAAAGATGCTGTAGTCTGCTATCAAATCAGAGGCAACTTCAAGTGGTCAATGTCTAAAGGGTAACCTATGAACCTTAGGGGATACTAGATATTACAGCAGTGCATGAGCCATACTATTTGGTAACCCCATAGTAATCGATGTTGGAAAGCAAAAAGAAGGATGCTATTTGGTACAGAAATACTGTGCTTTTCCATCCAACATAAGGCAATGTCAAATTTAATCCTGGTAACATCTAACTTTAGAAACACTGGGGATACCAAATATTATAGGCTATGTAGGCTATTATATTTGTTATCTCCTAAGGGTAGCAGAAGCAAAATCTTGTGGAATAATTTACAAAATGTGAAAAGACCGTAGTCTGCTTTGTAATAAAAGGCAATGAGAACTGCTCAATGGCTAAAGGTTAACGAATAAAGCATAAGGGATATGAGATATTACAGCAATGCGTGAGCCATATTATTTGGTATGCCCATAGTAAATGACGTTGGAAAGCAAAAAGAAAGATGCTATTTGGTATAGAAATACTGTGCTCTCCCATCCAACATAAGGCAGTGTTAAATTGAATCCTGGTAACTTCTAACCCAAGAAACACTGGGGATACCATATATTATAGGCCGTACAAGCTATTATATTTGGTATCCCCAAAGGGTACTAGATGTAAAATCTTGTGAAATGAAGTATAAAATGTGGAAATATAATGTAGTCTGCTATCAAATAAAAGGCAATTTCAAATGGTCAGTGGCTAAAGGGCTACCCATGAAAATCAGGGGATATGAGATATTACAGCAATGCATGAGCCATAATATTTGGTTCCCCCATTGTAAATAATTTTGGAAAGCAAAAGAAAGGGTTCTATTTGGTATAGAAATACTGTGCTCCCCCATCCAACATAAGGCAAGGTCATATTGAATCCTGGTAAGTTCTAACCCGAGAAACACAAGGGATACCAAATATTATAGGCTGTATAGACTATTATATTTGGTATCTCCTAAGGGTACCGGATGCAAAATCTTGTGGAATTATTCTCAAAATGTGAAAAGATACTGTAGTCTGCTATGTAATAAAAGGCAATTTCAACTGGTCAATGACTAAAGCGTAACCAATGAAACATAGGGGATACGAGATATTACCGCAATCTGAGAGCCATAATATTTGGTATCCCCATAGTAAATGATGTTTGAGAGCAAAAGGAAGGGTGCTATTTTGGAAAGAAATACAGTGCTTCCCCATCCAACATAAGGCGATGTCAAATTGAATCCTGGTAACTTCTAATCCAAGAAACATTAGGGATACCAAATCTTATAGGCAGTGTAAGCAATTCTATTTGGTATCCCCTAAGGGAACCAGATGAGAAGTCTTGGGGAATGATGTAAAAAAAATGTGAAAAGACACTGTAGTCTGCTATCAAATACAAGGCAATTTCAAGTGGTCAAAGGCTGTAGGGTAACCCATAAAACGTACGGGATACAAGATATGACATCAATGAATGATATAATGCATTTGGTATCCCCATAGTAAATGATTTTGTAAAGCAAAAGGAATGGTGCTATTTGGCAAAGAAATACTGTGCTTATCCATCCAACATAAGACCATGTCAAATTGACTACTGGTAAATTCTAACTCGAGAAACACACGGAATACCAAATATTATAGGACGTATAGGCTATTTTATCTGGTATCCCCTAAGGTTTCCAGATGTAAAATCTTGTAGAATGATTTACAAGATATGAAAAGGTACTGTAGTCTGCTTTCAAATGAAAGGCAGTTTCAACTGGTCAATGCCTAAACGATAACCCATGAAACATAGGGGATACAAGATATTACAGCAATGCATGAGCCAAAACATTTGGTATCCCAATAGTAAATGATGTTGGAAAGCAAAAGGAAGATGCTATGTGGTATGTGGTATCGAAAAACTGTGCTCTCTCATCCAACATAAGGCAATGTCAAATTGAATCCTGGTAACTTCTAACCTGAGAAACACTGGGGATACCAAATATTATAGGCTGTCTAGGCTATTTATATTTGGTATCTCCCAAGGGTACCGGATGCAAAATCTTGTGGAATCATTTATAAAATGTGAAAAGATACCGTAGTCTGCTATGAAATAAAATTCAATGAGAACTGCTCAATGGCTAAAGGGTAACGGATAAAACATAGGGGATACGAGATATTACAGCAATGCGTGAGCCATAATATTTGGTATCCCCCTAGTAAATGACGTTGCAAAGCAAAAAGAAGGATGCTATTTGGAACAGAAATACTGTGCTCTCCCATCCAACATAAGGCAATTTCAAATTGATTCCAGGTAACTTCTAACCCAAGAAACACTGGGGATAACATATATTATAGGCCATATACGCTATTATATTTGGTATCTCCTAAGGGTACCGGATACGAAAGCTTGTGGAATCATTTACAAAATGTGAACAAATACCGTAGTCTGCTATGTAATAAAAGGCAATTAGAACTGCTCAATGGCTAAAGAGTAACTAATTAACCACTTCAGCGCTAATGACAAGGGTAACTCGTCATGGACTTTCCATTGATTTCAATGGAAAGTCAATGGAAGCTCATCAGGTGCCTTAGCAGCCAAGTGGTTAAACATAGGGGATAAGAGATATTACAGCAATGCGTAGGCCATACTATTTGGTATCCCCATAGTAAATGATGTTGGAAAGCAAAAGGAAGGATGCTCTTTGGTATAGAAATACTCTGCTTTCCCATCCAACATAAGGCGATGTCAAATTGAATCCTGGTAACTTGTAACTCAGGAAAAAATGGGGATACCAAGTATTATAGGCTATGTAGGCTATTATATTTGGTATCTCCTAAGGGTACCGGATGCAGAAGCTTGTGGAATCATTTACCAAATGGGAAAATATACCGTAGTTTGCTATGTAACAAAAGGCAATGAGAATTGCTCAATAGCTATAGGGTAACTAATAAAACATAGGGGAAACCAGATATTATAGCAATGCGTAAGCCATAATATTTGGTAGCCCCATAGTAAATGATGTTGGAAAGCAAAAGGAAGGTATAGAAATACTGTGCTCTCTCATCCAACATAAGGCAATGTCAAATTGAATATTGGTAACTTCTAACCCGAGAAACACTGGGGATACCAAATATTATAAGCTGTGTAGGCTATTATATTTGGTATCATATAAGGGTACCAGATGCAAAATCTTGTGGAATCATTTACAAAATGTGAAAAGATACTGTAGTCTCCTATGTAATAAAAGGCAATTAGAACTTGTCAATGGCTAAAGGGTAACCACTGATACATAGGGGATACAAGATATTACAGCAATGCGTGACCTATAATATTTGGTATCCCCATAGTAAATGATGATGGGAAGCAAAAGGAAGGGTGATATTCAGCATAGAAAAGCTGTGGTCAGCCATACAAAATAAGACAATGTCAAATTGAATACTGGTAACTCCTAACCCAAGAAACAAAGGGGATACCAAATATTATAGGCGTTAAAGGCCATTATATTTGGTATTCCCTAAGGGTACTGGATGTACAATCTTGTGGAATGATGTAAAAAATGTGATAAGTTACTGTAGTACAACTTCAAGTGGCCAATGGCTAATGGGTAACCCGTGTTGTCGTGTTTTGGCAGCTCCTGAGTTAGCGTTTAGCACAGCTACACGGTCTTTTCTGTTAACTTGACCAAAACGAACGGGGGCCATTTTGAATCCCTCTGACTTCCGTTTTCTATGAACACGCTGCCTCGTGGTCAGTGTGCCCTTTCGTCCTTCCTTGATACCCATGGTCCCTATTCTGCTCGGCAACAGGCTATTTTTAGTACTGGTCAAGCGCACATGCGCACTATGCATCAACTGGTCACTCTTTAGGAATGTTAGCACTAACTGACCAGTGCTATTGAACTCCTCCCCCATACTGGCTGTGTTCCAAAAATGACCTTATATGTACCTAAAATGTGTAACTTGTAACCGCCTATCTTTTTATTGCTATTAAACTGTATAAAAGAGGTCGTGCACCGATGTTCGGTGTGCTACTTCTTACATTGCCGAAGGGTGCTGTAGGAATGTATCACCACCCCATGGGGTCTTAATAAACTTGTCTTTTACCTTTTCCAGTGTCCGTGCCAACTTCTATACTAAGGTGTTCGAGAGTTTAGCAGAGTATGTAGGCCTGATTTGAACGCAATACCACAATTGGCGACCACGAAGGGACTCATCGGCGACTCGGATGCCCGAAGGAGAGGTCGTGACGAAGGTCAGGAAACTCGCCATGGACGCGTACGCTACCACTGAGTGACCCGAGTCTCGGCACCCACGGTGTGTTTTCCCTTCCTTCCGATCTGACCTTCCAGGTGGCGCCGGTCTTCGACTGAGATTCTGATCTTGGATTGTCGTGATGTGCCGTTTTGGCTGATTTGACCACAGAACTTGGCAGTTGGACTTTGGACGTTTGAAAATATTTGGTAAGCTTTTGATTGGTGAGGTAGTCTACTGACACTTACTGCGGCTTGTTGAATTTTGAATTTGAATTTGAATTTGTTAGCTAACGTTTGAATATGTGTATTTGAATTTGAATATGTGAAGTGCACCTCACATAGGCAGGCATGTAGGGATATTTCTCTGATTTATTTGATTTGAACGGTGCACCGCGTTAGGTGTCATTTTTGTAGTATCGCGTTTTCGTGGTACTTTTTGAAACATGCCTGTTTTTAGCACACTCCGAAGGATGTGTTGTTCTGAAAATGGTACCAATTATCGATTAAGTAAAAAACAGCCGGCTCCCCCAGAGGGGACTCCAAATCGTGAAATGTATGTCAAATTCGGTATTCCTCCAATAATGTATAGTACATTATGGCACAAGTATACTAAGGCTGATCGTGAATTACAGTGGCCACTATATGGGTCGTTTGACCTTCGAAAGGTACAATATGTAGAGCAGTGTTTGTTTCAGCGAAGGTCTAGACAAGATATGTTTGATTGTGTGCGTATGTGGGAGAAAGAGGTGCGTGAACGAGCGAAGCGTGAGGAAACCTTGGCGGAGAAAGTGCAGCGGAAGGCTGCACATGACAAAGCTTTACAGCTACAGGAGAAGGAGTTACAGGAAAAGAAAGAGAGGGAGAGACAAGAACGCAATTTACAGGTTAATGGTCAATTTCCTATCAGACATCCTCTCTATCCAGTCCTTACTAATGAAACAGATGATTTTTCATTACTAGATCGTTGTCCGCCTCCGTACGTCGCACCCACGGCTCCGAGCGAGGAATCAGACGAGGATAGTGATCGAACACAGCGTACCAGGTTACATGCAGAACGAACTGCGGAATTACGTTCATTTGCACGAAAGCTAAATATTAATACTGTTACTGTTTCTGACATTACTGCAAAAATGGAACAGTGGTCTGATCAGGAGCGACTGTATTTTTTAGATCATTTTGGAGATGAAGTTGTTGAGCGGTACAGAAAATATTCTCTCGAGTTAGAACCAAAGGAGATATCCGAGGGTCGTGAGAATTTTCGTAAAGGTCTTTTTGTTCTTTCAGATGCGGACGACTTCTTCAAGCGTTTGATTCAACTGCGAAATGAGGCGACACGACTACGGGAGGTGGCAAAGTCGAAGAATTCGTCTGCGTCCGGAGCGACGGGGATATCCAAAGAATGCCCAATCTTTGAAACAGATAAGATCGCTGCGATTAATGTTAGACCTTTGCGAGAAGCTGCGCCTTTATATGTCCCTCATAAAGGGGATGGCACAGATGATGATAAAAGATCCAAAGATGCGAAAGGGTATTTTGTATATAATTGGGTTTATACGCCTTGGAATAGAGCAGATGTTATGGCACTTAAGAATGCTTTACCTGATCCCCGTAAAAATCATGCGGCTTTTTATGAAAATGTTGAAAGCGCAATTTCTTCGTGTATCATGACGTTAGTTGATATTGATCTATTTTTCGGGTTGATATTGCCCCCTGATATGTGGAGAGCGATTCGTAGGTTTGATGACCACACGACTCTCGGGGCCACTTGGAAAGATCTTGTTCAGGCTGACTTGGATAGGGAACCAGCATGTAAGCCGTGTCAATTAATATTAGACCTTCCAGGGGCCATACTGACAAAACTAAAGACTCTTGCTCCCGCTAAAAAGATTGATTGGACTATATTAGCTTCTTGTAAGCAGAAGGCGGATGAATCGGTTTCCGATTTTTTCTCTCGCTTCGAGGAAGCGTTCCATGATTACAGTGGTCAATTATTGACAGAAGATACTGGCAGGCATCTATTCGTTGATAAGTATGTGGCTAATCTCCTACCGGAGATTGCGAAACGATTAAAAGCGAGTGAAAGTTCATGGACCACAGCAACCCCTGCTTCTTTATTGACTATGGCTCAATATTATGAACGACAGGAATTGGAGGCGAAAGAAAGTAGTGAAAAGAAGGCGAAGGATTTGAAGACGAAGGTAATGGTAGCTCAGGTTCAGGCTACGAGAGGAAACAATAGAGGAGGGCGAGGATCATACAGTAATGCTCCTCCCCCTCGTTCTGACATTTCTGTGAATCAATGTGCATACTGCAAACAGTTTGGGCATTGGATTGCAGACTGTCCGGTGTTTCGAGAGCAGCGTAATTTGAGGGGACGAGGAAGTGAGAGATCTAGAAATAATTATGGGGGGTCAAGAGGAGGTTATGGTACGAATGATCGAGGAAGTTATGGCACGAATGACCGCGGAGGATATGGAGCAAGGGGTCGTGGTCAGGCAGATTATAATACGTTTGATAATCGCAATCAATATCAGATAACTGAAGGTGGTTCTGCTGAACCACGGGATGAGCATTATGCATAGGATTGCGTAGGATGGGGTGTGGAATCGGTTGAGGTACCAGTTGATCAAAGGGGTCCATATATAGAAGCACATGTTCTGGGTTCTACTGATCAATTTCTGGTCGATACAGGAGCTACTCGTAGCGCTTTGTCCAAATACTTGGTTCCAAGGGCTCCCCTGTCTGGCGAGGTAATTACAGCAATAGGGTTCGATGGAACACCTACTTCTAGCCCACTGTCTCAACCAGTTGCATTTCATGTTGATAAATTTGCTGCCCCTTGTCCCTTTTTGTTGTCTCCAAATACACCAGATAATATTATTGGACTCGATATGTTAAAACACTTTCGAGCTACTATTCGCTGTGCCCCAGAAGGAGTGCGAGTTGTGTTGAATGAGAATTACCCAGACTTTGAGCGAGTGTGTTTTCTCCATGAATCTGAAGTATTGGCCTCCTTACCAAAAAGGTTGTGGGCCACTTCAGACACGGATGTAGGGCAGATGATAATTCCTCCAGTACGTATTACTGTGAAGGAGGGAGTATCTCTACCACGTGTCCCACAATATAAGATTTCCAGAGAAGGTGAACTTGCTTTGATACAGATTGTGAACGATTTGATTTTGGCAGGAGTAGTTGAGGAAGTCCCCTACAATGTTTGCAATAGCCCAATTTTACCGATCCTTAAAAGAGATACAGACGCTAAGGTCTACCGTTTTATTATTGATTTGAGGGAAATAAACAAGATAGTAGTGCCTCAGTACCCGGTGGTGTCTGACATCACCACATTGCTTACGTTAGTTATACTGAAAGTCCTAGCATTTATAGTCAGGCATTAAAAAGACAGCTTGATTCCTTTGAATTACAAGATGGAGTGGCTCTTATTCAATATGTAGATGACATCTTACTTGCTGCAGACACGCCAGAACAATGTGAGAAGAGTACCTTGTCCTTGCTTTCCTTCCTGGCCAAACATAATCATAAAGTTTCGAAGAAAAAGCTGCAATATTGTAGACCAAAGGTGACCTACCTCGGTCATCTTTTGTCTAAGGAGGGCCGTGCATTGACACCAGACCGAATTCAAGCAATCCTAGACACTCCAGTTCCTCGCACTCAGAAGGATGTTCGTGCCTTTATAGGTTTGACGTCTTTTTGTAGGCAATGGATATTGGGTTTTTCACATATCGTTAAACCATTGTTGGCATTGTTGTCCAAAGATACACCGATCCCCATTGAATGGACGGATGAATGTCAGAATGCTTTTGAACAATTGAGACAAGCTCTTTGTTCTGCACCAGTGTTAGGTACACCTGATTACACGAAGATTTTCACATTGTATGTGCACGAGAAGGATGGGTGCGCATTGTCAGTGTTAGTGCAGACACACGGAGACAAACAGAGGCCTTGTGCATACTTCTCGGCGGTGCTCGACCCTGTGGCTCGAGGATTGCCTGGATGTTTTCGAGCAGTTGCAGCAACAGCAGTTGCGATACGACAAAGTGAGGGAATAGTTTTGTCACACAAATTGTTGGTGCTAGTTCCCCATGCGGTAGATGCGTTACTGAATCAAACGAAAACACAGCATCTAACCAGTGCCCGCTTGACAGGATATGAGCTAACGTTGTTGGCGCCGCACATCACACTAAAACGATGTACGATACTGAATCCTGCTACTTTACTGCCGGATCCTGTTGCTGAGACCCAGAAGGAAGAACAACATGATTGTGTTTTTCTGACTGAGGAACAGACAAAGGGTCGTATCGATTTACAGGATGCACCGTTTCCAGATGTAGATGGGGAACTGTGGGTTGATGGATCGTGCGTGAGGTTACCAGATGGTACGACTTCTGCAGCCTACGCGATCACGACACTTAAGACAGTTGTAGAAGCAGCACGAATACCTCAGAAATCGGCTCAAGCAGCTGAACTGATAGCCTTAACGAAAGCATGTGAGTTAAGTGCTGGCCTATGTGTGAACATTTACACGGATAGTCGTTACGCTTTTGGAGTAGTGCATGATTTTGGCCTACTCTGGAAGGAACGAGGATTCTTGACTTCACACGGAGTACATATCATGCATGGAGAATTGGTACGCGATCTCCTGAATGCACTGTTATGCCCAAAGAAAGTTGCAATAGTCAAGTGCAGTGCACATAAAAAGGTGACGGACAAAATAGGGCAAGGCAATGCTTTCGCAGATCGCATTGCGAGAGAGACCGCTATGCTACAAAATAATTTCCCCATGTATGTAGTGAAGTCACAAGCCGAGCGGTGGCATGATGCTACAGAAGAAATACTAGATATACAGAAGTCAGCATCTGAGGCAGAACTTACGAAATGGGCCACTGAAGGAGTATTGGATGATGAGGGTTGCTGGCGTAGTAAAGATATGGAGAGATGGAAACTACCCATGGCCTATTTACAAACAATGGTGCACATGACACACGGGCTGGCACACATTTGAGCTCTCGCAATTACTAAATTGCTTACACGAGTCTGGGACAATGCTGACATTGCTAGCACGGCTAAGAGAATAGTGCAGACCTGTCTGATATGTTTACAGCACAATCCTGGACAAGGGACTCATACTCCCAAAGGAGGGTTTGTTCCACCTACTGCACCATTCGAAGTACTACAAATGGATTACATCCAGCTGGAGCGCTGTAATAATCTCAAGTATGTCCTAGTAGTGGTGTGTGCCTTCAGCAAATGGATTGAGGCTTACCCTACGAAAGACAATACAGCATTGACAACAGCTAAGGTGTTACTCAAAGAGTACTTCCCGCGCTATGGTGTTTGTAAACTTATGTGGAGTGATAATGGCCCTCATTTCATTGGGAAAGTAGTGGAGTACGTCCTGAAAGGATTGGGAATCAAGCAACGATTCCACGCTGTCTTTCATCCACAATCAGCAGGTTTGGTCGAGAGATACAATGCAACTCTGAAACTGAAGCTAGCAAAGATAGTGGCATCCACATCTCTGAAATGGCCGGATGCTTTGCCTCTGGCATTGCTGTCCATTCGATCAGTGCCACATTCTCGATCTGGCCTCACACCCTATGAAGTGGTGTTTGGAAGGCCGATGAATATTTGGGGAGTTCCAAAACCTCGTTTGATACATGATGTGCCTTGTATAATGATGAACGATTATTTGGCACGATTAACAAATGATTTGCTTTCTATTCATCAACAGGTTCGAGAGGCGCTCCCTGATAACTCCACTGGTGAGGCTCACGATCTCCGCCCTGGGGACCACGTGATGGTCAAAGTATTTGAGCGATCCAGCAGCTTGGAACCGAGATGGCATGGCCCTGAGCAAGTGCTGCTGGCGACGCGGACTGCTGTGAGAGTCACCAATAAGAAGCGGTGGATACATTCAACGCACTGCCGACGTGTCTCTCCGGATCTGGTGAGCCCTGTGGTGCTATCCGACTTCAGAAAGATTTTGGATACAGAAAAGAGCCCAGCTGTCACGCCTGATGAATTGGAGGGAGCCTTCCCGGACCACGTTGTTTCTGATAAAGTGAAATACAATCTACGTCCCAGGAAATAAGATTCCCTTTGTGTTTTTGAAACTGGTTGGTAACCGCTCTGAGGTTTGTGAAACGGAAGCCGGGAATATCAAGGGGGGGGGATCAGTTCTGCCCAGTGTAGCGACACCCGTCTTGAATCCCGGAGAATAAATCAACGGCAGCCTCGGTCCAGAACCATCGTTTTATTTTTCCGCTTAGTGTTGCTTTTGAAGAGTATTGTTTTGTGAACTATGGCATCTCCTTCGACACGAAAAGGGAGAATTCTTGGTGCTGTTTTTTTTGTCCTGACCGTAGTGGTGATCGCAGTATTAGCCTGGACTATAGAACTATTGTTTCCTGTACGAGAACATTTGCTGTCCACCACTCCAAGTCCATCTGAACATTTTCATTTTACTTTGCCTTTTCACGAAGAAAGACATAGGCAGACTTATTTGAATAACAGCTTTATTCAGATTTTGCATCATACTCATAACATGACCAACACGTCCAATTGTTGGGTATGTGGAATGTTGCCCGGACATCAGAAGAAGGGAGGAACACCACTCATTCCTCTCCCGTTTTCTCATAATGGTTCTTGTCATGCTTGGTACACTCTTCTTTTTACTCTGCGATGGCCAACGAAAGGTGGACTACTTTTTCGGTTGAATAAAATATGCTATAACGACAAAGATGGCTATCCACACGCTGAAGGAACTAAATTTGAATGGGAAGAGTATCGTCCGGACAATGTTTCTACACCTCGTGTATATACGAATCAAAGACTTATAAATGTGACGAGCATGCATATGATAACAGTCATTGATACAAAAGCAGATTTGTGTATTAGAAATAAAGGTACAATCCCTGTAGGCCGCAGTGAATGTAACATTACACTTACCTTTGATACACCAACTGGAATTGCATTTGTAGCTTCACGTAACACATATTTCATTTGTGGAAATAAGGGATACCATCGTCTACCATTGGGATGGTTAGGAACGTGTTATATAGCTTTTGTATTACCACCTGTATTTATTGCTCCTCCCATGTACCACAATGATTATGTTCTGTACCATGATTTCATACTGAACAGAGTAAAACGAGCAGTAGATCTTGATGAAATAGACCAGACTGATGCCACGTTACAACAATATGTAGATTTCAACTTGGGGTTATTTTCATTTGTAGGAGCTGCACTGAATAGCAGGAAGATAAGGCGGCTTACACGTGTGGTGGAAGCTGTCGCTAATGAAACTGCCTCTGCTTTAGGGAATATTACTGAGGAATTGCAAATTACCAGAATTGTGGCGCTCCAGAATCGAATGGTTCTAGATGTGATACTAGCTGATAGGGGTGGAGCATGCCGCGTCATCGGAAGTAGTTGTTGCGTGTACGTACCAGATAACTCACCTTCCGTATATGATTCGATTACAAAATTACATAAGATAGCTGCTGAGATCCACCCAGAGAATGGAACATGGACCTTTTCTGGTTGGTTCTGGACCCTGCTTAGTACTTGGGGTTGGAAATTATTAACGATTCTCTGTGTTTTTATTGGAGTACTATTTTTCCTTTGTCTATGTATTCAATGTGGCCCTACATTATGTTCTGTATGTATCACAGCCTGTATTCCGTCTAAACGAGCTATTGTTAAGCAAGAGAAACTGATCAATGACGAAGTATTGAAAATAATGGCTATTAACATTGATGATGAACATTCTGATCATGTTCAGTATGAGGTAGCTTTTGCTAAACGCTAAAAGGGCCGTCTGTCGTGTTTTGGCAGCTCCTGAGTTAGCGTTTAGCACAGCTACACGGTCTTTTCTGTTAACTTGACCAAAACGAACGGGGGCCATTTTGAATCCCTCTGACTTCCGTTTTCTATGAACACGCTGCCTCGTGGTCAGTGTGCCCTTTCGTCCTTCCTTGATACCCATGGTCCCTATTCTGCTCGGCAACAGGCTATTTTTAGTACTGGTCAAGCGCACATCAGCACTATGCATCAACTGGTCACTCTTTAGGAATGTTAGCACTAACTGACCAGTGCTATTGAACTCCTCCCCCATACTGGCTGTGTTCCAAAAATGACCTTATATGTACCTAAAATGTGTAACTTGTAACCGCCTATCTTTTTATTGCTATTAAACTGTATAAAAGAGGTCGTGCACCGATGTTCGGTGTGCTACTTCTTACATTGCCGAAGGGTGCTGTAGGAATGTATCACCACCCCATGGGGTCTTAATAAACTTGTCTTTTACCTTTTCCAGTGTCCGTGCCAACTTCTATACTAAGGTGTTCGAGAGTTTAGCAGAGTATGTAGGCCTGATTTGAACGCAATACCACAGTGTAACGTAGGGGATTCGAGATATTACAGCAATACTTGAGCCATAATATTTGGTATCCCCGTAATAAACAATTTTGGAAAGCAAAAGGAAGGCTGCTATTTGGCATAAAAGTACTGTGCTCACTCATCCAACATAAGACTATGTCAAATTGAATCCTGGTAAGTTCTCACCCAGGAAACACAGGGGATACCAATTACTATAGCCGGTATTGGCCATTATATATGGTAGCCACTAAGGGAACTGGACGTACTGTCTTGTGGAATTATGACATTTTTTTAAAGGTTACTGTAGTTTGCTGTCAAGTAAAAGGCAACTTCAAGTGGTCAATGACTAAAGGGTAACCCATGAAACATAGGGGATACAAGATATTACAGCAATGGGTGAGCCATGATATTTAGTATTTGAAAAAAGTGCTTTATCAAAGGAAACTAATGGTCACTTGAATGCTCACTTTGCACAATAATGATGGTTATAATTTTATGATTTTATGATTTTCATACTATAATTTTTTAATGTAATTACTCGTAATGTTTCTATCATGGTTTTTCCTATGAAATTGTCTTTGTATGTTATATTTGTGTGCTTTTATGATTGCTTTTAACAATCGAATAAAGCTTTTCTTGAACTTGAACTACTATAGTCTAATATCAAATAAAAGACAACTTAAAGTGGTCAATGGCTAAAGAGTAACCCATTAAACGTAGGGGATACAAGATATTACAAGGCGTGAGCCATAATAGTTGGTATCCTGATAGTAAACAGTGTTGGAAAGCAAAAGAAAGGTCGATATTTGGCAAGGAATTACTGTGCTCACCCATCCAACATAACACCATATCAATTTGAATACTGGTACGGTCTAACACCAGAAACACAGGGGATACCAGATATTATAGCTGGTAAAGGCCATATTATATGGTATCCCCTAAGGGAACCGGATGTAAAATCTTGTTGAATGATGTACAAAATGTGAAAAGTTACTGTAGTCTGCTATCAAATAAAAGGCAACTTCAAGTGGTCAATGGCTAAACGGTAACCCATGAAACGTAGGGGATACGAGAAATTACAGCAATGCATGGGCCATAATATCTGCTATCCCCATTGTAAGCGCTGTTGGAAAAGCAGGTTGCCATTTGCCGTGGGAATACTGTGCTCATCCATCCAACATAAGACTATGTGAAATTGAATCCTGGTAACTTCTGACCCAAGAAACACAGGGGATACCAAATAATATAGCCGGTATAGGCCATTATATGGGGTATTCCTTAAGGGTACCAGCTGTAAAATCTTGTGGGATTGTTCACAAAATGTGAAAAGATACTATAATATGCTACATAATAGAAGGTAACATGAACTGGTGAATGGCTAACGGGTAATCTATGAAACAGGAGATATGAGATATTACAGCAATGTGTGAGCCATAGCATTTGGTATCCCCATACTAAACGATGTTGGAAAACAAAAGGAAGCGTTATAATCAGTATAGAAATACTGTACTCAACTATCCAACATAAGAGCATGTCAAATTGAATCCTGGTAAGTTCTAACCCATGAGACACAGGGGATACCAAATATTATAGGCGGTATAAACCATTATATATGGTATCCCCTAAGGGAACCGGATGTACGATCTTGTGGAATGATGTAAAAAATGTGAAAAGATACTGGATTCTGCCATCATATAAAAGACAACTTCAAGTGGCCAATGGCTAAAGGGCAACCCATGAAATGTGGGTGATACGAGATATTACAGCAATGCATGAGCCATAATATTTAGTATCCCCTAAGGGAACCGGATGTAAAATCTTGTGGAATGATGTAAAACATCTGAAAGATACTGTAGCCTGCTATCAAATAAAAGACAACTTCAAGTGGCCAATGGCTAAAGGGCAACCCATGAAACGCGGGGGATACAAGATATTACAGCATTGCGTGAGCCATAATATTTGGTATCCACATAGTAAACTATGTTGGAAAGCAAAAGGAAGGCCTCTATTCGACACAGAAGTACTGTGCTCACCCATCCAACATAAGACTATGTCAAATTGAGTCCTGGTAAGTTCTTACCCAAGAAACACAGGGATTACCAAATATTGTAGATGGTATGGGCAATTATATATGGTGCCCCCTAAGGGAACCGGGTGTACAATCTTGTGGAATGATGTAAAAAATGTGAAAAGATAATGTTGTCTGCTATCAAATAAAAGACAACTTCAAGTGGCCGATGGCTAAAGGGCAACCCATGAAACGTGGGGGATACGAGATATTACAGCAATGCATGAGCCATAATATTTGGTATCCCCATAGTAAACGATGTTGGAAAGAAAAAGGAAGGTCTCTATTCGACACAGAAGTACTGTGTTCACCCATCCAACATAAGACTATGTCAAATTGAATCCTGGTAAGTTCTAAACCAAGAAACACAGGAGATACCAAATATTATAGACTGTATGGGCCATTATATATGGTGTCCCCTATGGGAAGAGGGCGTACAATCTTGTGGAATGTTGTAAAAAATGTGAAAAGTTGCTGTAGTCTGCTATCAAGTAAAAGTCGATTTCAAGTGGTCAATGGCTAAAGGGTAACACATGAAACTTAGACAAGATATAACAGCAATGCATGAGCCATATTATTTAGTATCCCCTAAGGGAACAGGATTTAAAATCTTGTGGAATGATGTAAAACATCTGAAAAGATACTGTAGCCTGCTATCAAATAAAATACAACTTCAAGTGGTCAATGTCTAAAGCAAAACCCATGAAACTTATGTGGATGCAAGATATTACAGCAATGTGTGAGCCATAATGTTTGATATACCCATAGTAAATGATGTTGGACAGCAAAAGGGTGATAGTTGGCATAGAAATACTGTGCTCACCCATTCAACATAAGACCATGTCAAATTGAACATTGTTATGTTCTAACCCAAGAAACACAGGGGATACCAAATATAATAAGCGGTATAGGCCATAATATATGATATCACCTATGGGAACCGTACGCACAATCTTGTGGAATGATGTACAAAATGTGAAAAGATACCAATCCAATCCAAACCAAAAAATTCTTTATTTCGGCCATTTGAGACCATAAAAGATTCATTTAAACAGTTAAAATAGATAAACATACAATAAAAACAGGGCAAGGTACAACATACATCAAAGTCACTGTCAGACGCTCTGGCACAGAAAAAAGAATGGTTAGCTATAATTCATCTGCATTACATTGTGCATAAGGCATAAAATTAACCTTTTAATATTTTCCCCCTTATCTGCCACATAGCCATTAGGTACTTTGCAACTGCGAAAACTATGTAATGCAGAGTACTCGTCTTCAAGATTCTGAGTGAGTGCAAATATTCTCTAATGCCCAAATTCCTACACAGTGGTAATAGCCAATATTTCCTTGGTCTCGTGTAGGCAGGGCAGAAAAATAACACGTGTGGTTCGTCCTCCTCATTCGCACTACACCCCGGACAGATTTTATCATTCAGCGTTGACCATTTGCTGGTGAAAGTTTTAAGGGGCAAAGTGCCCAGCCTCCATTGGATAAACAATTTCCTTGCCTTAATAGGATGAATGATGTCCATAAAACCTTCAAAATAAAAAGAATTTTTGGTGTCCAAAAATTGATCAGTTAGGGTGCCAGCTCTAATTGCACACACAAGCGAGACTAGACTTTTGTCCTTGTAGATCTTAACAAGCCGTTTGCGTGCCACCCCGAGAGAGCTTCTTTCAGGGTCCTCCCACAAGTCAGGCAATCCCAAATGGTAAAATTCTCGTTTGACATAAGCCAACCAAGGAATTCTGTCAGATTGATTTAGGTTAAGGACATGCCTCAGATCTTGCCTGTAGTGGGAAAGTTCACCAGTTGACCAGAGCCTATGCCAGAAACTCAGTGGTTTTAGTGCCAATTCATCCCCTATTGAGGGGAGCCCCAAATCTAGTCTCAACGGTAGCAAGGGTGTGGTTTGGGGAAGGGCCAGCATGCGTCTAAGGAAGTTGTTTTCTACCTTAACAAGCTCTGTCCCAGCTTTATGGCCCCACAGCTCACCGCCATAGGATGAGGCTGCTCTGGCTTGTGTTTTGTACATTTCCAAAGCTGGGCTGATAGGTCTAAAGGTTGATGAGTTTGTGACCTTCAGAATAGCCCCCGACATCTGGGATAACTTTAAACGGGATCTCGCTATCTGTGGACCCCATGAGAGATTTTCGTGTAAAGTTACCCCCAGATACTGAAACGTTCTGACCCTTTCAAGCCTTTCAGATCCCAGGGTTGGATTGGGCCTAGTTGTTGTGGAGGGGTTAAATACCATGAATTTGGTTTTTTCTGCATTGATCTCTAGGCCATGGGTCCTGCAGAAATCCCCAAACCCATCCAGTATCCGTTGGATCCCCATCAGGGATTTGGAAAGCAGGAGGGTATCATCGGCAAACATAATAGCCGGAACCCTCCTGCCTGCCAACCTAGGTGCATCGTTATCCCTAACGTTGTCAAGATGGGATATGACGCCATTAATAAAGAGGCAAAACAGGGTCGGCGCAAGAACGCAACCCTGTCTTACCCCCCTGAGAACTGGGAACCTAGAGGACAGAGCACCATCCCTCCTGCACCTAACCTGGGCAAAGTTGCCATCGTGGAGCCTGATTACAGCCTGAAGCAATTGTGGCGGCACACCCAAGTCCCTTAGGACCATCTAGAGCTTCTTTTGGGGCACCAAGTCAAAGGCGGAGTTCAGGTCCACAAACACCATGTACAGACTCCCCCCCTCGATCTCCACTGTTTTCCAGTAGAGAACAACGAGGCGGAAAATCTGATCCATGGTGGACGTGTTCTTCCTGAAGCCCGCCTGGAGAGGGCTGAGGATCGCATTGTCCTCCATCCAGTCAAGGAGATGATCCAGGACAAGGCGAGCAAAACGCTTTTGGGGTACGTCTATAAGACTGATCGGCCTGTAGTTGGCTGGGAGCAGAGGAGAGCCCTTTTTAAAAATCGGTACTATCTCTGCCCCCAGCCAAGTACAGGGGATCTCCATCCCTCCCAGGATGTAATTAAATATAATTAAGAAATACGGGCCCCAAATCTCGGAGTGATATCGAAACAGATCACCAGGGATTTTGTCGAGACCAGGGGCCTTCCCAAGCGCCAGTCTCTCCATTGCATTCAACACTTCCCCCCGTGTAAATTCTAGTTTGTCAACGGGCTCAGGTGAGGTGTCAATGGCTGCCTCATTGGCAGATTCAACGACATCTTGATACAGTTTACTAAAATGTGATTCCCAGACGGAGGCAGCGATGTTTGGCTCAACTGCTAGTTTGGGATCACCTGTACCTGTGGTGACTAGAGCCCAGAATTTCCTTAAATCCCTGGTTTCCAGTGCCAGAGATAAGTCTTGCCATCTCTCCCAGTCCCATTCTTATTTTGCCTGGGCAATTGCTTCCCTATATTTACGTCTCAGGGCGGCTACCTTGTCCTTGCTGGAACCGGACTTTATCATAGAAATCAGCTCTGTTTTTATCTTTTTACAAGTGCCATTGTACCAAGCTGAAGTTGCTGTCCTCTTCTTTTTAATCACCACCACAGGGAAAAGGACATCTCTTAAACTTCCCACTAGGACTGCATGGATTTGGGCGAGTTCCTGATTGAAATCAGTACTTGTGGGGTTGTTAATTAGTTCGTCCACCTCAAGAAACTTGGGGAGTACCAGTTCATACATTTTTGTAATAGACTCGGTAGAGCTAGCTAGTTTCCCCCATCTTACCCTGCGTCTGCTGTTGGATAGAACCAAGTTCCCTGTCTCATCCCCCCGAGCTTCAGTTACCAACCGTTCCTCAGGGGCAGGATGTACCATATCTAAGCAGAGGGCATTGTGGTCACTATCTGATCTTTCAATTACCCTGAAGTCCTGAACCTTGGACCATAAGCTTGTGTCTACAAAAATGTAGTCCAGGCGCGATTCGTGGCCCTTTCTATTAAAGGTGCACAACGAGGGGCTATCAGAAGGAGTACGCCCATTGCAGGCCCTCAGGGCAAAATTCAGGGTCAGAGACATGATCTGGACGGCTAAGGGCGACCATGATTTTGGGTTAGGGGATTGACAGGGGGGAATCCCTCAGTAATCATCTTCAGCAGTTAGGGCACCCTCCTTCAAACCATACAGAGGTTCAAAGTGGCAATTGAGATCACCGCCCAACAGTATCTTACAGTCGGCGGGTAGTTGCCCCAAGAATGAAGATAGATCATCCAGAGTGGATGATTCCATCGACACGCTGACTGGGCGTGAGTACACATTGACAATCGCCAGGTTGAAGGCGTTTGGCCATTTAAGGAGGACACATTGAATGTCCTCCGAGAGAGTAGGTATTATCTCTGTTCTGCAGCCAATGTGGCTAGCCACCCAGATAGCGAGTCCGCCAGAAGGCCTTCCTTTCCCATTCCACCTAGCATGGATATAAAAGGTTGCATAGCCCACCCAGGGAAACGGTTCCCTGGCCCAAGTCTCCTGAAAGAGACAGATGTCATTGCTGGCGACTAGAGAACCCCATTCATTAGAATCTATTTTATTGGCAATGCCTGCAACATTCCAGGAAAGTACTTTCATGGATCCCAAAGGTGACTTGGGTTCCATTCCCCTTGTCCTCTCGACACTGCTGTCTGTTGGTGATGATGTGGGGGTATCTAGTATTACTCGCCCCATTGAAGCTCCCAAATCGGATGAAATTTGAGGTGCTAAACCACCTAAGAATGACATCGGGGATGGGCTTGTGGAAGGGGCCAAGATATTCATGGTAAATAGACTCTCCAATGGTGATACGGGAGAGCTACAGTTGGTATCAGCGATGGCAACTGACTCTTTTCCCTTTGAAGCAGTATGAACGACCACCCCTTCGGTGTCCCCCATGCATACAGCCATCGGGAGTCAGTCAACCTGATCAAGGCAACTGTATCTGTTTGCATGGGCATAATTACTAAAGGTGGGGATGACGTTTCGAGGGGGCCTATATCTTGAGCCATCGACAGCATAGCCCACCCTGGTCCAACCATCACATCCCCCCAGGAAGGAGTCCCCACCACTTGGATAAAAGAATGACACTGGTACCAGTTCTATAGATGTATTCCTTGACCTCCCAAGCCAATTACATATGTGGGGCACTACCTGTGCATTCCTGAAACTTACAAGGATACAATCTCCCCTTATTTTCTTAACGGTGTATCCAACCCAAGGGACCCTCCTGACCATCAGTACTTCTCCTCTCAGATTAGGGGGTAGGGGCCTATGAACGTTCAGCCAGCTAATAACTTTGTTACGTAGGGAATCAAAAGATTCCACCACGTTGCTAGCGAGCTCAGGTACCCCCGTCAGGATAACAGTATGTGCCGCCGCCTCTGGAGGCAAATTAACTACTTTTGGCCTAGTTTGACTATTACTAGTCCTATTTGGGTGGTCAGCCATTGCGTTTGGCGTATTTTCCTGCCTCGTTGTATCAGCCGTAGTCTGCAACCTCGACTTCCTGGCAAGAGGCACGGGGATAACTTGCCTGGGGAGAGGGATTGGGAGGGATTGTGATGGAATAACTGCAGGGGTATTCGCCACAAGAGAGGAAGTAGGCTGGGTAGGAGTCACAATGGTAGGGCCATAAGACATACAAGGGATCCCACTATTTATTCCACTCACTCCAGTTGCACTAGGGCACAGCCCCAGCTGATCATCCCTGCCCCCACTGGATTTTTCTATGGCTGCAAGTCTAGCCTCAATACTTTCTAGTTTAACCAACACGGGGTCCAGTAGATTTATAACAATATCAGTGAGTGAACAAATAATATAGTCCGATGTGTTTGAAACCCCCTCTCCAAATATGAACGGGCCAATGTGCGGAGGCATGTGGCTGCGAACAGGCTGTGAAGGATTCACTATATCAATACTAGCCGCGGCAGAAGATGCTCTAGACGCGTCCGTGCTGTTAGCGACAGTGTCAAGAACATGATCTACTTTGGCCCTCTTCGCACCCTTTAACTGCCTAGGTCTTTTCCTTTTCGGAACCGCACCCTCCCGCAGCCCCCTATATTGTGATGCAGTAAAAACATCCCCCTCTTCCCTAGTTGGAACTGGGTGGGATAACAAGGGAGATGTTGACTCATTGATGGTGTGAGCTGAGTCTTGATGTCTTTGTGAGTTAGATGGTGTCCTCAGCTGCTGCAACACTGACTCAATTGTTTGGTCGATGCTATCCATGGGAGATAAATGGGTAGCATCCAGCAATTCCAGAGATCTAGCATTCATAGATGAGCCTGTGGAAACTACTTGCAAGCTTTCTAGGCCCTCTGCTAATTGTTTTTCTAAGGCTGTGAGACGCTGATTTACCACAGTATTTTCCTTAACGAGGAAACTGTCCAAAGTACCTGTTACCATCGTAGCGGCTTTGCTTCTTGATTCCCTCGCTGCCATATTGGTAAATATCTTGTTTCCCGGATGCCAGGCAAGGTGCAAAGTTAAGGAAAAGGTCTGCAAAGCAAGAACTTAGGGGGGTGGCCCGGTCCGGTCTCTCCCGGTCTCTAACGGCCTCAAACGGCCCGCCCTTTGCCCGGGCTTAGCCCGGCGGCCGCCCGCGCGCGTTCCGCGATGCGCGTCCGAGGGCGTGGTCTTGTATCCTATGGCCCCCGGGGGCGTGGCCAAATGGGAAGAGTCACCAGGTGCGGCTGGTCAGCACGCCGCTTGGGGTCCTGGGACTCGCAGTCCCACTGCAACGCCCAGTCTTCTCCGCCCACGTGAATCCAGCAATCTCTGTGGCCACAGGTGAGGGACAAACACTCCTGGCAGCTCCACACAACTTCGAGCGGCTCCCGCGAAGCGGGGGCCGCGAGTCACGGTCTTGAGCGCCCAGAGGGGGGGCGCGGCCAAACGGGAAGAGTCACCAGGTGCGGCTGGTCAGCACGCCGCTTGGGGTCCTGGGACTCGCAGTCTCGCTGCAACGCCCGGTCTTCTCCGCCCACGTGAATCCAGCAACCTCTTTGGCCACAGGTGAGGGACAAACACTCCTCGCAGCTCCACACAACTTCGAGCGGCAGATACTGTAGTCTGCTATCAAGTAGAAAACAACTTCAAGTGGTCAATGGCTAAAGTGTAACCCATAGGGGATATAAGATTTTACAGCAATGCATGAGTCATAATATTTGGTATCTCCATGCTAACGATGTTGGAAGGCAAAAGGAAGAGTGCTATTTGGCATAGAAACACTGCAATCACCCATCCAACATAAGACCATATCTAACTGAATCCTAGTAAGTTCTTAACCAAGAAAGACCTGATATTATAGCCGTTATAGGCCATTATATTTGGTATCCCTTAAACAAACTGGTTGTAAAATCTCGTGGAATGATGTAAAAAATGTAAAAGGTTACTGTATTCTGCTATCAAATAAAAGGCAACTTCAAGTGGTCGCTGGCTAAAGGGTAACTGATGAAACCTAGGGGATACAAGATATTACAACAATGCGTGAGCCATAATATTTGGTATCCTCATAGTAAACGATGTCGGAAAGCAAAAGGTAGGTTGCTATTTGGCATAGAAGTACTGTGCTCACCCATCCAATTTAAGACCATGTCTAATTTAATCCTGGTAAGTTCTAAACCAAGAAACACTGTGGATACCACATATTATAGCCGGTATAGGCCATTATATTTGGTATCCCTAAAGGGAACCAGATGTAAAATCTGGTGGAATGATGAAAGGTTACTGCAGTCTTCTATCAAATAAAAGGCAACTTCAAGTGGTCAATTGCTGAAGGGTAACCCATGAAACATAGGGGATACAAGATATCACAACAATGTGTGAGCCATATTATTTAGTTTCCTCTAAGGGAACCTGATGTAAAATCTTGTGGAATGATGTAAAAAATCTGAAAAGATATTGTTTTCTGCTAGCAAATAAAAGACAACTTCAAGTGGCCAATGGTTAAAGCGCAAGTCGTGAAACATTGAGGATAAGAGATATCACAGCAATGCGTGAGCCATAAAAGTCAGTATCCCCATAGTCGATATTGGAAAGCAAAAGAAGGTCGCTATTCGGCATAGAAATACTGTGCTGACCCATCCAACATAAAACCATGTCACTTTTTACACTGATAAGTTCTAGCAGAAGAAAGACAAGGAATACCAGATAGTATAGCCGGTATAGGCCATTATATATGGTATCCCCTAAGGGAACCGGATGTAAAATCTTGTGGGATTGATGCAAAAAATCTGAAAAGATACTGTAATCTGCTATAAAATAAAAGGTGGTACAAACAAAGCACTGCCAATGAGGCCGGGTGTCTATAGTGCTGCGTGGTCTGAGAGGTGCTGACAGCCCCACTCACTCTATGCCTGCAGGGGAGCACACATTGTGCAGTTACACAAAAACATAATTTTGCCCACCAGTTGCTGGGTCACTGGCCAATCATCGTCCAATCACTGACTTTGTGGAATTGAGTTAACTGTCACTGACGTGCCATGCAGGTGGCGGCAGTTTTTGAAATACAACAGGGCAAGTCCCCACCCCCTGGATTCATCATCACTCTCAGTCTGAGCAAGGGGCAGTGCACTGCAGTGTAGTCTCAGGGTTATTACTACTCTCAAGAAAGGATGTAATTGTAAGAGTCTGTTTCACAGACTTATCCATGGGATGTCACATGGCTTGGTTCCTGAAGCTCAGCTTTACTTTGCACTGCAGTCAAAGCCTGAGGTTGCCCTATGCTGTGTGATAACAATTTGTGTTCATTATTAGTAGAGAAGAAACTCAACTTTAAAGTTGGCAGTGTATAATGCCACCAAAATTATCAAGCTTCAGAAAGATATCAAGCGGTTTGATAAGGAGAAGACATACCCATATCTCAAAGTGGGCTTTGTACCATCAAGCACTGGCTATCAATCTGATAATAGCTCAACCTCCACGAGGAGGGGTTCAGGAAGCAGCAGTGATTCCAGCACTGAAAACTGGAATCCCCGTCAGCAGAGGGGACGGGGCCCTAGACAGAACTTTAACAACTACCCACCTCCCCAATACCCAGGACCACAATTCGGGCAATACCCAATGTTCCCCACAGGCCCGCCTCAATTTGGGTCCCCCCTCAATTTGGACCCCCAGGCATGAGCCAGCCTTTTTTAGGCAGAGGTTGGGGCAGAGGGCGAGGACGAAAAAGAGGGAATCAACCAGACAAACGAGTGCAGTGGGAGGAACCGCCACAGAAGGTCTACGAGACAAGGAGTCACACAACCAACACAAAGAAAAAAACCTAGTAGTCAATCTTTCGCCTAGAGTTCTCACCAGTCTGGAAGAGACAGTCCTCCAGAAGGGGTTGGGCTTCGTACCCACTCCGAAGGTGGACCACTTCAGACAAACCTGCGAATTCCATCAATTCTTCCACAAAGTGCGATTGAAAGCGTTCTTTGATGGTAAACAGCAGGGAGAAAGTGATGACTCAGGACTACACAATCCTTCTTCTTTCACACCACACAATGGTATGATCCCCAATGAAGTGCTTACATACGAACAAGCGGTACTCAAGGACATCCAATCCTTGAACGTCCCCAGATCATTTTCAAATCTCTCGAGAGAAGAGACATTGGCAGTGGGATCACCAGCCAATGACCCATCAATCACCATCAAACAAGCCGACAAAGGCGGTGCCACTGTAATCATGGCAACATCAGACTATGAAACTGAGTGTCTAAGAAAACTTAGTGACCGCAGTACTATACGCAAATCAACAAGAATCCAAAGGAGAGATTGTTGAAAACCATTACTGGCTTGGTGGACTCTGCAGTAGGGCAAGGTTGGTTAAGCAAAAAGAAGGCATCCTTCCTGATCAAAAAGAATCCCAAAACCCCATATTTTTACAACCTACCCAAAATACACAAGGGAATAAGTCCAGTACCTGGAAGACCAATCGTCTCAGGCATCGACTCTGTGTTGAAACCACTCTCACAGTTCTGTGACCACTTCCTCCAACCCTTGGTCAAAACAATACCTTCATACCTGAAGGACACCACCGATGTCTTACGCCTGCTAGCGCAGTTTCCAAGAGCTGGTGAGATTGACTTCCTCATCACCCTAGATGTGGAAGCCCTTTACACCAACATTACACAAAGGGCAACCCTAGAGGTGATTGAGGAAGACCTGAGGAAAAGCACTTGGGCTTCACAGACACCACCCAGTTTCATAATTGATTGTGCCGCTCTGGCTCTACCAGAGAACTTCTTTGTGTTCAAAGGTCAACTGTACCATCAGACCCAGGGTACATCCATGGGTAGTACCTTTGCCCCAAGTGTGGCCTGCCCCTATATGGCATCTTTTGAGGCTCGCCATATACATGACGACACAAACCCTTACCGTGACAACATCCGGTTATGGAAAAGATTTATAAATGACATCCTCATCTTCTGGCATGGTGATGCCGAGGCCTATGGCAACTTTTTCAACTGGGTCAACAACCTTGACCTCTACTTGAGATTCACAATCCACGCATCGCCATCTGAAATACCATTCCTAGACTTGACCATCAAGCTTGAAGGAGGTGCATTAACTACGACAATGTACAAAAAGAGCACGGACCGGAATAGTCTTTTGCTCTTTAACAGCCATCACCCAAGGGCATTGAAAGAGAACTTGCCTTTTGGGCGAATTTCTCCGCATAAGAAGAAACTGCAGCACACTGGCTGATTACAAAAGGGAATCGGTGGCTCTAACAGAAAATCTTGTGGACAGGAACTATCCACGCAAGAGCGTCACCCTCGCACAAAAAAGAGCACGGAACAACAACAGGGAGAGCCTACTAGAAACAAGAGTGAAAGACAAAACAGAAACCTTGACATGTGTGACAACATACACACCTATGTCTAACCAACTCACGAAAGTATTCAGAAAACACTGGGGGATAATGAACACCGGCTCGGTACATTTTGACCAACCACGATTCGCATTTAACCGCTCAAGGAATCTGAAAGACATGCTCATTAGCACAAGACCTAAAACCAAAGTGTCCAACCGACAAGGGACTCTGTGGACATTACCAGCAGTAATGGGTCACTATCCCTGTGGCTCTTGTACTGCATGCGTTCACCGCAGTGCACAAGAGCATCACACTAAATAACAACTTTACGTGGGAAATGCGCTCACACACTAACTGCAACACTGCCAACTGTGTTTACTTACTGACTTGTCCGTGCAACCTATACTACATAGGCATGACTACAAGATGTGTTAAGCTATGTATTTCTGAACACCCCAGTAACTTTCAATGCCACAAGAGCAACACCAAGATGTGCACCCACTACTTGGAGAAGAAACATACACCAGACTCCTTTAAATGGGTGATCCTGGAAGAAACCCCCAACATCTCCAAAAGAAAATTAAATTGTTCTTTAAAGAACAAAGATGGATACACGGTTTGTCAACACATATCAAAGGATTAAATGAAGATATACCATGGGGAGTGCTCTAAATGTTACATAGCATACCTTCCTCTATAGGTGTGCGGGTAGCTCATTTTCTATACATGGAGCTGCCTCCACTACCCCATTTGTGGCCATGCTCAAGATTCCATCTAATGCAGTTGAAACTACATATCACTAAGGCTTCTGTTAATAACCCCCTATTCCTAATATGGCAAAGTTAATACCATCCACCAAGATGAGCCTCATCGCCCTTCCATGATATAAAGCACCCTGTAGCATTAGCCTCCTAATGGGTTCCATATCCCAGGATACCCACTGACATATTGATAATTGGAGTCAAACCCACATTACACTACTTTCTAAGTGGTCTAACCATTCCTACGCCCCGTACTGCCACTCGACCTCACCACCGACAGCACCGACCCTATTAGGATATTTACCACTCTATATTGGCAGCCATAGCAGTCCTAAATATAGTATTTAGACTTATGTCCCAACCATGCGGACGGACAAATTATTTACACCGCCAATAATAGGAACACATTTGATCAGCGGCATTTGCTAATATATATCTAACGACTGTGTCAACTGCTCCCAGCCACTACATAAATTACCACTTAGTAATGGCCGCCAGGGACAACATCGAGCCCCTCCTATAGAATGCAACACCGTAACCACGCCCATACCGAATCATGTGACCAGTCACATGGCTAAAGAATACTACCGTATTAGAAACCTCCACGGCAGGCCAAGTTATCACCCAGGACCCGGTAGAGATGGGTAGATCTTAGGACGCCGCTACGGAGCACCACATGTGAGTACATCCCCCCGGTCGGTTTACCTGACCCCCCGTTCTAATGTATCCGATATGGCCGCCATTCTACTCACTAGCACGCACCTTGATCGTTAAACTCCTCGACCTAGCGTGAAGCACAGAACCCCCAGGCTAGGCTATCTGCAGCACTCCGCACTGGCGGAACCGCTTCCTATCGCTAAAATGATTGAGGCACAAATGGGGTAGAGGGCTGATTAGTTAAGCTACACCAACATTAACACCGCACATTACGTGGCCCGCCCATAAGCAGTAACGCCCGGGCTGTAGTTAACATCGACATGAGCGCCACTGATTAACAGCGCGTTGGTGGCCAGCAAACGTACACAGGAAAGCAATGGACTGAAGAGACATGATTGAATTACCCTGAACGTGTCTCTGACATACTAGACCATTTACCAATGCTGAGAAGATAGGGAGTCTGTGAATCCAAACCCCGCTTAAGTGCAATAGCGAGAGGCATAGGAATTGTGATTTTAAGCATCTTAATGGGCATACTCTTATAATTTACATCTACCCCACTTCATAGCACATTTTCCTCATATCTAATTTTATATGTAATTCACAACATTGTCCTGCATTTGATTAACACTCGACTGGCGACAAGAGCGCACACACCAGCCCAGAACATGGTTTCACATCCCCTACAGCTGTGAGATACATCTATATGAGCAAACATATTGCCTCCTAACCTTTTATCTAATACTGGAGCTGATCATGACCACAGACAACCTTCCATGCAGGTTCATGACTCAACGTGTTATTCATAACGTCATGGCTTTTTCTTCCTGATACTGCCATCCTTCTTTTAACAGGAGCTGAGCCATGTGTTAAAATCCCCCGGGCACTGTTGAAGCCAGGGGACCACTAAGAATAGGTGAGTCCACCGCACAACCAAGTATTTTTTCTGTTCTCTACATTCCACAGGGTCGTGTTTCACCTTAGTTCACTGTGGAAGATCACCCAGTTTTAAAGATATTTTATTGTTTTTTATATGTCATTTGATCAATTTGTCCGCCAGTGAGCGAACACACCAGATGATAAGTACCATGCGTTGGAGTCACCATTGTACATGTGTTGGTGTTGGTAAACAAATGTCTTTTTCCCTTAAATGCCTCTTTCTCTCCTATAGGTAGATCCAGGCAGGTCAAGAAGACGTAGGGTATAAGTACTATCACTGACTTTATTTAACCCTTCTTTTGTTTACCAGTTAATAGACATTGTAGATAGCACACACTTATAGGTCCTGAAGAATCGCAGGGTTATTACACCATCAGCGAGAAACATGTCGACCAACACACATTAACAAGAGCAGTTAAACACGCACAGTAAACGTGATAGCGCCTTGTTATATTGCTTTTAATTAGGACAGGAGACCCCCAGAATAAAATTGACCGTTCTAGGTACTCCCAGCCCTATTTTATCTCACATCACAGCATCTACACCACCAGCCCCCACACCCGCACTTCATCATACGGCAGTTGGATAGAAGATCTCCGACAAAGAGCCCCTTTTTAGGGAGCCCATTGGGGATTGCACCGCCGCCCCAACGAGGAGCAGCCCAGTTGATGAAGCATGACACCTGAAAGGGTGTGTGAGGGCATTATGATCCAAAAAATGGATCTCCTCTACTACCCTCTCTAGGGAAGAGTGAGATCCAACCACTTGGCTTCTCCACACCGCTACAACATTTCTAATGAGGAACTTCATAAAAAAAAACTTTTTGTATTAGTCTCAACGAGGCATCCTCTGTGTTGGACCTCCCCTCTCCATACGGAGTGGGAAAACGCCTCTAGTCCCTTCTTTTTGTCTTGAGAGTGTATAATGCAGGCTCACTAGCAGCACAGTTTGCAAAGCATTGCCTGCAGGCACCCCGCTGCTCCCGCTTTTGCAATGGTCTGATTCTATCTGTAGTTTCTTATGCCTAGTAGTGCCGCTGTGATAGGAGGCGCCATAAATGCATGACTAAGCATTTTAGTGTGGTGATGAGGACTTCCATGCTAAACTGCATTCGTCTAACCATTTATGCATGATACTTGGCAGAGCTGTACCTCCATCCTGAAAAAAACTTGCTTTAATTCCCACACCCTTCATTGTCTATGTTGCCCCCAACACCAATTCCTTCCCTCCCTCCTTGTATCCCCTGCCTTCCCTCCTACCCCACCAGTAATTTAAAAAAAGGGTTACGACTGTATCATATCTCTTTTTTAGGTCAAGCCTAGAGTCAGAGTGCATGCAGTGTCAGTTATATGTTTTGTAAACAGTTTTGTAAATTGTTCATTGTGCATAAACTGAAATGTTTTATTTCTCCATTTTCCTATCCTGCCTTTTCCCATTGCCTTTTTTCTATCCCTCACACTTTATTATTCCTCCCATATTGATGGGTTTTACCCTTTTAGGTTTTTTAATCTCTCCCATTGTTTCCCTCAACTCTGCCATGTAGCACGCATCAGGTGTTAGACTAACACATTTTAGTGTGGTGGAATGCATCACTGCGCTGAAATGGAAAGTCATGTATTTGTAGTGCCTCAGTATCAATCCAGAGTGCTATTAGTGCTCTGATAGAAACTTAAATCCAGATTGCAGCCCACGGTTTGCTCTGCTCGCGCAGGCTTGCGGCGGCTGGCTTAGCTCGTGACTGGGCTGGCTTAGGAAGGCTGAGAGCAGAGGCTACAATGTAACAAGGTTTATTCACTTCCCCTTGACACTGGCTATTCATTCAGGTTAAACGTGTTACTCACTGTGAGACTCATCACATGATGGCACCTCACAGTCAGTGTTATAATGATGGCCAAGAGCTTCTATCAAGAGACTCACTCTCTTTAAATATTGGCGAGCAGGCACGTGCGAGCAGAAAACGTGACAGTAATGGAATAATGTAACAGTCTTTTGACACGTGGCCAGTCCCATCCCAGTCCAGACAGCTGCAGGATTGGTGGTGTCTGACAGGCAGCACTGAACTCATCTCAGAATGCATGCTGTGGTGCAGCTGGCAAGGAGTCGTCAACTCGACCCCACCTTGAAACTTAATCTCGCTCCACGTGGGCCAGTACTAGCTTCCCCAGACGGTTTGGTCTTGAATTCCCACAGAGCAGGCCAGAAAAACAAGTTAGGGATTATACTCATGCACTCAGCAGGTAATGGCCGCCACAGGGAAGAAGGGGTCTGCACTTAGCACCTAACCCCGAAAATAGCATGCTGCTCTCCCGGCGCTTCACAGAAGATAAACAGCAGTTATCTGCAGCTCCACAAGAAGTAAGGGACCCTGCATGAGAACCCTGCCTGCACTGAGAATCTTTCGCCCACACCCTAAAAAAACACCAGAGAAACCCATACACTGTCCCACTCTACAACCAGCATCCCCGCTTCCATACTTCCCTTCCACATAGGACTGCCTTGGCACACCCCCTGCACACAAGACTGCCGCAGATGAGTAGGCCTACACATAAACAAGCTGGAAGCTGACCCCAAGGGAGCAATCACCAGGATGGATGCAGCCTCCCTAGAGCCTCAGTCTGTTGGCGTCTGAGTGAGTCCGGCCCCTAGCATCGACAACTTGATACCTGGTTATGGTAATGAGGGGCAGCGGTAATGGTGCTGGTCCAACTTTCAGCATGGCCAGTAGCTGTGTCACTTACGAGCCTGGTGTTTTCAATAGCTCTGGTACAGCTGCAGCCTGCTGGTGTGATCTGGTGCTGCGGGATAGGGCAGGTAGTGGCGTACCAACCGGGCTGACACCACTCAGCTGCACTGCTCAGTTATCATTTTTATTTGGATTGATTAAACAGTACTGTCTTTCAAACAAACAGCATCCTGGCTGGCTGTAAGGTGTGCGCCTCACTCTCCTGAGCCTTCTCAATGCCTGTGCTGCTGTCTGGGGCGGCTCGCGAGTACGAGGTCAGTGCCCTTTTAGAGCTGGTGCTTTGCAGTAATTTTAAGAACTTCTTAGAGTTTCTCTTTGGTGAAATGGATGTAACTTCTGATATTTATATGCTCACCTCATCTTTATTACTTTATTTATTTATTTATTTATTTTTATTTATTTTGAAGCTTATAAAGCGCACGGCTACCCCCAATGGGGGTGTCCCGGCGCTGTAGACTGCAAGCTCGAATTGAAGGATGCTACTTATGATATAGTGAACAACCAAGTTTTCAGTTTGCTTCGGAACAATGATTCAGAGGAGACAAACCTAAGATCCAGTGGGAGGCTGTTCCAGAGTTTAGCTGTTACTACACTGAACGCTCTGCCACCACTTCTAGCACGACGAAATCTGGGAACCACCAGGAGGCGTAGGCTGCTCGATCTCAGAGACCTGACAGACTGGGACAGTTTAAGCCTCTTTCTCAAATATCCTGGGCCCAACCCGTTAAGGGCCCGGAAAGCAAAAATCAAAGCCTTGAACTGAATGCGCCGGGCGACGGGAAGCCAATGCAGCTTCCTCCGATATGATGCAACCGATTGGCGAAAAGGAATATTGCCAATCAATCTGGCCGCAGCATTTTGTACTATTTGTAGGCGTTCAATTTGGTACAAAGGGGCACCAGCATAAAGACTATTAGCATAATCTAGATGCGATGTAATCAGGGCATGAATAATGGTTTTGCGAGAGTCAAGAGGGAGGTATGGAAAGATCTTCCTAATCATTCGCAGTTTGCCGAAGCAAGCTGCTGTGACCTTGTTAATTTGTGGGTTACACGATAGTGCATTATCAAATTGAAAGCCCAGATTTCGAACTGTCTGGACTGGGACCGGCGGAGGATTAAGTAAAGTTGGCCACCACTGAATGGCAGGCAGCACGGTTTTCTGATTAAAAGATAAAACCTCAGTTTTATCGGTATTAAGTCTAAGGTGATTAGAGGTCATCCAAGAACAAATATTGCTAAGGCAGTTGCGAAAATTGATAAAATTGGAGTCAGAGTGATCTCTAAATGAAAATACAAGCTGAGTATCATCAGCGTAGGAGATCACTCTGACCCCCCAAGATTCCACCACCCTAGCCAGCGGAGCAAGATAGACATTGAAAAACAGAGGGCTAAAGGCAGAACCCTGAGGCACTCCGCATAATAGAGGTTTACCCTCTGATTCAAAAGGTCGGAGAAAAACCTTCTGGGTCCGACCTGTAAGGAAAGATCTAATCCAAGTCAACACAGTGCCTCCAATTCAAATCTGGCCTAACCGATCCAACAGGATCTCATGAGATACTGTGTCGAAAGCGGCGGATAGGTCGAGGAGGACCAACATGACCTCCTCGCCCCTATCCACACACTCACAAATTGTCTCCGATACCTCTAAAAGAGCAGTCTCGGTACTAAAGCCTGTTCCAAATCCAGACTGCGAGTCATGTAACAATTGGTTGGTTTCTAAATAGTCCGCCGATTGTTACTTGACTTTGCTAGCAAGAAAGAGTCACTCATAGTCAACGTACACAATAGCAAAGAGGTCTTCAACATCGGGAAGGAACTCTCCAACCCCAGCTCCAACTCCAACAACATCCTGCCATCGCAAGACCTCTGCAACTCCCTAGCCACCTTCTTCCACCACAAAATCGCAGGCATCCATGACAGCTACAACACACAGACTCCCCCCAACATCAACCGACGCCTCAGAATCACCGCCCCCAGCCACACCTGCCTCCTGCTCTACTGGACCCACGTCAACGACAATGACAACATCAAAATCATGACCATCATCCACTCCGGATCTCTGGTCGACCCCAGCCACACCACGTCTTCAACAAAGCAAGCACTACATCGCACCCCACCTCCGCAAGATCATTAACACCTCCTTCAAGACCGCCACCTTCCCGGAAAGCTGGCTACACGCCGAGATCAATGTCCTACTCAAGAGACCCAAGGTGGACCCCATCTTCCTGCTCCCATTCCCGGTGAAAGTCATCGAGAAAATGGTCAACAAGCAACTGACACGGAGGGGTGTGCCCAACAACATGGCCGAGTAGGGTGTGTTTCTGCGCTGCTCCGGCAACTCTCAGCGATTCAACAACTTTAATGGTGGCCTGAAGTTCTGAAAACCAAAGTTTTACCATCCGCAGGAGTCCCTGATCCCCCCTGACGACATCGAGTGTATTCTGAGAGCCGGGGTGTTCCTATTTCTGAGGCGGCGAAGAAGAGCTCGGAAGCCTCGGAACACAATCAAAGATGGCGCCGCTGGGGCGCTGAGCCCGATCGCGGTGCAGCCGGAGATACCGCCGATTGCTGGGCACCTCGGACATACGGCTCCGTCTCCCTCCGGCTCGGCTGAGATCGCGGAGGTGGACCGGGGCTCCGACGGGATGCTGCATCGGTCCCGGGGAGCCAGAGAGTGGTCTAGAGGGGGTGTGGACGCCGGGTCTGGCCTACCGGTCCAGCGGAAGCCTGCTGCGTCTCAAGGTGAGGGCTGGCCCCGGGAAGAGCGGTGCTGACAGTGGAGGCTTTGGAGGACCCGGAGTCGCGGCTGGACGCAGAGTGAGGTGCCCGCCCCATCTACCCGCCGGGTCGGGGAGCGGGGGAAGCGGCCTGAGCCCTCCGAGAACACTGACACTAGAGGGTCTCCTGGAGCTGTGGCGAGAGTGCGGGGATCCTGAAAAAGTCAGTGAGACTATACGGGGGGCCAACATCATTGCGGCCCAAAATGAGACTTTGAGCGGCCCGTCTCCCACCCCCCCTCGCTTCACCGTCCCTGAGGAGTGATGAGAGATTGTGGCGAGAGGAGGCCTCCGTTCGTTACCAGGTGGCAGTGGAGGGCGCTGCTCGGTTCGGGGGCCCATATTGCACCTCCCTCCGGATAAGGACGCAACGGCAATAGCAGTGTGGGAGACTCGAGGAAGATGAACACAACTGGGGGTCGCACTGACTCCGCCTCCATCATCAGGTATTCTGCTCCGTGTGGGCTTCGCATGGTGCACGACTCTGGGCAAGACCTCCTACGCATAATTGCAGTGATTTCTAGCAGACCCTACAGAGGTTGCCCGCCTGAGGGTGTGGAGCTCCCTGTTTGTCACCCTTGACAGGTTCCACCCCCCCGGCTCTGATGGGGATACTGCTAGTAGCTATTTTTGGTGACCAGTAGGAGTGACCTGCATGACAGCCAGTGAGAGGCTGGGACTGGAGGGATTGCCTGAAGGGGCATTACGATTGTGGTGAGCTGCGGAGAGATTCTGAGCGGCGCCCAGACAGCATGGACCCTACAGGTGTGTGGCCCGCAGATAGAGCATCATGGGTAAGAAAGATGAAGATCCCAACCCCCCCAGACATGGAACACTGGACCGTTACACCACAGCTCCCTTTCCCCCAGAAGATTACTCTTCCGGTGCTCTTTCGGACACAGCCCTACTGATGGGTGCCATAAAGGCGTCCCGTGCGGCCCTGGAGAATAAAATCGGAGCGGTGGGCACGGAGGTGATGCTCTTACGACAAGACCTCCGAAATCCAGCGGAACGAGTGACGGCATCAGAAACTAGAATAGGGGAAGCCGACGATACCATACAAGACTTGAAGAAAGGTATGGCGGACCTTCAATCCTCTCATAAGCACCTTCTGTGGAAGGTGGAGGGTACAGAAAACAGGGCAAGACACAACAACCTCTGCTTTCTGGGCTTTAGGGAGGGAATCGAGGGTGCAAGCATGGCGGAGTTCCTGCACTCCTGGCTTCTACGCACCTTCCCAAAGGACAAATTCTCAACTTTTTTCATAATAGAAAGAGCACCCAGAGCGCTGCTGGCTAAGCCACCGGCAGGAGCTAGGCCTCGGACAGTCATTGCTTGCTTCCTGAATGTTTTGGACAGAGATATGATTCTAAGGGAAGCTAGAAAACGTGGGGAAATCCGCCTAGAAAATGCCCAAATAATGATTTTCAAGGACTACAGCCAGGAAGTGCAGAGGCAGAGGCGCTCCTTCGACGCAGTCAAGGCTAAGCTGAGAGACCTTCACATCCAGTACATGCTCCTATTTCCTGCAAAGCTGAAAGTACTATACAAGGAGAAATCATACTTTTTTCAAAACCCGGAGGAGGCATGGCAGTGGCTGGAGGAGCGCCCTCCTCTGACAAAACACACGTCTGGGGTTCAAAAGGCACCTGCTATGGGGAGATCCATGGAAGGCCCAAGAGGATCGCCAAAACCAACGAGACTGAGGCAAAGACACGGAAGCCAGAACCTGGCTGTAACCCCATATCCCAAATCCGGATCTGTATGGCGGAGGAGGCGGAGCACGGCCTCTCTCGATTCTAATCGGCCGACGGGCTCCAGGTTCCGCTGCCTTGCGGAAAAAGCACAGTCGGAAGGGGAAGGAGAACCTGAAGGTACCTGGGGCCTCATTTATGAGGCTGTGCATCACTCTTACGCCGCTGGTGCGTCACTTTTTGTGACGCACCAGCAGCGTAAAAAATGTGCCTTGTTGCACCAAATTTACAAAGTGACGCATCTAGGTAGATGCGTCACTTTGTAAACCCCTGCGCCATATTATACCTGCACCAGGTATAATGTATGCAAGGGGGTGTATTGACGCAAGAAAAGGTCATGGAAATGACGCAGTGAAATCTATGATATTTCACTGCGCCACTTCTAGGTCTCAAATGCGTCAAAATCTTACGCCTGCCTCACAGCAGGCGTAAGACTGACACAAGCCCTTTCACATGGGGCTTACCCCAAGTGAAAGGACACATTGCTGGAGTTGCGTCACTTTTGAGACACACTCCAGCAATGCGTCACTTTTGCGCCTACATATACGTCAGAAATACTGACGTATCTGTAACTCCTTGTGACATGATGCGTCATACTGTAAATATGACGCATCATTGGTGTCGCAAGGAGGGCACAATGAAAAGTAACGCATCGCTGTTTTCACGCAGCGATGCGTCACTTTTCATAAATGAGGCCCCTGGACTCCAATTTGTGAAGATGGGACAGTAATGGCTGACCGAGTATTAACTATGTGGCCAAGGAGCACGCACGTTGGACACCCCCTTCTGTTTGCTTTGTTCTTTTGGTCTAACTTTCTTTCTTGTTCTTACCTGCTCGTGCTTCTACCTTTACATGTTCCTCTGTTAGAGGTTTAGAGCGGGTTTCTCATATTTTGGGGGTGAGATTGGGTGGGCGACAGACCGCCTTCACCTGGAAAGCTTTATCTCTGTCTTTTGGATGGCGATGGGACTGGAGGGGAGAGGGAGGTGGGGAGGGGCCGTTATCGGGGTGCAGCTACATTTCTTTCGGGGAAGGGAGGGGGGAAGTTTTAGATGAGTGTTGGGGGGTTCACAGTTAACTTTTTAAAGCATGTCACAAACAGAACTGATCCATACACCTGCATACCACACACCAGATGCCTGCCTTTGCATGAGCAAGTCAGGACTAATGTCCCCTGCGGTGTTGGGTAGCCCGTGAACGTCCGCGCAAGACAGTGTCAGTGTCCGAATCCTTACATGGAACGTGAATGGCCTGGGCAACAAGATAAAAAGGGGGTTGGTTATGTCCTATTTTAGAAGCGTAGCCCCAGACATAGTCCTGCTGCAGAAGACCCATTTACACGGTACACTATGTGGGTTCCTGGCCAGGGGGTCGTACAAGGTTCTGGCCCATGCTGGGTACACGTCGGGCTCTAGAGGGATTGCCATACTGATTAAGAAGTCCTCCCCTTTTGCAGTCACACAAACATGGACGGACCCACAAGGCACTTATGTGGGGATTACGGGAACATGGGGACGCCAGAAGATCACGATCATTTCTGTTTACGCACCACCAAAACTTCAGGCTAGAAGCCTCGCTGGTTTAGCTGATATCCTCTTGAATACGCCAGACACACTACATGTGGTGGGAGGGGACTTCAATGATGTTATGTACGCTCCATTGGACAGTTCAAGGGAGCGGACTGATCCCCAACCACTGTCCCCCCTGGTGAAGTCCTTCGACGCGCTAGGATTGATGGACACCTGGAGATGGCTCCACCCGGATGCTAGAGCGTACTCTTATTTTTCAGGGGACCCCAAAGGTGTATTCCAGATTGGACTATGTCTTCCTTCCCCGCCATCCTCTTAGCACAGAGGATAAGGCACAATATCAGGTGCGGGGAATCTCGGACCACTCGCCTCTTCTGGTGATATTAGGGAAGAGACACAGAACAGAGGGCAGGACCTGGCGACTGATGGCATGGGACCTCCAGAATAAAGACTTACTGCGGGGATTTAGGGCGGACGTGAAGGTGTACTTCACAGAAAATCTAGGATCGGTACAGTCAGGGGTGATACTATGGGAAGCTTTTAAGACGGTCATGCGTGATAGGGCCTAGAACAGGTTAGCAGGGGAAAAGAAGAGGAAGCAGGGCGAACTACATGACCTGGAAACTCGTATTTTTCAGCTAGAGCGGCGGCACGTGGAAGATCGTGCCGCGCAATCTCTTAGACTATTAGTGGATACACATCAGCAATACAAGGCCCTGGTGACGGACGAAGCCAAAACACAGGCACAGGCGACTTTACATAGATTGTATGATGTGGGGGATAAGTCAGGGAAACTCTTGGCGTGGTTGAGTCGTAAAGAGCAGGGTGCGAGATGGGTGGAACAAGTGTCAGATAGCCAGGGTCATATTAGGCGGACTGATGTCCAGATAGCGCAGGCATTCGCTGACTACTATGAGGAGTTCTACAAGGCCAGAGACCTAGGCTCGACAGAGGATGTAGGGCACTATTTAGACATTATTGAGACCCCCATTTTAGCGGGTGAAGATCAGGCAAGTCTGGAGGAAGAGATAACAGTCACAGAGGTCAGGGTGGCCCTAGCCAGACTTCACCCGATGACATCCCCTGGACCGAACGGGTTCCCCGCAGAATTCTTTCAAAAAGAATGGCGGACCTACTTAGTAATCACCTGCTCGCCTTGTTCTTGGGGACGGTTCAGGAAAGCACACTGCCTCCGGATCTACATATGGCCACAATTATACCAATCTATAAACTAGGTAAGCCGCCAGAGGAGTGCGCGTCGTATCGCCCCACTTCTCTTCTAAACGTGGAGGTTAAACTCCTGGCGACGATTCTGGCACTGCGGCTGAGATGCGTGATTCCAGATCTGGTCCACCTGGATAAGACCGGCTTCCTGCAAGATAGGGCAAACAGGTTAAATTTGAGGAGAACTCATAATTGGTTGATGGAGGTGTGTGACCGTCAGGACTCCCATGTGTTCTTATCTTTGGACGCCGAAAAAGCTTTTGATGCAGTACACTGGCCCTTCCTGGAGGGAGTATTGTTTAAGTTTGGCTTTGGTCTTAAGTTTAGGCCTCCTTTATACTGACCCGAGAGCGAGGGTAAAGGTCAATGGGGTGTTTTCAGCAAATTTTCCCATATGGAGAGGGACCCGGCAGGGGTGCCCTCTATCACCGCTATTGTTTGCCCTTACCATAGAAATAGTGGCGTGTGAGATAAGACTTGACAGAGGGATATGAGGATTTAAAATTGACCGGATCGATACGGTTGAGGAGAAAATATTGCTATATACCGGATGACATCCTCCTATATGTCACCCACCCAGAGGTCTCGATACCACGACTATTTACCCTGCTGGGCCGCTACGGCTCCCATTCAGGATACACAATAATTTGGCATAAGTCACTCCTGTATAGCCCCAGGGGAGAGGAGGTATCCCAACCCTGCCTGACGCGCTTCAGGTCACGGACGAGGGGTTTACATATTTGGGGATATATACGTGACGAAGGACCGATCACTCTCGTATCAGCAAGATATCCATCGAGTGCTCACAAACTTTGCTAGTGACGCAGCTAGATGGAAAACCCTCCCCCTCACGATTCTAGGACGTGCAGCAATGTTCAAGATGATAACCCTGCCACGGTTCTTGTACGCCCTACAGAATGAGTATTCCCCTTCCCCGACAGGTTTTTAAAGATATAAATGAAGAGCTCCGGTCATTGCTTTGGCTGGGGAAACATCCTAGAATAGCCGTAGAGACACTGCAGAGGAACCAATATAATGGAGAGATCTCCTTACCCAATCTTAAGGCGTATTATTGTGCGGAACATTTATCGCCAATAAATGACTAGCTCCATGCCCCGGCTGATCACCCCACATATAGATTGGAGAGTGGGACAATGGCGCAGCGCACCTGTCTGCATTACATATATGAAGGCAGGGGAAGGGAAAACTACTCTCAGCAACACGTGTGACTGTGGAGACATGGGAGAGGGCGACTAAGAGGATTGACTGGGTACACAAACCGACGAAACAAACACTGATATGGCACTGTACATGGTTAAAGGAATTGCATAAACTGAAGGGGTTTAAAAGGTGGAATGACATTGGTATCTCTGTTCTGGGAGATCTGCTGAAAAGGGGAGCGCTGAAATCCTTCCAGGCGTTGAGGGTGGAGTATGGATTGCATCATACTCAGTACTTGAAATACGAGCAGGTACGTCATGCATGGAGGGCAGAAACGGCGCTCACAGGTCACATACCGACTAAACTAGTTTCCCTGACCTATAACAATGTTGATTAACAACATGCCTGACGGACTGGTGAAATTGAAAGGAACGTGGGAACTAAATCTGGGGGAGATGGACACACTTGACTAGGAGACAGCCTTAATGCACCCCAGGGAAGTCGCGATAAAGTCTTGGCTTCGGCTCATACAATTTAAAATCCTCCATGGGGTTTATTACGATAGACACCGATTGCACCGGATGGGACGGGCCAGTGATCCTAACTGTCTGCATTGTGGGTATGTGAAGGGAGACTTTTATCATACCATCTGGGACTGCCGTGTAATCCAGGACTACTGGGCCAAGATATTAAGTGAATTAAGTGACATACTGGAAACGACCCTCCCGGTGGAGCCTAAACTGGTTCTGTTGGGTATAACAATTGAAGTGGATCTGAATCGCCCACTCTTGATTTTCCTTATACTGGCTTTGGTGGTAGCTAAGATAGATGTGGCTAGAGCTTGGGGTGCTCGGATAAATGCTCGACTAGATGAATGGAGAAGAGGCATGGATATTTACATGGCAGCCGAGAGGGTCACATACAAAGCTAGAGGTTGCCCTAAGAAGGTCAATAGAGTGTGGGGGAAATGGAGACGCTATTATGGTCTGGATGGAGGACTGTGAAAGAAGGAGGTCAGGCCACCCTGTTGTCCCTGTGCATGCGGGGGAGGATATAGACGGCAATGTGCAATGTTGCGATAGGTGGAGAACCACTGTATCCATGTGTAGTGTTTTCTGTGAGATTCTGGGAGGGGTGGGTGGAGGGTGGAGGGGGGTAGGGTATGGTGGACAATTTCATGTGACATGCCTATGTTTATATGTTTTAAAAAAGCAAATAAAATATATTTTCTTTTTAAAAACAAGCAACTGACACGCTTCCTTGAAGAGAACAATGCTCTGGACGCATCCCAATCGGGATTCCGCAGCAACCACCGCACTGAAACCACCTTCATCGCCGCCACCGATGACATGAGGACCCTGCTAGACAGCGGTGAAACCGTGACTCTTATCCTCCTGGATCTGTCGCCTCCTTCGAAACCGTCTGCCACCACACCTTACACACACTCCTCCACAACGCAAGGATCTGCGACAAAGAACTGGACTGGACCACCTCTTTCCTCATCGGCAGAACACAGAGTGTCCCCCCCTTTCGCTCGGAAGCCACCAAGATCATCTCCGGCGTACCCCAAGGATCCTCACTCAGCCCGACACTCTTCAAAGTCTATATGGCACTGCTCACCAACATCGTCCGATTGCGCCACCTCAACATCATCTCATACACCGACGACACCCAGCTAATCCTCTCCATCACCAATCACCCCACCACAGCCAAAACCAACCTCCAAGAGGGAATGAAGACTGTCGCCGAATGGCTGGAGAACAGCCGCCTGAAGCTGAACTCGGACAAGACGGAGGTCCTCTTCCTCGGATCTACTCCCTCCGCCTGGGATGACTCCTGGTGGCCGGCAAAACTGGGAGCCGCACCGAAACCCACCGACCACGCACGCAACCTGGGAATCATCCTAGACTCATCGCTATCAACCCAGCAAGTCAACACCGTCTCATCCTCCTGCTTCAACACCCTCCGTATGCTCCGCAATATCTACAAATGGATCCCCACCGAGACCACAAGGACGGTCACCCAGGCCCTCGTCAGCAGCAAACTGGACTACGGCAACGCACTCTGAGCAGGAGCCCCGGCCAAACTCCAGATGCGACTCCAACGCATACAGAACGCCTCTGCACGCCTCATCCTCGACATCCCCTGCCACATCACAAAACACCTGAGAGACCTACACTGGCTCCCAGTCAACAAGAGGATATCCTTCAAGCTCCTCACCCACGCCCACAAGGCACTCCACAACACTGAACCAGTCTACCTGAACACACGACTCACCTTCTACACCCCATACCGCCAGCTCCGCTCCGCTGACCTCGCCCTTGCCACCATCCCACGCATCCGCAGAATGCCCGCCGGCGGAAGATCATTCTCCCACCCCGCCGCCAAGACATGGAACACCCTCCCGATCGACCTACGGCAGACCCAGAACCTACTGACCTTCAGGAGATGCCTCAAGACATGGCTGTTCGAGCAGTAGCAACCCCCCAGCCCCATACCCCCCCCCCTCCCCAGCGCCTTGAGACTCTCACAGGTGAGTGGTGCACTTTACAAATTATTGATTGATTGATTGATAGTTGTTGAAATGTCACTCATAATTACACTGAATTTATGAGAATGTCATACATAGCAATCTAAAACCTTTTCAGCTATGTACCCTGCTCTGTCATTCTCTCTCCTCATGTTTTAATTTACAATGTGATTTCATCTCAAAAATAAAAATTCCATTCTTTCACTCCGAAAATGTGCATATGTTTAATTTTCACTTATTTCACTTTTCCTTCTTTGTAATACTTGCAATTTGTTTAAAAAATAAAAATTCCTTTCTTCTACTCCGACTCCGTACGTGTTTAATTTTAATTTATTTCACGCTTCCTTCTTTGTACTACTTGCAACTTGCTTCAAAAAATAGAAATTCCCTTCTTTCACTCTGACTCCGAACATGTAATTATTTAATTTTCATTTATTTCACTGCTTCCTTCTTTGTGCTACTTGCCACTTGCTTTAAAAAAAATCCATGATTTCACTGTGACTTCGTGCGTGCATTTATTTAATTTTCATTTATTTCACCTTTCTTTCTTTGTACTTGTTGCGATTTGCTTGGAAAATAACCATTCCATTCTTTCACTTCGACTCAGTGTATGAATTTAATGTTCATTTATTTAACCTTTGGTTCTCTGTAATGTTTGCTTCCTGTCTCGTGTGCAACAGTGGCTCCAGTATTCAGAGAAACGTCAGGTATTTTATAGCGGAGCCTGTCTGGTATCCCATGAAATCGTGTATCCCCGCACTCAGCCCGAGCAGAGATCGACTGCTTCTGTCTGATCCTGCCCGGGCTGAGTTAATTCTCCGAAGACGGCCGAAGGGAAGGGGATACACGATCCCAAGGGGATACCAGATATTACACAACACTGGCGTGTGCTGAACAACATTCGTTTTGCTTTGTTTATTTCGAAGCACACGCAGGTCCCCATCTACAAATTCAGCCCCCACCACAGTGAAATCAGACCCCAGCTCGGCAGCACACAAAAACGCCCGGAAGCCAGTCCAGCCATGATGCTGACATCGCCTCCCTTCCACCCTGCTTTTCCCACTGCTGCGGGATGCAAGAACAGGGAGGTGGTGGCCATCTTGTGGTGGTCTGACCTCCATGGTCATAACCGGACGGTTAGACTGCCGAGGAGGTGGCGTTCGGACTGATACCGCAAGTACGGCGGTCTTCGTACTCATAATTAGGCCCTAAATCAGACCCTCTGCACCTTTTCTCATGTATGCAATTTCCCCAATGTTTGGTGAACTAGAGGTAAAATAGTAAATCCGAAACCCTTTCCAGACTCCCTCCCTACAGTTATGCACTTTTCCTTTGTTTCGTAGACTGTTAATCCAGTAAATCTGACTTCCCCCGATGTATGCCCTTTAATGTTCCTTATTATTTATCACTGTGTCCTGACTGTCATTCTTGCAACTGTTTTCGTTTTGTGCACAGTTCATCTCGTAACAAGGTACACAGTAGAAAATTAAAAATATGCGTGCAGAACGGCCTAATTATTCAGCTCCAAACGTTTTAAATGAATCTATTTTAATAAAACAAACTACTGGCATTTGGATTGCTTACAAGTGTCCCATTATTTTTAATTGCATCTGCTTGTTTTTAGGCACTGGATTGCTCATATGTCAGAAAATTGTGTACGTTCTAAATGAAGGACAATATACTGTTGTTAAATATTGCTTTAAAATGAAGCCAAAAATGCCATGGGGTGACTTGTTGGTCCTTCCTGTATTGAAGCAGGGAACATTTCTGTTGTCCTGAAAAAATAATGGCCACTCTACGGTAATACCCGTGCAATAAAAAAGAATGACGTCCTAATTAAAACACATAATGGCATCTCCTTTTTTCCGGTAGTGCACTTTATTGTGTTAATAATTATTTAGGAGTGTAGAGCTACTATGCGCTATGTCATGAGCATTTAGAGCTATTTCAAACAGACTAGCCTTAATTGTGAGATAAACCCTACTGCGTCAGATACATAGAGAATAAAGGGCGCCTGCCTGCAATGTTTGCAGAAAAGAGCATGTTTATTCCAGAGTTCACCAGGCGTTATCGCTTTATCATGCCACGGATGCCCCCACTTGCGGTGCTATCAAAATGGATTTAATGCTGTTAAACTAGGTAGCAACATTTCAAAACCGTAACTTGGAAAAGTAGGCATGTGCTAGCATCAAACGTTGACTGATAGGCTCTCAAATGTTGCTAAATTAGTAAAATACCATGGATATTTTTTTATTTATTATGCAGAGTTTAAGGCCCCAACTAAGGGGTCTATTACGTTTGTCTGCCCGCCCGCCACTGTAACGGCAAAAGGGACCGCCCGCCACGGGTCCCCAAAAGTGTTCTCCGACTGGCTTTCCATGGCGGCGTCTCCGCCATGGAAAGCCCTGCACCCCCGCACATCATGATAGGGATGGCAGTGTCTTGCAGACACCGCCACCATATATGAGCCCATTTCCGCCCGGTCGCCTGTCTGACCGGTGGAAAACTGGCGGACACTTTTTCCGTACGCCGGGGTCCTCCCCGCAATTGTAATATGGCAGGGGGGGAATGGTAGGCGGGCGGTGGGAATTGGCAGGCGGATCGTCACTGCCATACGGGCGGTGGTGATCCACCCACTATGATAATGACACCTAGGGGTAGACCGGCTTCCGTGGTCCTGTCAATGGCAGTTGGATCGCCACAGTACTGTCCGAAGTGGTCGGCCTGACCACCGCACTACAATGCATGTGGATAGGCAGTCCCTCCGACAGGCAATTACGACCTCAGTGGTGTTGAAAATTTCGAACTACCAAAATATCGTGTTTAAAATTTCTAAGGTACAGAATATCGATGTCAAGAATATCGTAGGACAGAATATCAACCCTGAGGTAAGTAATATCGAAATCATTTATACCGATGTAAGTAATATCGAAGTTAGTAATATCGATAGCATATATATCGATGTAACTAATTTCGATGTTATTAATATCGATATTTGTATTATTTTTTCGATTTTTATTATGTATGTGTTATATGTTTTTGTTAAGTATTTAAATTAATTTATATTATATGTGTATTATGTTTTATATATTAATACATTATTTTTAAGTAAATTATATGTTTTAGTACCGGAGCGGGTTGTGGGTTTATAGGGGAATAGGGTGGGAAGTAATTTAATTGTAATAATTAATTGGCAATTAATTATTTTAATTGCTAAATTAATTATTTAATTGGTAATTAATGTTAATTTTTATTAAATGTTATGTTTTAGTACCAGAGCAGGTTGTGGGTTTATAGGGGAATAGGGTGGGAAGTAATTTAATTGTAATTAATGAATTGTTTATTTAATTATTAATTGGCAATTAATTATTTTAATTGATAAATTATTTATTTAATTGGTAATTAATGTTAATTATTATTAAATGGTATGTTTTAGTACCAGAGTGGGTTGTGGGTTTATAGGGGAATAGGGTGAGAAGTAATTTAATTGTAAATATTTTAAAAAATTTATGTGTATTATATTTTGTAAATATTTATTAATTGGCATTCCCTACTGTTGAACCCTTTGGAGTTGGAATAGTAATTTTTCTCCCTACGCTATCCAACGCTTTCCCTACTGTTGCACCCTCTGGAGTTGGAATAGTAATTTTTACCCATACGCTATCCAAAGCTTTCCCTACTGTTCCACTCACTGGAGTTGGAATATTAATTCTTACCCTTACGCTATCCAACACTTTCCCTAATGTTGCACTCATTGGAGTGGGAATAGTAATTTTTCTCCCTACGCTATCCAACACTTTCCCTACTGTTGCACTCTCTGGAGTGGGAATAGTAATTTTTCCCCCTACGCCATCCAACGTTTTCCCTACTGTTGCACTCTCTGGAGTGGGAATAGTAATTTTTACCCTTACGCTATCCAACACTTTCCCTAATGTTGCACTCATTGGAGTGGGAATAGTAATTTTTCTCCCTATGCTATCCAACACTTTCCCTACTGTTGCACTCTCTGGAGTGGGAATAGTAATTTTTCCCCTACGCTATCCAACATTTTCCCTACTGTTGCACTCTATGGAGTGTGAATAGTAATTTTTACCCTTACGCTATCCAACACTTTCCCTAATGTTGCACTCATTGGAGTGGGAATAGTAATTTTTCTCCCTACGCTATCCAATGCTTTCCCTACTGTTCCACTCACTGGAGTTGGAATTGTAATTTTTACCCACCTGCTATCCAACGTTTTCTCTACTGTTGCACTCTCTGGAGTGGGAATAGTAATTTTTACTTTTACGCTATCCAATGCTTTCCCTAATCACTCTCTGGAGTGGGAATAGTAATTTTTCCCCCTACGTTATCCAATGTTTTCCCTACTGTTGCAGCCTCTGGAGTTGGAATAGTAATTTTCCCACCTACGCTATCCAACGCTTTCAATACTGTTGCACCCTTTGGAGTTGGAATATTATTTTTTACCCATACGCTATCCAACGCTTTCCCTACTGTTCCACTCACTGGAGTTGGAATAGTAATTTTTACCCTTACGCTATCCAACACTTTCCCTAATGTTGCACTCATTGGAGTGGGGATAGTAATTTTTCTCCCTACGCTATCCAACACTTTCCCTACTGTTGCACTCTCTGGAGTGGGAATAGTAATTTTTCCCCCTACGCTATCCAACGTTTTCCCTACTGTTGCACCCTCTGGAGTTGGAATAGTAATTAGCCAGTCTACGCTATCCAACGCTTTCCATACTGTTGCACCCTTTGGAGTTGGAATATTAAATAATATTTTTACGCTATCCAACACTTTTGTTACTGTTGCACCCTTTGGAGTTGGCATAGTAAATTTTACCCATACGCTATCGAACGCTTTCCCTACTGTTCCACTCACTGGAGTGGGAATAGTAATTTTTACCCATCCGTTATCCAACGTTTTCCCTACTGTTGCACTCTCTGGAGTAGGAATAGTAATTTTTACTCTTACGCTATCCAACGTTTTCCCTAATGTTGCACTCATTGGAGTGGGAATAGTTATTTGTACATACCCGCTATCCAATGCTTTCCCTACTGTTCCACTCACTGGAGTTGGAATAGTAATTTTTACCCACCCGCTATCCAAGGGTTTCCCTACTGTTGCACTCTCTGGAGTGGGAATAGTAATTTTTACTCTTACGCTATCCAACGCTTTCCCTAATGTTGCACTCATTGGAGTCGGATTAGTCATTTTTACATACCCGCTATCCAATGCTTTCCCTACTGTTGCACTCACTGGAGTTGGAATAGTAATTTTTACCCACCCTCTATCCAATGCTTTCCCTACTGTTGCACTCTCTGGAGTGGGAATAGTAATTTTTACTCTTACGCTATCCAACGCTTTCATTAATGTTGTACTCATCGGAGTGGGAATAGTCATTTTTACATACCCGCGATCCAACGCTTTCCCTACTGTTGCACTCACTGGAGTTGGAATAGTAATTTTTACCCGTACGCTATCCAACGCTTTATCTACTGTTGCACCCTCTGGCGTTTGAATAGTAATTTTTACCCTTATGCTATTCAATATTATTTATATTTATTTATGTATTTAAGATGTTACATAAAGTTTTATTTAATTAATTTAAAAAATATTGAAAGTATATTTAATTGTTGTCATTTATTAAATATAATTATTTATTATTATTTATGTTATTTTATGAGTGTTGATGTATTTTTAAATTTTAGTATTTGTTAATATCTTATAAATATTTAAAAGATAATGTATATATTATAATTAATTAAGTATATATTACATATATAATTATTAATTTTAATTAAATGTTTAGTAGTAAATAAGTATTATTTATTCATTTTAAACAGTATAACACATTTTAACATAAATGTAAAATATATTTACGTACTATTTACTTAATTTTACCTTTTTTTTAAAAAACAATATTTTTAATTACGATATTTTTAACATCGATATTTTTGTTTCGATATTTTTGTACTTACCATGTTGTAGATAGGGTGTCGATATACTTGCCTTCGATATTCCAGCGGCGATATTTTGTCTGTCGATATTTACAGCCTCGATATTCTGTCAGAGATCCCATTGCATACATCCTGCTACTGCTCTACCTGCTCGATGCCAGTCAAAACGCAACACTTACCCCAGTACAGTCAGTCCGCAGCCAATTGATGCACTGCCATGGACAAGTAGGGTCAGAACTTGCTCAGTATGAGTGGGGTCAGGCGGGAATTCTTGCCAATAAGTATTGCATGAGAAGCAGGACGTGAGGGGGCCTAAAGGGACAGTTGACAGATTGAATAGTAAGAGTAGCGTTGTAGGGCTTGAAGTAGTCGGGGTCTGTCAGTGGTTACTACCTGCAGGCCGAAAAAGCAAATGCAGAGACGGCTCCCATTGGACTCTCCATATTTACCCTAACCCTTAGGGCGCTACATTAAATTAACTCTGCAAAAGAATTGCTAAGGCAGCTATAACTGTAAAGACACTTGCAATACTCTATTCACAGTGTTGGCAGCTCAGTACTGAGGCAGTATCAAAGCCCAACGCACTAATGCAACAGTTTACATCCCTAATAACCAGTACTACAAACAACCACTGGCAAATCCAACAGTCCTGGCTACATGTATGTGCAGTTCAACTTCTAGTATCACATACCTTGAAGTTGTGCAATGACAGAAGTGTTGTGTAGTTCCTACCAATCTGTGGGACCTGCACGTTTGTTGGACAACATAAATTTTGGGTGTGGTGCCTGGACTGATTCCGGGCACCCCCGCAGGATATGTTGGCCTAGAGACCAGCGAGCTCACAGTTATACCCAAAGCCCCTCTAACCTTACCTGGGAGCAAATAGTGGCAACCACTGAACATGACAACCCTGATCCCTCAGGATTCATGAAAACAGATCAGAGCCTTTCGCTCAGTCACTCGTGCTTACTTGTGCTCGGGGAAATATACTGAATACACAATGGGAAGTCTTCAATGTATTTATTGAACTTATCATATTCTGGCATAGAAAACATGTGATGCTATAATCAGTAGACATATGCAGATGAAAGTGATTACAAGCATCAAAAGTGTAAATAGTAGATACACTTCTACCCTGGTGCTAAAACAGTGTATATATGCAGGCATAGAACCAAGCAATAATCTGGCGTACTAGCATACAAAACCCTACTCTAAGTGTACCTAGAGTGTGTGTAGGTCTGGAGCCTAGAATTCCCCCAAAGGATGATTTAACCCTATTACCTGGTGGGAGAGAATGTAAGAGCCTGTCTTGGTCACAAACTGGACACCCCCTTATGGAGATGTCAGAACACTGCATGGTAAAGTCTCAGCATGCAAGGACCCTTGGTGTCAGCTGAAGTGCCTTCTCCACTAATCTTTCAGGAGACTCATTATTTACCATAGAAAACAGCCTTTCGATGTATGTGTAGATTAGCAGTGTTATGGATATGTAGATAGCTCTGTCACCATGTGGATGGAGATAAAACCACATTTGTACCTAGTGTGTGAAGAGGTCACGTACTTGATGTTCGTGGCATCGTGATAATGTTGTGCAAAGCTAGTTGTGTAAACAAAGTAGTTTCAGAGAAACTCATCCAACAATGTCATGCATGTAAATATGTGTAAAAGGTCGCAGCTGAAATGTTATTGTGAAAAATAGGTCAGTGTAAGAAATAAGCCGTTTCGCTGCATGGGCCTAACTCAGGAGCATAACACCCACTCCTCATACTAAGGGTCATTATATAAAAGCTATCTAAGAGCCGGCCGGCCATAATGAAATTGGATTAAAATGGTTAAAACCATATTTAAAGTCATCTAAAAGCAGGCATCTCTTTAAAATATTCAAAAAAACTGTATTGATTCAATTTGTTTAAAAAGATAAGCCAAATTGTTCCCACCACATGGAAATGTCAATTTGTTAATGTATTCCAAATAGTAGATGCAACATTGCTGTTGCCCACATCCGCAGAGGCTGGTCCCAGAGGTGTACCGTGAAACAGGTTTATAGAGGAAAGGGGATTTCATTTGTTTCCCACAGAAGCAGCTGAGGGTGTGCCTGCATCCTGTGAGCGTATCATTGAGGCGGTGTCCGTTCCACTAGGAGCCAAAGCATCCAAGGGTGCCTTCAAGAATTCATTCATCAGCAAAGGAATACACTGGGGACAACAATACCCATGGGCCTTGAAGGGATCCATCAGTACATCAATGTTCAGTGGCACAACCAATTGAGATCCTAGGCATAGATCCAATACGCCATTGTGTCTGCAAAGCAGGCAGTGCAATATAGGTTGTATGCGGTGAAGCCACACAGGTCTGAAGGACAAGAACCAGCATTTGCGTAGTTCTCCAAGTCGAGGTGTGCCAAAACAGTTCACCATGTGCTCATGGCATTGCAGCACAAGCAGTGCTGTCTCCATTCTAGGTTTAATTGGGACGTCCATTGCGGAGCAGAAAAAATAAAATTAGGATTACCGCCACAAGTAGCAGGACAAGGAGGAGCCCTCTAAAAAAGCTTCCCAACATGGAGTGTATGAAAGATAGTATAACTCCAAAAATCATCTGAAAGGTGCTAACCAGTCCAGAGCCAATACATTAAAAAAGTGCACTATTCTCTTTGTATCAGACATATTAAAGATACGGTGAACCAGCTCCCCAAAATGCAGCAGGAAGTTAATGTGAAGTAATGTCTTGCAACCTGGAAATCAAACGTCTCTCTGGCTGAAGTTAAGGCCATATCCTTTAAAAAAAGCATGGTTTTCAGCTTGTTCAGAGAATCAAAGCATATGTTGGAATCGAAGGCCATAGCCTTGTCTCCCTAACTGTGCAAGCAGGTGGAAATAATACTTGTGTGCAACAAGTGACTATGGAATTAAACGTCCCCAGATAAGTGATACCCAGTTCCATTCCACAGCAACCTTGATCATTCAGCATTAAATAGCTCCCATTCGAGAGCAGCTTGAAGACAGGATGAATCACAGCAGCCGGGGAACCCTTCAGATAAGTTCGCAACTGAAGCATTACATCCTCAATGAAGAGAAATGTCTTCACATATTAAGGACCAACTTAAAGCATCCCCACAGTCGGAACCACTATTGAAAACGTCTGTACCCCCATTCATGTATCTAAATCTGAATGGAAATTCCCAGTACTCATGAACATAACCTTCTCCAGCACTTCATATCTGCCTACCTGTTGATACTGGAGACAATATTGGAATTGGAAAGTCATGACTGGTAGGGTAATGTAGACCATGGATTTTCCAGTCGATGGATGGTGTCTCAGCCACTGCAAAAGGTAATTGGTCTAATTTTTCCAATGTGCAACATGGTATGCTTTGCATCTCTGTGTACCATTACTATCTGTGGTTCGGTCAGATCATATTCAGAAAACAGACTTGTACTATTGATGTATGTACTATTGATGTAACACCATGGTATGTGGCCAGAACGTGGTGTTTGCAACTTCCAGCTCCGTATTACAATGGATCGTAATTGTGACTGTCCATGCAGTAAAATAGACATGTCTTGCAGTATAATGTCAATGGCAGAAGATACTATGTTGCCCAGTGAATACATTCTGAATGATAATGTGGTCATACCGTTGTCAACCGCAGCCAAAGCCTTTTCCAAACTAACCCTGTCAATCTCGCGCAATCTCTCAATAGCTTCATGTTGAGAAATGTTTCACAGCTCGCGTATATTCCGTACAAGAAACGCTTTTGACGTGGGTTGAGGGGACCTAATAAAAAATCCATGAGATCTATTTCATCAGAAAGAAGGGACAAGTGTTGCTTCATCTGAGAAAGTGTTGAGGTTTTTAACCAATTGAGGAACAACTTCCCAACACTATGGGGCACATGCATCAAGATATGCTTTTGCGAGTCCTTAATTGCGATTATTAAGGAATCGCAATTAAGGACTCGCAAAAGCCTATGCATTTAGGAATCGCTATAAAAATAGCAATTCCTAAACATTCCCTAATTGCGACTCGCAAATTGAGAGTCACAATTAAGAAATGGCTTACCAATCATTCCTATGGGCCTACAGCCCCATAGGAATGAATGGGAAATTGCATGTGCAATTTGCGAGTACCAATTTCAAGGGTGCGAGGGTGTCAAAAGTACACCCTGTTGCATCCCTGAAATTGTGCTGTGCACCCATGTTGTGCACACACATGCCTCAAGGGCATGTGTGTGTAACATGAAACTTTGAAAAATGCACTTTAGTGCATTTTTCAAAGTTTTTGCAAATTACCCACCAGTTTAATTTTTCTGTAATTTGAGACCCAAATAGCGAAATCACTATTTCAAAGTGCTTCTTGTATTACATTTAAGGAATTGCTAATTGCGATTCCTTAAACGCAATCAAAATTTGGGAAATCGCAAAAAATTGTGATTACCGAAATTGCGTATCCCAAATACTTTCATGCATCGCAAAATGCCATTTTGCAATCGCAAACTGCCGATTTCTTGCAAATCGCACTGTTTGCAATTGCAAAATCCCTTGATGCATGTGCCCCAAACTGATGTCACTACCCCAGATTTTTCTGATTGTACTTATCATTGATTAGCCTATTGATCCAAAACCCTTCGATGTTACCCAGGAATCTAGATTGCCACCTATTTGTGTCCACAGGCCACACCGACCACGTCTTCCAATTGGCATCTGATGAATTAAAGGAACCATTCCGTATCATGGCATCTAGTGTATCCTCACTAAAGTGTGTTAGATGCTGCCAGTTCTCAAAGTGCAAGAATGCAGGAATATGAGGTGTGTTTAAATCATTCATTTTTGCTATTCCTAGACAGGTAGTTTGTTGCACTGTTTTATTCAGGAAAATGATTGTCCAATGCTTTTCCTACTGTTGGCACAGATTGGAGACCGAATAGTAAATCTTACCCCTTCCGAAGTCTAACTCTTACCCTACTGTTGCACAGACTGGACAGTGAACGGTAAAATTTCACCCCGCCAAAGTCCAATGCTTTTCCTACTGTAGCACAGACTGGAGTGGGAAGAATAAATCTTACCCCTCCAAAGTCCAACTCTTTCTGAACTATTGCACAACTCGAGTGGGAATATTAAATCGTACCCCTCCGAAGTCCAAAGATTTCCCTACTGTTGCACAGACATGAGTGTGAATGGTAAAATTTAACCCCGCCAAAGTCCTATGCTTTCTCTAATGTTGTGCTGTTTGGAGTGGGAATATATATTGAACGTCTCCAAAGTCCTACACTTTTTTACTTTTGCAGAAACTGGAGTGGGAATGGTATATCTATTATCCCAAGACTTCAATACATTTCTTAATATTGGTTCAATATATTTATTATTAAGATTTGAATATAATGTTTATTTGATAGTATTTGTTTATATTTGTATCTGTTTCTAAATTGTTATATGTTGTGTAGATTTTTTTTAATTGGATTTATTTTATTTATCTCGGAATGTATTTAATGTTTTGGAATTGGATAGTTAATATTTGTAATTTTTTATGTAAAAAATATATATATAATGTGCGTTTAATAGTAATAAATGTAAAGAATTTAAAAACCTGACTATCGATGTGAACTACAGGGATACAACAAGTTCCAGAGGTCTTTCCTACTTCCCAACTGCCCAGGTCCCCTCTTCTGGCCTCTGCTTGAGAGAGTCCTGATCCTCAAGCGCTGTTGTCTAGGGCACGGACCCTTGTTTGGAGTCACTTCTTCCTGCCTAACTGAAGGTTTCACCGCATCTGACGCAGAGCTCTGCAGAGTTGCACAGCTCCTAACCAAAGGCTTCACTGGGTCCGATGACGAGTGACCCAGAGCCAGGCTTCACAGCTTCTGACTGGTAACCTCACCTGAATCAACGCAGCACCACGCAGAGCTGTGATGCGCTGCCCTCGTATCAAAGTCAGAAGGTAAAATTCTAGCGGGACGAACCTGGCCCTGTATCCAACGTGCACTCCATTATGATTGGCGTGAACTTGTAAATTGGGCCTGATTTATATTTTGTCAGATGGGTTTCTCTGTTACAGCAGTGACGGAGATCTCATCCTCTGACATACAAATCCCATAGGATATAATGGAACTTATATTTTGGCGGTTGGGATATCCGTCTTCATAGTGACGTAGTAACTTGTCTACCAAAAAATAAAGCGGACTCTTTGTCCTGGTCCAGCATGACCAGATAGCCCCAAAAATGTAATTTCATGTCGTTTGGAGCTTTTACCTTAAATGCTGCATAAATACTTTACACAGTGCCTCTAAGTAAGAATGGGCGGATTTTGCGAATCGGCAATCCGCGAAATTGTGTATTTACGGATTCGCAATCCGCAAAATCCGCGAACTCTCGTGAATTTTGCGGATTCCTTTTTTTTTGTGTTCGCAAGTGTTTCTGCCATTTCGCGAGGGTTTTTTACCAGTTCGCCAATGCGAACTTACTTGTCGGGTAGCAACGGTCACGAACATGTTGTTTCTACGTCTGGTTCATCACAGCACCCTCTGTTTCACCACTGCCACCCTCTGTTTCACCACTGCCACCCTCTGGCTCACCCATGCCACCCTCTGGCTCACCCATGCCACCCTCTAGTTCATCACTGTAGATTATGGGTGGAAAAGCACACCTGCCCTGCCTCAACTGACATGAATGAATTAGGGGCTGATTAATGTGTCACTGAATTTGAACTTCCAGGCTGGCACCTGCTTCCTTATCTGTAATTGCTTTCTGTTGCAGTGTAATTTTTTAACAGGACCTTTGTGGTATACTTGTAGCTATTCTCTGAGCCTGCTGTGAGGGTCAGAGCAGGGTCATAGAATAGTTGCAAGTAGGCAACTGAACTCTGAAGGGGCCCCTCAGGAAGCACAACAGGGAATGGTTACTAATGATAAGATTGAACTTTTGCACCTGCTGAGTGCTTTCAGTTTTGCAAAAATCCAAATATCCAGCAGCATCCACAAAAAGTAATCCTTCCGGGCACTACAGGGAATGGTTACTAATGATAAGATTGAACTTTTGCACCTGCTGAGTGCTTTCAGTTTTGCAAAAATCCAAATATCCAGCAGCATCCACAAAAAGTAATCCTTCCAGGTCAAGATCCAAATCAAAGTGACCAGCACATGAAGAAAGCACTGGGAGGAGCCTGCTGGACAGGAACAGGAAGTTGGAGACTGTGGGGTACTTCCTTCCTCCCACGCCCCCCCCCCCAAAATGGATTCCTTGCAAAAAAAGTGCAGGCAAATGTCAACCTGAGGAGTTATTCTGATAAAAATCATAATTATCAAGGTTTATGCTGCCTGCTGGTGGATTTCTTGTGCGAAATTGCAAATTTTGCAATCTCGCAATTGCGAGATTGTCGCTGCTCGCCGCATCTACGTGTTCGCAAGTGTTAACTCCCGCGAAATTGTATAGTATTCTAGTTGGCAAGTGCGACCAAGCAAAAAATCCGCTTCGCATGGATTTACGGATTTTCGGCAAGTTTGCGAGAGTTCGCGGATTGCGAATTTACCGAAAATCCGCGAGCGGAATGGATTTTACGCTCATGCTTACCTCTAAGTTAAGCTGACTGCTTTTTGCCAAGCTACCGGCGGGTTAGGCACAGATTTATTTATTGACTTTTGTGGGTCACCCTGACAATGATTATGATTATTATTTGAGGTGGGTTCTCTCCACTCCAACCAATAGTCCAATTTCTTCCAGTATGTATCTAGGTAACACTCGCTTGTTGTCGTTCCTCCAATTTTGCAACAATTGGTTCTGGGGCATTATAGTGAAGACATTAATTTCAGCCTACAATTATATCAAATACTAGAATATTATCATGGTAAGTATATATAGAATAAAAGCAAGGTTTTTCACAGAGGAGTTGTGAGTGACATCAAATAGACAATGAGAGTGCAGCTCAAGTTGTATCTGATGTCACTCAGAACCTTGAGTTGAAAAGCATTCTATGAATATATTATAAACAGTGCCCCATTTTTGCCACAGGCCCCAGCTTTCCGTTGCAGCGCATCAGAAGAACCGCCACACCATGAGTTTTGAGCACTGCATTACCGAACTCCGTAATGCACCGCTCCAACACAGTGCCTGCTCCATCGCTGTAGAATTAATGCAGTGTGTCTGGATTTTTGACGCATTGTACCTGGGTGCCGATTTCTTCATCGACATGCTCAGCTGTGAGGCCACATGTCCAGAGATCAGTGCATCACCTTCCTTAGCAGTAAGGAACTGATGCACCACCTCCCGTAGTATTAAGGAACTGACGCAACGCTTTGCTTTTCCAGTGCCTTACTTCCCCTGTGCCTGTTTCATCTTTGTATTTTTACGTGTCCCAGGTACTTTGTGCTAAAAGAAACACATCAATAGACTTCTATGGACTGAACTTATTTAACCTTTGAAAAGTTATATCTTTACATGTGTATGGTTTGTTCTTGCTTTATTCAGATAAATACTGGCTATTTTACAAAAGTGGTGTGGACTCATTTTGTAGTATTTTCCTTGTGTTACTGTGTGTGAATGTACACATGCTTTATACATTGCCTCTGAGATAAGCCAGACTGCTTGTGCCAAGCTTCCAAGGAGGTATGCAGGCATTATCTTCGCTGTGTGACTCACTTACCCTTAATAGAGTGAGGATCCCTACTTGGACAGGATGCAAATCACTGTCAACTAGAGACCCCATTTCTGACAGTGGCATAATAAGTACTGCAGGCCGACTAGTAGTATTTATTAACAGGCCCAGGTTACAGGTGGTACCACTTTACTAGGGACATGCCTTCTTCGAACAATAAGGCTACTGCTAAAATAGAATTGCATCACCTGCTATTCTTTTCTGTGTTAGAATGCAGGCTGATAAGCCAGGCAAACAAAGTGTAAGTAGGCATCCCTTTATGCTTAAACAGATTTAGTTGATACGTTTCTGCATGGCATGTTTCGCATCTTGGTCTTTTGGCATGAAGTTCATCTCTTGCATCTAACATTCTGTTCTTAATTTATATACCATAATCTAATCATTGTTGAACCTTTCAGAATAAAGAATTAGCAGCAAAGGGCCTGGTGTTTTTTGCTTATTTTAATGTTGTGAATCCATGCCCTTTAAATAACAAAAATAAAGGAGAACGTAGATTTTTCACAACCGAATTACAACTATTCAGAAAAGAGATTTCCGTTCAGATTAAATATTATCAATGTATTTGAGCAAACTTAATTATCAGGCTGCAATGATAGTTATAAAACACACAGTCTATATTTGTCACTTTTATCTAAATAATCAACATATGTACCCCAAAAAGTGGAATATCTAGAAAAGAGAAAGCACAATACTTATAGCGATTTCCAGGAAGAAGGCGTTTAGCTCAGCTACATCACTGCATGCATTATTCCTCCTGAATCGGGGGGGAAAGCCTGTATAAGGTGGGAACAGAGGCATTGCGTCCATTTGGGAGCTTGGGCATTGCCCCACTAATTCATTTGAGGCATGAGTCGAGTTTCAAGCGTGCATGCTGTTGCTGCCATCACTCCCTCAGTCTCACTAACTCACCGGAGGCAGGCGGCTCAGAAGGGGGCGGGGCAGCCGCAGCAGGACAGAGTTCACTGCAAGTGCAGAATGTATCAGGTGGCCGGCGGAGCGCACAGCAAGAGTGCACATGTTCTGTTTAGGGCTTAACCTTTTTGCGATCAGCCCAAAAATGCGCAATAGGCTGTTCATTAGAAGAGCGAGGGTTGTTCCATGCTATTCTTCTAATGAGCAACCTAGTGCGCATATTCGGGTTGGTCGCAAAAATCTTTAAGCCCTAAACAGAACATGCACACTACTGCTCAAGCCAATTCTGGCGCTGCTGCTGGAGCAGCATCTGGATTGGCTGAGACCAGACTGGCATTTCCGGGCACCGGGCAATCCCCCGGTCGGCTGGATGGGGTGGGGGCCGGTTTTATGACAGGAGGCCGGTTCTGCTGCTGGGGGCCGATTTGGCCGTGTCGGACCGACCGTGCAATGTAAAGCCAAACATAACATTGCATTAAGCACAACCAGGCCTCGTTGTGCTTAATGCAATATTATGTTTGACTTTACATTGCACGGTCAGTCAGACACGGCCAAATCGGGCCCCCAGCAAGGCCGCCAGAGCACAAGGATTCTCTCCTGATTCTCTCCAGGCCGCATAAAATGCTGGTGCTCGGTAAATGGGTCACGTGACGTGAGATGATGTCACCTCCTGCGAGTCTGCGAGTCTGCGCGCATGGTTAGGGGGCCGGAGGGTCGTCTGCTGCCTGGTGAAGCTCATGTGCATTTGGCTTGCACAGTAAAAAATGTGCGTGAAGGATCTCTGAGGCGAGGTCGAGGAGGCGAGGTAGGCATCTGAGATAATTGAAGTACACGAAACTACGTGACACATTTTTTTTGATTTTGTGATTTAATATTAAAACTCTTTAACTTTCAGCACGAGTGCAATTTCCGGTGTGGCTAGAGGACACCAGAATGATTTATGTCTCGTGTTATTGCAAATAATATGTTTTATTGAGCCACGTTTATTTTTAGCTGCATACAGCTCTGTAGCTGTTTATTTTAAATATACTAGCATTAGATCTTGTGCACAGGTTATCTGAGGTAGCAAGAATTACCCACTTGTTTTAGGTCAGGTCTGATCCATGAATACAAGCAGTTGTACTTCAGTGGACAAAACTTAGTTCTCACTAGCTATGCATAGGTCACATGGTTGGCTCCAATTTGCTGTTAAATATATTGTATGGTCTGTTAGTTGCAACCAGATGAAGGTTGCAAAACACAAGTATTTGCAAAGTTGGGATTTGGACATGATAAAATAAGATGAGGCACGCTTTGAATGCTTCTGGAAGGTAGGTGGACTAAACCAAAGCGTTGGAGCGGTCATACTTTGGACCACAGTAAAGTAGAAGGTGGCCAAAAGCAGTGTAAAATCAGTAGTGAGTCTGCCATGTAGATATTTTGTGCAAACAGTGAAGAAAGATGTCCTTCCAGAAACTATTTCATCAAATGTATTGTGCACTCTTGGTACCACAAAAGCCTACAGTTCTGCAGCATGCCTGGTGAGAAAATAAACTGTATAGTATTAGGGTTTTTCTTTGTCCTGAAGCTGATGGAAAAGGGTCTAGATGGGAATGGAATCGACGTGCTTATGAAGCAGAGTTTTTAAGGAGGAGTAGATGGAACAACTGCGTTTTTTAGCTTTTTTCTGAAGGCAAGTTGATCAAAGAATTGGATTGTAATAGGACGAGTTGCAGAGCTTTGGTTCAGTGATGGCGATCCTACGTTGCTTTGAGAACATTAGCCTTGCTGGGCCTGATGTCCTTGATTGAGTAGTACTGCTAAAGCAAGAGCTGAGAAAATTTGTAATAATTTTTTTTTCTTTTCTTTCTTACTTGATGTGGATATTGCATTTATGTCCTTCCATCATATTGTAAAGTGCTCTGATACACCTCGGGATCTTGTTCGCGCTATATAAAACTTTATAAATAAAATAAATAAATAAATAAAATAAATGCCAGCTGTAGGCCTAGACAGTCTGCAGTTCTTACCCGGAATGCACCTGTCGTCCAATGGTGCACACAGTCTGGAATTCTGATTCAGGCTATGCCTGCAGAAAAAGGTTGCTAATAGTCCCAGTACTTACAGCAGAAGTCATTGGTAGCGCCTGGTTCAAATCCTATATCCACGGGCAGAGAACCTGAATAGTGTCTGGTTCAGAACTTATGTCAATATTGTGGATTTTAGCAGGGTTTTAAGCGGGATGAAAAAACGACAGGGTCTCTCATAGGGGCGTGGCCGATGTGATTAAGGGTGTGGCTTAAAGCACAAGTTAAACATCTGTGCATAGCGTAGTGTGCTGCCCCACTGGTATTTTGCTGCTTCTGTCTATTCACCCAGATATATGACACAAGAAGTAATACTGCAGTGGACATTGGACAGCCAACCAGATCACTTTCACTTTCGGTTGGCAGGTGCGTCTTCTGAATCACACAGCACAGAGCTCCGCACCTTTTTCTGCGACCTTTAGGCATTTAACTTGGAAAGTGATAGTAGAGTGGTCTGCCTTTGATTTCTTTAAACCAAAATATAATTTTTCAACTTTGGTTTGACACATGGCCTCAGAAAAATGGTGTTTTGTTTCTAAAATATCAGGGTCGAAAAATACAAGAAATTGGAAACTGCTTTCTCCGGAAACCCATAAATTGTGGGTGAAGATGTGGCAGAGGGAAGGGAGTGTAGTCATAAGGGGCCAAGTTTGAAAAGTAAAGTCTAACAGACTACATATACATTTATTTAAATATCAGCTGCAAAGAAGTTGGCAACAAGGACATATAGTCCAGTAAATCTGTTCTTGATTGGTCACAAAGTGGCTGCATTTTAAAAAAATATTCTACAGGGTTTAGACACCTGCTGCAGAGATCATTGTCTGAACAGCAGTTTTGAATGAATTACATTAGTGGTAAAACAACTTTAGTGGTTAACACAGTTCTGGGTGAGTTCTGTGTTTTGTCCAGTGATAGGTTTGATTCATAAAGTAGCACTATGGGCTAATGCGCCTGTTGCAAATCCCATCGTTTAACATGCCTGTACAGATTTGGAGTTTAATTAGGTATGTGTGTGGGATACTGCTTTTGATACAGATCCGTTTGTAACTTCCAGTACACACACACAAGCCTTTTAATATAGCACAGTGAGATATAAACCAGCATCGAGGAGCTGCATGCAACCTGCAGTCGTGGATTTAAATCCTTATTGTTGTAAAGAAGAGTTCCTTTGGGGGGTAATGAAGTCGTGTTAGTGCAGACAACCCAAATAGCTTTGTCCAAGTTTACATTTACAAAATTGTGGACTTTGTCATGCCAAGTCAAAGTGATAGTCACGTACATGCCAATCGTACCGATTCAGGCAGGAGACTCACGGTTTTAAAAAATGAAATATTGTTCTATTTTAAATCTCTTCCGTCTAAAAATGTCTGTGATTCAATATAAATTAATGTGAAAAGTCCATTCCCCTGAAGTTTATTTACACATTTCTCACTTTCCATTTTAAATTATTGGCATGTATGTTAAATAGTTTCACTCTGTGCAAGCTTCTAAACCAAGCGCTGCATAGCGACTAGGACTGAACCCCAAGACTTCCCAAAAAGTGAAAGTAAGATGCCGAAGGAACCGACCAGATTAAAAAGCCAGAGGAACTGTTTTACCGGCTGTAAATGTGCAGCTGGGGGCTTGACGGTCCCTCTACCTATTCCCAGTTAGTCGACAGTTGTCACTGAGGGGACCTGCTGCTTTTATCTCGCCATGGACCCTGCACTCGACACGGTAAATAAAGCTTGCTGTTCATGTATGTCAGTCTGTCTTTGTATGTGTGTCTGGCAGAGAGGGTATTCGCCGCCCATCTTACACCTTCGCTGTGTTTTAGCACCCACCCCGCGGGGCAAATACACGTTTTTCAGTGGATTCTGAATGTGTGAAGAGCTCAAGCAACTAAACTTTAAGCCATGGCACCTTATACTGAAAGAAAAGCGTGTTTTTCACTAGTCTTAGAAAAGGAATCCCAGCGGATCAAAGGAAGCTGAAATACATGAAACTACATGCAGTTGACAATCAGTCACTTTCACTTTCGGTTGGCAGGTGTGTCTTCAGAATCCTACAGCACAGAGCTCCGCATCTGTTTCAGCGAAGTTTAGACATTTAACTTGGAAAGTGATAGTAGGGTGGGCTGCCTTCGATTTCTTTATACCACAATATATTTTCCATAATTGGTTTGGCAAATACTCTCAGAAAATAGTGCCTTGGTTCTAAAATATCACTGTCCCAAAATGCAGTCTTCGTGCACGTCATCTTTTAAGAGATGTGATGTCATGACAACAGCTGCTGCATATCCAGCAGCCAAGGTGAAAGGACGTTATGCAGCATCTTACGCATCTCAGAGGCCAGGTCAGGGACTGGGAAAGTCGGCACCCCATAATTTTATTCCCCCTGTCTACCGCCCGCAGGTGAGTCAATTTGCGACTGGACCAAATGCCGTCCAGTCGTTGAAATTTAATGCAATAATCCTCCTGCTTCTGGCCTGATCATCGATGGATGCCGGGGCCTAGGCCCTTGCCCCTTAGGCTTTTTTTTTATTCTTTCTGGGCCTGGCCAGGTTGCAAGTTCGGTGGCACTGGCTGTTGTGAGTCTCAACAGACAGTGGGTGTCACAGTGACACTAGCTGTTGTGAACGGGGCGGGCGGGCCAGAAGTTGAATTATCATGGCTGCTCTCATGTTGAAACACCGCGTGCTGGCTCTGTTTTCCTGTCGAAGTAAGGGTGCATTGTGCAGGGGCATTGTTGTGACGTGAGTGATTGGAGCTTTGGCAAAAGGAGGGTTATCAGGCCTGATGGTTCTGTTGGCAGGACCGCCTGAAGTGCCCCTAATTCTGGTGTAATATCCTTAGGTTGGGTTGTCCGTGTATGGAGCTGGTAACGCTGTACGTGTCCTTCACGGTGTCAGCTTCGCCGTTACATAGAATTAACCCCGTCTTTCAATACCAGCAGCACTTGCACTTGACATCGCTAACATTGAAAATTGCTGTTCCTCTTGACCTCTCTCTAATGATGCTCATTTGCACATGATTTACTGTTACCAGAGTAGATTGGGATGAAAGTTAATTTGTGGAGATAAACATGAATGACGCTGCTTTTTGAAAGGCTCGCAGGTCAGAGTTAAGATTAAACAAAATGAGAACTATCCGGTTTGGGTCATGCTGCTGACTTTGCTGAAACATTGTAAGCAGAGTATCACACTGTCTTTATTTTTACTCTAAATTTTATATACTAATTGGCGAACAGGTGATCTGTATTTATTGTGCGGGTGTTCCTTCTTGATTCCGCTTGCATCAGCAGAAAAGTTCCGTTGGTGGCGGGGAGGGGAGACGAGCCTGTGAAAATACCGTGCACTGTGGTTAAACATCTATGGACTTTGTTTTAGACAGTTCTGTCAAAACCTAAATTACCATTTATAAAAATCTCCAAAATAGATGTAAATTAAATTAAAAAAATCTCCAAAATAGATATAAATCTACAAAATAGATGAATTAAAGCTGACTGATTAAATGCAAAAACATGATTAATTTGCTTCAGCATTCTGCCTTCAGTTCTTCCATTGTGAGAGAGTGGACACGTTTGTCAAGCCCAGCAAAGCAAAGTTTTTAATCACTGCCTCCATTTGGCCTCCATCTAATTAAACAACACTATTGGAATTAGCATGTAGATATTCTCTTTACTAGAAACACATTTCACACGGATGTGGCACTCCTCGTTTTATGACCTATCCTCCTGAATTATTGAACCTGGGAAAGTAAAAGGGGCCTAAGGTGCAAAGGACTAGGCCTGGGAGGGGTGATGGCTAAGTTTGCGCTGACGCCCGTGAACATTTGCACGTTCTGCAGTTGTGCCGCAGTCTACCCTACAACAGTGAGTCATTAAGGATGGGAATTGGAAAAGAGAGTAGAAGGAAGAGGGGACAAGAGGAATAAGTGAGAGAAGGAATGGAATCAAGTAATAGGGTGAAAGGAAGGAGGAACAAGGGTAAAGGAGGGAGGAATGAGAGAGCATTAACCAGGATAGGAATTAAGTAAAGAATCTTAGGTGATCATGGAGAAATGGTAGGGAAAAGAACGGAACACAATGGAATGAGAAGGGAGATTATATTTAGAACATGGTTTAGAAAAAAGGAGAGACAAGGAGGATAAGAACTGAAATCATAAGAGAGCAGAGGTAAAAGAGAGGAAAATCAAATGGCAAAAAAAGGTTTAAGAATGGAGAATTTGACATCTGAGTAAAAAGTGTAGAAGGCAGGATTAGGAAAAAGAGTAGCAAGGGAAAGAAAGGTAACTGGGAGAATGCCCTTCTTTCTGGGGAAGAACACGTTTAAAAAAACCATGATAAACAGCTAGATGAAAGATTATTGAATCTGGCTGAAAGTACTTGAACAGGAGTGAATGTGAAGAAGCCAGGGGCATCTCCTATATAGGAAATGTGTTTAATAGCCACAGTAGTGCAGTCAGAACATCCTATTATATCTGAGCTAAACTTGCAGTTGAGGGAGATGGTGATCTTGTTATAACTGGTGATCCTCATTGAGACACTGGATGCCACCTCCAGTGTATTTATTAAAATGCAAACAGAAAATAAGATGTATACTTTCTAACGCATGGTGATCAGAATAATGGTAATGAAATTGTTCAAAAATGTCAAATTCATACTATGAAATTCACATTGTACAAGTTCATGACATTTAAGACAACAGCCAAAACATGTTTCGCAAAAGTGTAAAACCGCTTTCTCTGGGCTCTTTCTCTCAATTTGGAAAAGTTACTCTTTCCATCTATTTATCACATATTGTGTTCCAAATTAAAAATATCAATGTATCTTGTTAGGACGGTTTATTCTGTTTTATTTATTCGTGAAGTGTTTTTCTTTCCCAGCATTTAGTAGAATACCTCTTTCTTCCCAATGCATGCATGCACCAGATTTACCTCACTTGGTACTTACTGCCTGTGCATATTGTCTTCCAAATAGAAGCAGTCTCTACTGTATCATACCTGTAATATAGCATGAGTTCCTTCCGACCTGCAGCATGACAGCTTTTTGGTGGTTTACCCCACTACTTACTAGTATGCATCGTGGCTTGCTGACTGTAAAGTTGTACATGACCTTTGTGGCTACCCAAGGCCATCTCAGCCTACTGATCTGTGCAAGTGCATTCTTGCATTTCCTTGATGTGCCTCTTTCCTTTCCATATCTTAACACAGAGTCAATTAAAGCTGTCCCTAGGCCAGACTTAAATAAGAAACACAGATGTGCCTGTGGTGTTGGAAGCCTGTCCACGTTTCTACCGAGCCCATAGCTTTTTCTGATATCCTTGGAAACAGTCATTATCTCCACAAGGAGCACAAGGGAGGACATGATTTTTCCTAGACTGTAAAACAAGCAATCCCCTCTTGCCAACCAGACCTGTTCTACCATTGGTTGGTTTGATGGTCTGTGGTTAGTAGGGGTTTTGCATGGCCCCAGCTCGAAACCCTCACATTGCGAACTGAATGAGCACAGCGCAGCCTTTCCACGTCTGATAATGAGCTCACTGATGGTGTGATGTACATGGAGGATTTTCCTTGCTTGGCACAAATGTGTGCATAGGCCGTGCGATTACTCTCCGTAGTCCCCTCCAGGTTCTTTTGAGATTCAAAAGGCTGCGCACATGCGATGCACATGTAAAGCACATGCCTTTCACAAAGTGTCCTACAAGTTGTCACACAAGTGAATTGTCACATAAGTGGCGTGCCCTTGAGGTCAACCTCTGCTTCACGTTCACGGTTAAACTAAATGGTTGGTGGGGTCTGTAACTATTTGCTGCTGATACAATGGAAGTGGGATATGCCCATTATTAACTCCTCAAAGTAAATGGTCATACGGATCTGCTAAGCTTCACATAACATTCAGAATACTTGAAAATAACTTTAAAGAATATGCATCCGTAAACTCTCTCCTGTGTTAAACATTCAAAATTATACTGGGACTTCATGGGTAGATGCTCTTTAAGGATGGTGAGCTGTAGAACTAGTCTTCCCCAGGCCTCCCTTGTGAAGTGTTTTTTAGATATGTTATTGTTCATATTGACTGCTGAGACATGGTTGGATAAGTCCTTGTTGGCCTAAGATTTCTCCAAATTGAATCCAGGTTTTATTCTGCTTTATTACATCAAAATCCATTTTTGTGGGCTCTTAGGGCTCAGTGCACTTTACCACCGCTAACCAGTGCCAAAGTGCTTGCGCTCTTTCCTTTAAACATGGTCAAATTGGCAAATTTGATTTACTTGTATGTCCCTAAAAATGTGGTTCTACGTGTACCCAGGGACTGTAAATTAAATGCTGTTAGTAGGCCTGCAACACTTATTGTGCCACCTACTTAAGTAGCCTATTCAAACATGTGTCAAGGCCAGGGCCTGTCATTGCAGTCTGCCTGTGCAGTTGTAAAACTGCCATTTTGACCTGGCAAAAGAAACCTTTTGCCAGGCCTAAAAATATGCCCTTTTACTACAGATGTCAGCAGGATGTCAACACTAGCGCCTGCCAATTCCATAAGGCAGGGTGCAGTATGCAGAGTATTTAAATGGTTTGGCATATGCTTTTAAGTTGTATGTGTCCCGGTATAGTCGAAGCTGAATTAGGTAATCATTTACTATGCTTTAAAAGTTAATACAATCTAGTATGTAATGTAAAATTTGTTGAAAAATGCTTTGTTTTGGCCTTTCTGTCTTCCAAATTTTCTTTGGGGGGGGGACAAGTTCAACCCACCAAACTCCCCCTAGTAGTGGTTGCTCACTGCGCTTGCTCGCTACACACCATGTGAGGGCTGGTCTCACTTTTACTTTGTTCTCTCTGATGCACTACTTGTGTCTATTTTTGGTTTTCTCTGAAAGAATGTCTATGGGTACATATGACTGGGTGGGTAACCTGGTGCTCTTTAAGGTCACCATCTACTATTTACTGTGCTTTGAAAGTTGATACAATTGAATATGTAATGAAAAATGTGCTGTAAAATTCACTCTTTTGGTCTGTCGTTTTCCAAAATTTTCTTGGGGGGAAAACACCCCCCAAACCCTCCTAATAGCTGTCAGGCTCGCTCGCTGTGCTCGCTTGCTACGCGCCGGCCGGGGGCTGGTCTGGAAAAATTTGCCAGGGCTGCTTTCAGTTCCCAGTCCGGCCCTGGCTGAGACGCAGGCGGTACTTGCCAGCCAGCCAGGAGCGAGCGTGAGGTGCTATCGGAGATGTGAGACCATACAGCAGATGGCTGGATGTTTGAGGACACACGTTGATGTACGGGTCCGGACTCCAGGATGAAGTAGGTGGTTTATAATGTTGGTTTTGGATGGGGGAAACCTGACAACTAGGTGTGAGTGTTACCGCATGTGAGCCGCCTCGAGCACACAACTGTAGTGTGTGCGTCACTACTTCTTTGTTGGCAGCCTGCAACGTGAATGTCGGATGAATTTCCGACCTGCCTACTTAATCTGAATGAGTATGTGTTATTTTTTTTGTGTGTGTATATCATGGCAAGAGGAGAGCTGCCGACTTTGGTGCTTCCAAATTCATCAGGACTGCTCTGCACCTAACGTCGCCATTACTACAGTACGCATGTCGTACTCGCACACACGACACCCCCTCCAAAGTTGGCATCTCAGCTGTGCTTGCTCTGGCCAGCATTACGGTCATGATCCCATGATCCGATGGCTCAACACACATTTTATCGTGCAGCAGAGGTCACGGGTCATGAACCCTGCTGCAGAATACATCGCATAATAAAATGTTGAGCCATCAATGCCGAGACTCAAACAACCTGGTTCACCTGAAAGAAACCAGCCAGGTTTGAGTTAGTATCAGGCCCTACGGCCCTACCGGCGTCATTGGCTCAACATCCTGTGATCCGCCGTTAGGGATGGAGATTAAGATTTTGATTTTATTAAGTGATTAAAAAGTATTTTCGTACTGCGATGTTTGATCATGGACTTTGCGAAATCCACACACCAGGATGTAAAGCAGCCAGCTGCTGCAGCTGTTAATATGTTTGGTTCGGGTCACGTTTCCGCTATATAAACATCAACAGTCTTTGAAGGGCAGAGTGACTCTGCACTTCCAAGAGTGTAAATGTTTATATAGCGGAAACGCAGAATAACGCCGAGTTGCAGACATTCGTAAATGTTTCTGATGCTAGGCCTTGCCATCTCGAGTGCTAAAGAAATTACCTTTCCCTCAGCAATACAAGCGCAGCTGCGCAGCATTTACAAGCATTTCAGTTTTGTAGTGTGCCTTCTTGCTTTGTGGTTGCATTTTTGGACGATCACAGAAAGGGGGACTTAATCGCTCTCATGCAAATGCTGTCACTCAGCCCCCAAGCCCTTCTTCCCATTTGAAACCCCGCTTGGGCAACTGGACTGTTATGCAGTCCTGCAAGCTCATACCTTCCCACCTCTGTGTGTATGGACTGCCTTTACCAGAAGACAGAACATAAGACTTGCAATGAGAACCCATTTGTCTGCTATAGTACTAAAGATTACCAACTGCACTTGCAATTTCTAAAACAGCTTGAGTATAGACAACCAAGCATGCTATGGTAAGGCAGAGTGACTATGTCATCCCTCATCATACCTCAGCTCCCCGCAATTTAAAAACCCATCAACAGTTCGATTGTGATTTATGTCTTATGTACTGGTACATCAGGGTCTATTTACAGAGGATTTGTTTTTTATTTTATTTTTATTTTAAACTTATAATATAGTGCTGCTAGACATGAAGATGGAAGAGTTTTTCACAATAAGGGTCATAGAATGAGAAGTTGCACAACATCTGCATGTTGAAGAGAAATGCATGTGGAAGAGAAATGCTATATTAAATACATTAGTAAAGCAAGTGAGAGCTAAGACATTTGTGGTTTGGCATCAGTTTAACTCTAGGAGATTTAGGGATATATTCATTTGCAGTTGAATGTGAATAAACAACTAACTTTGAAGAACAACAGTACAATACCGCAGTACATAAGATGTATAGATTTGAATAAGCAGCAGTTGGGAAAAAGCGGATAGTGTGAGGTGTAGTTAGTACATGGATGAGACATGCACATCATCTCAACCTCTGTGTGGTGATAAAACAAATTGACAATGTGTCTAGTACTGGTGGAACTGGCAGGATTTATACATTACATTGCTTTCTCAAATGTGCTTGAAAATGCACCATTTGCCCACTATTTTTTCAAAATTTTCTCGGAGGGGGAACCCCCCCAGAGCCTCTTTAGGTCGTTCTGGCTAGATCGCTACGCTTGAGCGCTGCAATTCGCTCCACCGCACATTTTACTCCCTACCACCTTAAAATGTCACCAGCCGCCACTGGGTGGGAAGCGGTGGGTGTGACCATTAAACACCATTCCGCCACTGTGCTTGGGTCTCTGGAGGCCCAGGCAAGGTGGTGCTTTTTTTGTCAGGTAGTTCGTCATTCATTTTTTTTATATATTTAACGGCCTTACTATCCAGTGGAACAATGAACACTTGTTAAGTATAACAGCTGTTGCAACGGTTTTATTCCAGTGGTGCAGTCAGGTAGCACTCCATGAATACATATGAATCGTTGCATGTCATACAGAGAGAATGGGCTGATAAACTGTACAAAAAGAACAGAAGAAAAACAATTAGAGACGAAAAATATTTAACTGACACACCAAAAGTGAATGAGTGCGCCCAAACTATGGGGGTCATTAGGACGACGAGCGGCCCGCCATCCTGTCGTTATTCGGGACCGCCCGCCATAAGGGCGGGGGTCCCGTGGGGGTATTAGGATGTGTCCACCACAGTGGCAGGCACATCCTGTAATTTTAGCATTGTGGCGGGCGGTGCTTTCTGCACCGCCCGCCACAATGCTAAAAATGCATTTCAGCATTTGCATTTACAAAGTGGCAGGCACCGCGCGGTGCCTGCCGCTTTGTAAATGCAAATGAAGGGGGGTACCACAGGTACCCCCCCGTGTGCACCCTACACCTCTCCTTCACTCTGGGGGCCCGTAGGAAAGGCACCTTAAAACTACCATCACAATATGACTGGCGGTGTCTGATAGACACCGCAACCATATTATTCCTTTTCCGCCCCGGCCGCAAGGCGACCCGGGCGGAAAAGCGGCGGACAGTCTTTCCGTCCGCCGAGGTCCCCCCCGCCGTACTAATATGGCAGGGGGGGAACAAGTGTGGATGTCGGGCAGATTGCCCCCGGCCACAATCCGCCCGACATCCTAATGGGCCCCTATGAGTTAAAAAGGAAGAAGTATAAAAGAGTCAGACCACCACGTATAGGTATTAACCACTCAGACATCTTGACTATCAGAGAGCCAGATAATTCACACACTGGGGACCAACGGAGATCCGATTGTGTACGATTCCCTGGCCATAACTCTCAACAAAAAAGGCCGACATTAGCGCTGGTGGTGCCTGGTGTGACAGACTTTTTTGGCACCCCCCACATGACTTCCTCCTCGGATTTCCTCACTACTACCCAGCAAAAGTGCTCCTCCTTTCTTGCATAGACCTGCTATCAGACACATTATATTTGTTTTAAAGCACTGGTAAAGCTGATTTTACTAATCCACCCACCTAGCTACATTAAATATAGATCTGCTCTTTGGCCCTCTGCACTACTTTATGGCGAGTCAAAACTCCAATCTCGCTGTGTAGCAAGAGCATTAATCACAAGAGTTATTTTGACATTTTATTGCTTCCAGCAAGCTGGATGCACAAGGAACACTGCAACAGGTGCTTTTAAATTGTAAGTTATTGATAAACAGAACCCCACCGCGGAGGTCATTGCCCTCTCTCCCTCTAAGTCAGCGCCCAGTGCGACTGCACCGGTCGCACCGCCCTAAAGCCGGCCCTGCTCAATAACATCAAGGTGTCCTTTCGTCTGACATTGTTTCTAGTTTCTCCAGGTCCTAAAGGGCATTCTGTGAGCCCCTGTCAGTAGTGATTTCAGATTTGGACATCCCATCAATTTCAGTATAGACCCATTCTGTTAGATCACCGAGCTTTCCTTTGGTGCTGAGGGAGACTTAGCGATGCGTCTCTGAGCAAGAACCAAGGCAAGATATGTGTCAGCGGCCAAAGTAGAAATTGTGTGGCCCCCCTAAGTATCAATTACAGTGTTGTCACAAATACATTCTTATACCTCATCCCAAAAGCCATTTATCACGTGATTGAAATCTGCCTTTGCGTGCGCACATCGCAGACAAATATTCGAGGCACCTGTGACAAGGTATCCTATCAATCGAGGCCATTGAAGGGGTCAGGGAGGTGTAGTGCACGTAACTAAATTGCAAAATTTGCATCTGTGTTTCTGGCGACCTCTTTCACATTCCTTAGACACTTCTCCCAGTTATGATCTGAAATTACCCAATTGAGGTGGGCCTCCCCCCATGTTTTCAGTGACCTTATCTCAGATATCTGTGATGTTGCAGTGCACTGTGCAGACAAGTAACTCCCCCTCTACTAAACCCATAAATCAGTAGCTCAACAAGGCGGAAACCTCAGGAGAATCAGGTGTCTTGCCCCAAATCAGGGTGAATTGGCGTGATAGTGCCTGTGTACAAAAAGAAAAGGCCTGAGCTGGGCCACACACCTCCTTCAGATTATCGAAGGGTCGGAACATCTCTTCCTTTAATAGGTCACCCAATGTAAGAAGCCCCACCTCCTACCAGGAGGTCACATTTTGTATTGCTGTCAATCTCGTGCAACGCCCATAAGGTGAGGTCCAGAGCATAGAGAATTTGTTTGCGTCATGGTTGGATATACGTTACCAAGCACCATTTATCAATTCTCATATGTGTGTTTCCCCTACCGTCACCCATCCCAAACCTCCTGTCCAAACTAACCCAGCAAACCATTCTTCATCTCCAATATTTACAAGAAAGCTAACACCACAGAATACTGTAGCATCCCATCAGATAATGCAAATCTATTACCATTCTCATTCACATCACCAAAGACATTAAATCATTCTGAAACCTCCCCTCAACGATCACAGAAAAGGCTATACCCAGAATCCTTATGTCTCATCACTCCAAGCCCAAAGACCATCGAACACGAGAGTAACTCACCGTTAAACCTCCCATTAACGTTCACACAAAAGCCACAATCAGAATCCTTATCTCTGTTAGAACCAGATGATCACACTTCACTTCCAAATGATACCAAGCACCAGATGAAACCACCATGAAACCTCCCATCAACGATAACGCAAAAGAACACCAATAGAATCCTTATCTCTGTTGCAAACGGTCCACACTTCAAATCCACAGTCACACAGCTCCACAGCGGTTGAGTCTGACAATACTCAAATCACTCTCCCAGTTTGGGTGCCTCATATGCCAAGAACCTGCTAAAGGGAGACAACAAACTCTTTTGTGTTCGTCCCTCCCTCTCTGTAAGGAAGTACCAAACAATGTATCCGCACACTGCCTTAACCACGACTTAATCACCATCTCTGTGTTGTCTTGATCATTTTGGTGTGTACTGTGTTTTCCAATTTATAAAACCCCCATGAGGGTGAACACGTCTACATAAAGGTAATTTCAATTAATAAATGAGTTTCACATTTTATCATATTGGAACTCTTGTATTGCTGCCTGTTGTTTTCACTTACCGCCAGCAGATGGAGGACAAAGACTGGACCGCCAAACTTGACTTGTGATGCGAGACACTGCCTTTACCAACATTATTAAACGCTGAGCCTGTTTCTGCTCTGGGTTAGGTGAAATGTATACTTACCAATCTACTTTTTTCACTCCTTAGCCTTACATAATTATACACTTGAAGTATATGATTCATTTCCAGTGACTGTGTCGGATGCCACGCTATGGGTCCAAGTAGAAGTTTCAGCTTGGTTTTCGTCTCAGACTAGAATTTGTTATGCGATCCCCTTTAGGATTTCTACATTTCATAAAAAAAATATATTTTTTTTTTAAATGTGTTACAATAGACACATACACACATGTCTATCTATCTATCTATCTATCTATCTATCTATCTATCTATCTATCTATCTATCTATCTATCTATCTATCTATCTATCTATCTATCTATCTATCTATCTTCTACACGTTTATGGGGATGGTGATAAGAAATAACGGAACTCTTCCCAGTGCATAGGAATTCAACATTTTACATCGTTGATTTTGATTCTCTGTCATTCTATCATGTGAAAATAAAGGTTGCACAGTAATTGTGTAGAACAGCATCAGAAAAAAAACACTTCATGGAATTAAGGAAGGTTTCATTTCTTGGCCTACAAACCGTGGCTCTTTGCCAAGCACATAATATTTTGCCCCAAGACAATTAAACACAATTTCAACAAATACAAACACATGGAAAGCCACGTCTGCAAAAATAGTTATCTCGACTAGGACTAACCCAAATGAAATGTGAAACCCATTCCTAATTGCTATAAGAACTGTAAATTAATCTGTGAAATTACTTTTTTACATGATAAAAACTTGTTATTCGTCACTTAAGCTTTCTGCTTGACATTGGCACAATTTGATAATATATAGTCGAGAATATTACTCTGCATCTTACAGCTGCCTATTTCCTCTGCATTGCATGTGACCTCTTCAGTCCCTCCTGACATTTCTTTATTTAAAGATAATTTGGCAAATAGGTGCCAGGAGCCTCATACCTCATGTTCTAAGAATACATATGGTGAAATTGGTCACAATTTATTCACCGACCCAAACGCTCTGGTATTTTGCGAAGCAGCCTATGCACTAATAACTCAGGGGGTGATTACGATTACGGTGAACTGCCACCGGCGGCCTGCTGGTGGTGGTTTCAATGCCATCTCGAAGCACTTCTCTGCTCGCCATTTTACAATGGCGGGTGGTGTGCTGGCAGACGCAAAGTCCGTCCGGCACGGGTCCACCACAGGCAATCATTGTGAATGCCTGGCGGACCCACCAAGTATCTCTAAAATGATGGCGGTGTCTACCAGGCACTGTCCGCCAGACTAGAATGCTGTATCCCCATCAGCCTGTGTATGGTGGTTCAACCGCCATTCACAGGCTGGCAAGGATTGCATTTGGGGGCCTGCTATGTGCCCCCTTGTGTTCAGGGCCGGACTGGGAACTGAAAGCAGCCCTGGCAAATTTTTCCAGACCAGCCCCCGGCCGGCGCATAGCGAGCGAGCACAGCGAGCAAGCCTGACAGCTATTAGGAGGGTTTGGGGGGGTTCTCCCCCCAAGAAAATTTTGGAAAACGACAGACCAAAAGAGTGTATTTTACAGCACATTTTTCATTACATATTCAATTGTATCAACTTTCAAAGCACAGTAAATAGTAGATGGTGACCTTAAAGAGCACCAGGTTACCCACCCAGTCATATGTACCCATAGACATTCTTTCAGAGAAAAGCAAAAATAGACACAAGTAGTGCATCAGAGAGAACAAAGTAAAAGTGAGACCAGCCCTCACATGGTGTGTAGCGAGCAAGCACAGTGAGCAACCACTACTAGGGGGAGTTTGGTGGGTTGAACTTGTCCCCCCCCAAAGAAAATTTGGAAGACAGAAAGGCCAAAACAATGCATTTTTCAAAAAATTTTACATTACATACTAGATTGTATTAACTTTTAAAGCATAGTAAATGACTACCTAATTCAGCTTCGACTATACCGGGACACATACAACTTAAAAGCATATGCCAAACCATTTAAATACTCTGCATACTGCACCCTGCCTTATGGAATTGGCAGGCGCTAGTGTTGACATCCTGCTGACATCTGTAGTAAAAGGGCATATTTTTAGGCCTGGCAAAAGGTTTCTTTTGCCAGGTCAAAATGGCAGTTTTACAACTGCACAGGCAGACTGCAATGACAGGCCCTGGCCTTGACACATGTTTGAATAGGCTACTTAAGTAGGTGGCACAATAAGTGTTGCAGGCCTACTAACAGCATTTAATTTACAGTCCCTGGGTACACGTAGAACCACATTTTTAGGGACATACAAGTAAATCAAATTTGCCAATTTGACCATGTTTAAAGGAAAGAGCGCAAGCACTTTGGCACTGGTTAGCAGTGGTAAAGTGCACTGAGCCCTAAGAGCCCACAAAAATGGATTTTGATGTAATAAAGCAGAATAAAACCTGGATTCAATTTGGAGAAATCTTAGGCCAACAAGGACTTATCCAACCATGTCTCAGCAGTCAATATGAACAATAATATATCTAAAAAACACTTCACAAGGGAGGCCTGGGAAAGACTAGTTCTACAGCTCACCATCCTTAAAGAGCATCTACCCATGAAGTCCCAGTATAATTTTGAATTTTTAACACAGGAGAGAGTTTACGGCTGCATATTCTTTAAAGTTATTTAATGTTATGTGAAGCTTAGCAGATCCGTATGACCATTTACTTTGAGGAGTTAATAATGGGCATATCCCACTTCCATTGTATCAGCAGCAAATAGTTACAGACCCCACCAACCATTTAGTTTAACCGTGAACGTGAAGCAGAGGTTGACCTCAAGGGCACGCCACTTATGTGACAATTCACTTGTGTGACAACTTGTAGGACACTTTGTGAAAGGCATGTGCTTTACATGTGCATCGCATGTGCGCAGCCTTTTGAATCTCAAAAGAACCTGGAGGGGACTACGGAGAGTAATCGCACGGCCTATGCACACATTTGTGCCAAGCAAGGAAAATCCTCCATGTTCATCACACCATCAGTGAGCTCATTATCAGACGTGGAAAGGCTGCGCTGTGCTCATTCAGTTCGCACTGTGAGGGTTTCGAGCTGGGGCCATGCAAAACTCCTACTAACCACAGACCATCAAACCAACCAATGGTAGAACAGGTCTGGTTGGCAAGAGGGGATTGCTTGTTTTACAGTCTAGGAAAAATCATGTCCTCCCTTGTGCTCCTTGTGGAGATAATGACTGTTTCCAAGGATATCAGAAAAAGCTATGGGCTCGGTAGAAACGTGGACAGGCTTCCAACACCACAGGCACATCTGTGTTTCTTATTTAAGTCTGGCCTAGGGACAGCTTTAATTGACTCTGTGTTAAGATATGGAAAGGAAAGAGGCACATCAAGGAAATGCAAGAATGCACTTGCACAGGGCAGTAGGCTGAGATGGCCTTGGGTAGCCACAAAGGTCATGTACAACTTTACAGTCAGCAAGCCACGATGCATACTAGTAAGTAGTGGGGTAAACCACCAAAAAGCTGTCATGCTGCAGGTCGGAAGGAACTCATGCTATATTACAGGTATGATACAGTAGAGACTGCTTCTATTTGGAAGACAATATGCACAGGCAGTAAGTACCAAGTGAGGTAAATCTGGTGCATGCATGCATTGGGAAGAAAGAGGTATTCTACTAAATGCTGGGAAAGAAAAACACTTCACGAATAAATAAAACAGAATAAACCGTCCTAACAAGATACATTGATATTTTTAATTTGGAACACAATATGTGATAAATAGATGGAAAGAGTAACTTTTCCAAATTGAGAGAAAGAGCCCAGAGAAAGCGGTTTTACACTTTTGCGAAACATGTTTTGGCTGTTGTCTTAAATGTCATGAACTTGTACAATGTGAATTTCATAGTATGAATTTGACATTTTTGAACAATTTCATTACCATTATTCTGATTACCATGCGTTAGAAAGTATACATCTTATTTTCTGTTTGCATTTTAATAAATACACTGGAGGTGGCATCCAGTGTCTCAATGAGGATCACCAGTTATAACAAGACCACCATCTCCCTCAACTGCAAGTTTAGCTCAGATATAATAGGATGTTCTGACTGCACTACTGTGGCTATTAAACACATTTCCTATATAGGAGATGCCCCTGGCTTCTTCACATTCACTCCTGTTCAAGTACTTTCAGCCAGATTCAATAATCTTTCATCTAGCTGTTTATCATGTTTTTTTTAACGTGTTCTTCCCCAGAAAGAAGGGCATTCTCCCAGTTACCTTTCTTTCCCTTGCTACTCTTTTTCCTAATCCTGCCTTCTACACTTTTTACTCAGATGTCAAATTCTCCATTCTTAAACCTTTTTTTGCCATTTGATTTTCCTCTCTTTTACCTCTGCTCTCTTATGATTTCAGTTCTTATCCTCCTTGTTTCTCCTTTTTTCTAAACCATGTTCTAAATATAATCTCCCTTCTCATTCCATTGTGTTCCGTTCTTTTCCCTACCATTTCTCCATGATCACCTAAGATTCTTTACTTAATTCCTATCCTGGTTAATGCTCTCTCATTCCTCCCTCCTTTACCCTTGTTCCTCCTTCCTTTCACCCTATTACTTGATTCCATTCCTTCTCTCACTTATTCCTCTTGTCCCCTCTTCCTTCTACTCTCTTTTCCAATTCCCATCCTTAATGACCCACTGTTGTAGGGTAGACTGCGGCACAACTGCAGAACGTGCAAATGTTCACGGGCGTCAGCGCAAACTTAGCCATCACCCCTCCGAGGCCTAGGCCCTTGCACCTTAGGCCCCTTTTACTTTCCCAGGTTCAATAATTCAGGAGGATAGGTCATAAAACGAGGAGTGCCACATCCGTGTGAAATGTGTTTCTAGTAAAGAGAATATCTACATGCTAATTCCAATAGTGTTGTTTAATTAGATGGAGGCCAAATGGAGGCAGTGATTAAAAACTTTGCTTTGCTGGGCTTGACAAACGTGTCCACTCTCTCACAATGGAAGAACTGAAGGCAGAATGCTGAAGCAAATTAATCATGTTTTTGCATTTAATCAGTCAGCTTTAATTCATCTATTTTGTAGATTTATATCTATTTTGGAGATTTTTTAAATTTAATTTACATCTATTTTGGAGATTTTTATAAATGGTAATTTAGGTTTTGACAGAACTGTCTAAAACAAAGTCCATAGATGTTTAACCACAGTGCACGGTATTTTCACAGGCTCGTCTCCCCTCCCCGCCACCAACGGAATTTTTCTGCTGATGCAAGCGGAATCAAGAAGGAACACCCGCACAATAAATACAGATCACCTGTTCGCCAATTAGTATATAAAATTTAGAGTAAAAATAAAGACAATGTGATACTCTGCTTACAATGTTTCAGCAAAGTCAGCAGCATGACCCAAACCGGATAGTTCTCATTTTGTTTAATCTTAACTCTGACCTGCGAGCCTTTCAAAAAGCAGCGTCATTCATGTTTATCTCCACAAATTAACTTTCATCCCAATCTACTCTGGTAACAGTAAATCATGTGCAAATGAGCATCATTAGAGAGAGGTCAAGAGGAACAGCAATTTTCAATGTTAGCGATGTCAAGTGCAAGTGCTGCTGGTATTGAAAGACGGGGTTAATTCTATGTAACGGCGAAGCTGACACCGTGAAGGACACGTACAGCGTTACCAGCTCCATACACGGACAACCCAACCTAAGGATATTACACCAGAATTAGGGGCACTTCAGGCGGTCCTGCCAACAGAACCATCAGGCCTGATAACCCTCCTTTTGCCAAAGCGCCAATCACTCACGTCACAACAATGCCCCTGCACAATGCATCCTTACTTCGACAGGAAAACAGAGCCAGCATGCGGTGTTTCAACATGAGAGCAGCCATGATAATTCAACTTCTGGCCCGCCCGCCCCGTTCACAACAGCTAGTGTCACTGTGGCAGCCACTGTCTGTTGAGACTCACAACAGCCAGTGCCACAGAACTTGCAACCTGGCGAGGCCCAGAAAGAATTAAAAAAAAGCCTATGGGGCAAGGGCCTAGGCCCCGGCATCCATCGATGATCAGGCCAGAAGCAGGAGGATTATTGCATTAAATTTCAACGACTGGACGGCATTTGGTCCAGTCGCAAATTGACTCACCTGCGGGCGGTAGACAGGGGGAATAAAATTATGGGGTGCCGACTTTCCCAGTCCCTGACCTGGCCTCTGAGATGCGTAAGATGCTGCATAACGTCCTTTCACCTTGGCTGCTGGATATGCAGCAGCTGTTGTCATGACATCACATCTCTTAAAAGATGACGTGCACGAAGACTGCATTTTGGGACAGTGATATTTTAGAACCAAGGCACTATTTTCTGAGAGTATTTGCCAAACCAATTATGGAAAATTATATTGTGGTATAAAGAAATCGAAGGCAGCCCACCCTACTATCACTTTCCAAGTTAAATGTCTAAACTTCGCTGAAACAGATGCGGAGCTCTGTGCTGTAGGATTCTGAAGACACACCTGCCAACCGAAAGTGAAAGTGACTGATTGTCAACTGCATGTAGTTTCATGTATTTCAGCTTCCTTTGATCCGCTGGGATTCCTTTTCTAAGACTAGTGAAAAACACGCTTTTCTTTCAGTATAAGGTGCCATGGCTTAAAGTTTAGTTGCTTGAGCTCTTCACACATTCAGAATCCACTGAAAAACGCGTATTTGCCCCGCGGGGTGGGTGCTGAAACACAACGAAGGTGTAAGATGGGCGGCGAATACCCTCTCTGCCAGACACACATACAAAGACAGACTGACATACATGAACAGCAAGCTTTATTTACCGTGTCGAGTGCAGGGTCCATGGCGAGATAAAAGCAGCAGGTCCCCTCAGTGACAACTGTCGACTAACTGGGAATAGGTAGAGGGACCGTCAAGCCCCCAGCTGCACATTTACAGCCGGTAAAACAGTTCCTATGGCTTTTTAATCTGGTCGGTTCCTTCGGCATCTTACTTTCACTTTTTGGGAAGTCTTGGGGTTCAGTCCTAGTCGCTATGCAGCGCTTGGTTTAGAAGCTTGCACAGAGTGAAACAATTTAACATACATGCCAATAATTTAAAATGGAAAGTGAGAAATGTGTAAATAAACTTCAGGGGAATGGACTTTTCACATTAATTTATATTGAATCACAGACATTTTTAGACGGAAGAGATTTAAAATAGAACAATATTTCATTTTTTAAAACCGTGAGTCTCCCGCCTGAATCGGTACGATTGGCATGTACGTGACTATCACTTTGACTTGGCATGACAAAGTCCACAATTTTGTAAATGTAAACTTGGACAAAGCTATTTGGGTTGTCTGCACTAACACGACTTCATTACCCCCCAAAGGAACTCTTCTTTACAACAATAAGGATTTAAATCCACGACTGCAGGTTGCATGCAGCTCCTCGATGCTGGTTTATATCTCACTGTGCTATATTAAAAGGCTTGTGTGTGTGTACTGGAAGTTACAAATGGATCTGTATCAAAAGCAGTATCCCACACACATACCTAATTAAACTCCAAATCTGCACAGGCATGTTAAACGATGGGATTTGCAACAGGCGCATTAGCCCACAGTGCTACTTTATGAATCAAACCTATCACTGGACAAAACACAGAACTCACCCAGAACTGTGTTAACCACTAAAGTTGTTTTACCACTAATGTAATTCATTCAAAACTGCTGTTCAGACAATGATCTCTGCAGCAGGTGTCTAAACCCTGTAGAATATTTTTAAAAAATGCAGCCACTTTGTGACCAATCAAGAACAGATTTACTGGACTATATGTCCTTGTTGCCAACTTCTTTGCAGCTGATATTTAAATAAATGTATATGTAGTCTGTTAGACTTTACTTTTCAAACTTGGCCCCTTATGACTACACTCCCTTCCCTCTGCCACATCTTCACCCACAATTTATGGGTTTCCGGAGAAAGCAGTTTCCAATTTCTTGTATTTTTCGACCCTGATATTTTAGAAACAAAACACAATTTTTCTGAGGCCATGTGTCAAACCAAAGTTGAAAAATTATATTTTGGTTTAAAGAAATCAAAGGCAGACCACTCTACTATCACTTTCCAAGTTAAATGCCTAAAGGTCGCAGAAAAAGGTGCGGAGCTCTGTGCTGTGTGGTTCAGAAGACGCACCTGCCAACCGAAAGTGAAAGTGATCTGGTTGGCTGTCCAATGTCCACTGCAGTATTACTTCTTGTGTCATATATCTGGGTGAATAGACAGAAGCAGCAAAATACCAGTGGGGCAGCACACTACGCTATGCACAGATGTTTAACTTGTGCTTTAAGCCACACCCTTAATCACATCGGCCACGCCCCTATGAGAGACCCTGTCGTTTTTTCATCCCACTTAAAACCCTGCTAAAATCCACAATATTGACATAAGTTCTGAACCAGACACTATTCAGGTTCTCTGCCCGTGGATATAGGATTTGAACCAGGCGCTAGCAATGACTTTTGCTGTAAGTACTGGGACTATTAGCAACCTTTTTCTGCAGGCATAGCCTGAATCAGAATTCCAGACTGTGTGCACCATTGGACGACAGGTGCATTCCGGGTAAGAACTGCAGACTGTCTAGGCCTACAGCTGGCATTTATTTTATTTATTTATTTATTTTATTTATAAAGTTTTATATAGCGCGAACAAGATCCCGAGGTGTATCAGAGCACTTTACAATAAGATGGAAGGAAGGACATAAGTGCAATATCCACATCAAGTAAGAAAGAAAAGAAAAAAAAATGATTACAAATTTTCTCAGCTCTTGCTTTAGCAGTACTACTCAATCAAGGACATCAGGCCCAGCAAGGCTAATGTTCTCAAAGCAACGTAGGATCGCCATCACTGAACCAAAGCTCTGCAACTCGTCCTATTACAATCCAATTCTTTGATCAACTTGCCTTCAGAAAAAAGCTAAAAAACGCAGTTGTTCCATCTACTCCTCCTTAAAAACTCTGCTTCATAAGCACGTCGATTCCATTCCCATCTAGACCCTTTTCCATCAGCTTCAGGACAAAGAAAAACCCTGATACTATACAGTTTCTTTTCTCACCACGCATGCTGCAGAACTGTAGGCTTTTGTGGTACCAGGAGTGCACAATACATTTGATGAAATAGTTTCTGGAAGGACATCTTTCTTCACTGTTTGCACAAAATATCTACATGGCAGACTCACTACTGATTTTACACTGCTTTTGGCCACCTTCTACTTTACTGTGGTCCAAAGTATGACCGCTCCAACGCTTTGGTTTAGTCCACCTACCTTCCAGAAGCATTCAAAGCGTGCCTCATCTTATTTTATCATGTCCAAATCCCAACTTTGCAAATACTTGTGTTTTGCAACCTTCATCTGGTTGCAACTAACAGACCATACAATATATTTAACAGCAAATTGGAGCCAACCATGTGACCTATGCATAGCTAGTGAGAACTAAGTTTTGTCCATTGAGGTACAACTGCTTGTATTCATGGATCAGACCTGACCTAAAACAAGTGGGTAATTCTTGCTACATCAGATAACCTGTGCACAAGATCTAATGCTAGTATATTTAAAAAAAACAGCTACAGAGCTGTATGCAGCTAAAAATAAACGTGGCTCAATAAAACATATTATTTGCAATATGTGTACTAATATATGTACATTCGTAATCAGAGACAGTCTTTTTCTAAAGTAAATCGAAAGGGCTAACTACCATTCTGTTTCACATCAATGGAAAAAACATACACACAGAACTAGTATTAAAACGCTATGTGTGCAATAGGCAGGTTCCAGAACACGAGACATAAATCATTCTGGTGTCCTCTAGCCACACCGGAAATTGCACTCGTGCTGAAAGTTAAAGAGTTTTAATATTAAATCACAAAATCAAAAAAAAATGTGTCACGTAGTTTCGTGTACTTCAATTATCTCAGATGCCTACCTCGCCTCCTCGACCTCGCCTCAGAGATCCTTTACGCACATTTTTTAATGTGCAAGCCAAATGCACATGAGCTTCACCAGGCAGCAGACGACCCTCCGGCCCCCTAACCATGCGCGCAGACTCGCAGACTCGCAGGAGGTGACATCATCTCATGTCACGTGACCCATTTACCGAGCACCAGCATTTTATGCGGCCTGGAGAGAATCAGGAGAGAATCCTTGTGCTCTGGCGGCCTTGCTGGGGGCCCGATTTGGCCGTGTCTGACTGACCGTGCAATGTAAAGTCAAACATAATATTGCATTAAGCACAACGAGGCCTGGTTTTGAGCTTAATGCAATGTTATGTTTGGCTTTACATTGCACGGTCGGTCCGACACGGCCAAATCGGCCCCCAGCAGCAGAACCGGCCTCCTGTCATAAAACCGGCCCCCACCCCATCCAGCCGACCGGGGGATTGCCCGGTGCCCGGAAATGCCAGTCCGGCCCTGCTTGTGTTGGGGGAGGTGGGTGTGCACTGGGGAGTACCTATGGTACCCCCTGTAAATTTTCCTGCACCAGGTGGCAGGCACTGCGTGGTGCCTGCCACGTAGTGCAAGAAAATGCAAACAGTGCATTTGGGACAGAGACACATGATGCATAGCTAATTGTGGTCCAATATGATTCACTACCATTACATGGATGGTGGCATTCTGGGATTAACAGACCACCATATCTGGCATTGCTTTTAAACACAGATTTTTTTTTTTAATCCAACCTGTTTTCCATAAGGATGCATTAAAAAACCACAAACATTGTTTTGCAGGCAGTGGTCCAATGGACCGCTGCCTAATCCTAAAAATGTTTTTTCCCAACATTCACAAAGGAATGCGGTCCCTTAGAGAACCTTTCCTTTTCATTTGCAAATGGGTTGCCACCTCCTTTGAGGTGTCAGGAAAATATGAATGATTTGGATCAAATTTTGGTTGCAAAACATTTGTTCACATCATAAGGAATTCAGACCTGCCAACTTGTGAATGTCTTTCACTGGTGATGAAGGGGCATGGCCATGAAGGGGTGTGGGACCGCCATATGCATTGCGGGCAGTCACGTTCCCCACTACGATGGTGGGTGGACTCACGTCCGCCCGCCATCATAATGACCCCCTATGTTTGGAGCCCATCATACAGATGATAACCTGTTCGGGTCAGCATGTCACAATTTTTGTGATTGCTTTCTATTAAAGATTAAAAAAATTAAGATACAGCCATTTTTCTTAAAGGAAACGGATGCATTTATAAAGAAAAGTTTACTCTTCTTTTTTGTTTGTCTAAGGGTTGGTAGGGGTCTCTTGGACCTTTGCCTCCTCTCAAATATATATATTTTTTAAGATTCATAAAAGGGAAAGGGTCACAAAGGGAAGACTTCTTTTTGTAAATGGGTTTCTACCTCCTTTGAGGTGTTGGGGACATATCAATGTTTTGCATCCATTTTTCAGTTGCGAAACATTGATACATTAGATACTGATTCGGAATTTGGAAGGGACACCTACAACATGTCCCTTCTAGATACTGATTCGGTATATCTCTGGAATCCCATTTTAGGAAGCAGAACATCTTTTCTGATTCCTAAAAAGGGATTACTATTACTATGTAAGAAAAACACATTTTAACAGTCACAAATGGCAAATTAGAGCAGCTTGAGAATGTTAAAATGCGTGATGAGACAGAATATCGAGTTTTAAATATCGACTGGCAGAAATATTGAGTCACGAATATCGTGAGTGAGAAATATTGACAGCATGAGTTCTGTGGTCAAGAATATCGACTTAAGCTAAGCAATATCAATTTAAAAAATATCGAAGTGTTTGATATCGTTTGGAAAAATATAGTTGTTCAAAATATCGATTTTTTATGAATGTTATGTATTTTAGTATATATTTTAAATGTGTGTGATGTGTTTTTTGCATAAGAATTGTTTATATTTTTTAATATATGTGGGTTGTGGGTTTATAGGAAAATAGGGTTAATGATTATTTTGTATTATTTAATATTTATTTAATTGAGATGTTATAGTGTTCAATGTTTAAATTAATGTGTTATTATTTAATTAATAATTGGTCATTAATTAATATTAATTAATTGGTAATTAATTATGGTAATTGTGTAATTAATTTTAGGTGTGTGTTTGGGGATTTATAGGGGTAACGGGTGGGAAGTAATTTTTTATTTGTTTATTAATAATTATTTGTTAATAGTTTTTAATTAAAAATTAACTATGGAAATTGTGTAAATGAATTTAGGTGTGTTTTTTGGGGTTTATAGGGGTAAAGGGTGGGAATAATTTGTGCTTAATTAATTAATATATAGTTGTTAATTTATGTTGATTATCGGATATTTATTTTGGGTAATTGTTTATTTTTGTGTGTGTTGTTTTTACTTATAAATGGGTAAAGGTTTTGTATTAAATACATTTTACTTGATAATTAGTTGTTTAGTAGTAATACTTTGTATTTTAAAATAAGTTTTAATTGTGTAATTTAGTATTTTACACTTTAATTCAAGTGTGTGTTGTGGGGATTAGAGGATTAAAGTGTGAGTAGGTAATTCATTTTTATTAATAATGTTTTTTAATTGATCATTAATTATGTTAATTATGGAAGTATATATTTTTTCAATATTGAAATATTGTGTGGTGTTATAGGGTAGGAAATAAAAGAAATACATTTATGTAATAATTAATGTTTTTGTTTGTAAATATTTTCTAGTTTAAAATATTTCGTTTTGGTAAATGTATTTTATAAACTATTTGCAGGTATTTAATATATGTAATTACTATTATATTATGTTTTCTTTTTTATATTACATATATTGGTATTTTAATTTTTTACATATTTTTAAATGTATTTATTTATTATTTTTAATAATATGTTTTTTTTTTAAATATTTATTTTGCTTTAATTGTTCAACTGACTGGAGTGTGAATGGTAATTGTATGCCTTCGCTATCCAACACTTTACCTACTGTTGCACTTATTGGAGTGTGAATAGTATTTTTTACCCGTCTGGTATCCAACACTTTCCCTACCGTTACACTCACTGGAGTGGGAATAGTAATTTTTACCCCTACGCTATCCAACACTTTCCCTACTGTTGCACTCACTGGAGTTAGAATAGTAAATTGAATCTCTCCGCTATCCAACACTTACCCTACTATTGTATTCACTGGAGTGGGAATAGTAATTCTTACCCCTTCACTATTCAACACTTTCCCTACTGTTGTACTAATTGGAGTTGGAATATTAATTTTTAGCCCTCCGCTATCCAACAATTTCCCTACTGTTGCAATCATTGGAGTGGGAATGGTAAATTTCACTCCTCCACTATCTAACACTTTCCCTACTGTTGCACTGACTAGAGTTGGAAAATTAAATTGAATCCCTCCGCTATCCAATATTTAGCCTACTGTTTCAATCATTAGAGTTGGCATAGTAATTTTTACCCTTTCGCTATACAACAACCTCCCTACTGTTGTAGTTATTGGAGTGGGAATAATCATTTTTACCTCTCCGCTATCCAACACTTTCCCTACTTTTGCACTGACTATATTGGGGATTTACATTTAAATGTTGTTTAATATTTTAATGTTTTAATTTATTATAGAATGTTTTTTTCTTATATTTTAATTTGATGATATATATATATATTATTTTATATATATATTTTAAAGTTTTAAAATAAATTAAAAAATAACAGTTTAATAATTGTTTTAAAGTAAATATATAAATATATATGTATACATTATTATATTGGTGTGTTTATCTTTTTTAATTAAGTTTATTTGTTATATTTTGTTAAATTGTGTATTAAATTTAATTTATTTTGTTCAAATTAATTTTATTATTTATTATAATTAATATATAATATTTTACTTTATGTATATATAAATCAATATTTTTTACATCTATATTTTTTCCCAACAATATTTTTTAGTCGATATATTTGTACTTACCTCTATTTTGTAACAACAATATGTTTTTGTCAATATATTAGTACTTACCTCTTTAAGTATAGGAGTTGATATTTTTGTAGTTTATATTTTTTCATCGATATTTTTTACATCTATGGGGCCGATTCCAATCTGGGTTGGAAAGCTCTCGGACCGAGCCAGATCCAGAGTATTTTCTGACCGAGCCGGAGTCCTGCAGTTCAACCGAGCGAGTACGATGTGGCCGTATGCTGCCGGACTCAGTTCGGTCGGACTCCCATAGATGTCAATGGGAGCCGGTGTGTGACGCGTACATGGGCTCCCATTGACTGAATGGGTATGTCTTGCACAAGGGCGCCTGCTACAGTGGGTACGTGCCGGTGCCATCCGCACCATACATGCCTGTGTTGGGGAGAAACTTGGGTCTCCCCCTGTGTCCAGTTCATAGGGTTGCGGGTGACAGGGGTGCTGGCGCGGACCCCCAAAGGCAACTTCCCGGATGTTTTGCGAGCCGAACACTTCGGCTTGCTCTGGCTGTCCGACGCATGCATCGTACTCGCTCGGTCATAAATCGCATCCATTGCACGCCATGGTTTACTTATGGATGTGACGTACAAAGCAGTTCGGACCCGGAAATGACTCGGTCGGTGAATTTCGTGTTGCTTGCATCATACTTGCTCGCTCATACAGCTGTACAAGTCGGGCGGAAAACACGCGTACGGCTCGTACTTTTCCGGCCAGATCACGTTCGGTGCCCTTCTTGGCGAGATCAGAATCGGCCCCTATGTTTGTGACATCGATGTTGTGTTAGTGAACCGTTAAAATGCCTAACAGGTAAGTAAACATATAAATAAATAAAACAAATTTTGTTGTGTGCACTGCATCACCAAATGCGATGCAGTGCGCACAACTAAATTCGTTTTTTATTTATATGTTTACTTACCTGTAAAACTCTGTAATCCATACATTACTACCCCCCACCCTGCCCCTCCCCCTCCCCACATCACTGCCCTGCAGTTACACCTACTACCGGCCGTGGCTGTTTGGGAGGCCTTAATTACCAGTTAGAAAGGGGAGACAGCAGATCTCAAAGTGCAAAGTAGAACTGGCTAAATTGTAATTTTAAAAACATTTATTTATTTGCATGAAAAAACAATATATTACAATAGCTTGTCTGACTACCTTCTTGTAATGGAAATGGAAATCTCATTCAGCAGGTACAATATCCTGCTGTAGAGAAGAAATGGTTTCCCAGTAATTAGCCAAAAGGAGTTGCTACCCTAAGAAAAATCAGCCTCTATGGTGACTAAGCCTTTCTGTTCTTCTTGATACAGAGGGAAAGTCAGCATAACTATTACTTTTACTGAGCTTGTATTTTTCCTGTTCGGTGCTCACAATAATGTTTTGTGGCTTTAAATTTTATCAGATGACTTCGGGAAAAGAATGAGTCTAGTTTTGAGGCCTGATGAGTTGACTGCTATTTGTGGTTCGGGAGAAAAGCCAGAATATGATTTCTTAAAATAAAATCTAACCTTTGGTTTTCTAACTACTGGTTTTAGGTTGCAGAGTTCCTGGAATGGCCTCCCGACTCACGCGTTCCAAAAGAACACGCATCTTATTTTCGTTTAGTGTAAAATGTTTACTTGAAAAGTATACATTTGTTCTAAGTTTCCAAAGGAGGTGTGTTTTGGCCGAATTACAGATATCATTCTTTAAGTCGGTATATGACACACACCTCACTCCTGGCTTTCCAAAGACGCGCATGTCTTCGTGGAAATAACTGTTATTTATTGGGGTCCTTAGTGTCATTGTTAGTAGGGCAGAAGTCCTAAAAAGAGAAGTGGGGGACTGACCAACTTAGGTAATATTCAAGTGACATCGAGGCGCATGACATCACGATGTGTGACATCGCACACGGCATCAGAGAAAGTATATCACAGTGAGTGACATCCGAACCCATGACCTCACAGGAAATGACATCACAAGAAGTGACATCAGATCTTAACATCTCAACTTTTGCAGTTCTATCAAAAGTCCATTTCAGTGCATTACAAGATTTAACAAGTGAGATATTGCATCGGGGTTTTGCCCAAAAATTGAAGCAACCCAGACACGAAATCTAGGCTTCAATGTATACATTTAGGGGCCTATTTATGAGACGTTTGTATCGGGTTTGCACCACACAACGTGATACATGCATGATGCACACCTTAAGTTAGATTTGTGAAGCCACACAAGGCCACTTTGTGTGGCTCTCAGTGGCTCCATGAATCTGTAGATAAGTAACACAGAGCAAATCGCTGCATTGCCACGTAACCCCATGTTACGTGGGTATTCTCACACAACTCCCACGGTTGCCAGATTTAACAGAACTGGTGGATCTGAGAATGCACAAAGAAGAGGCGCAACAGGAAGAAATACCTTTATTTCCCTTGTTACTTACTCTTTCTGTGCGCTGCATTCTGTAGCAGACATAGAAAGAGGAATATGCCTCTCAGGATTGCTTTTATGCAGGAATGTGCCCCTTACTGCCCAAAAGCAATCCTGCATGCAACACAGGCACCCTTGCACCATTGTGCAAAGTGCCTGCGTTTGGCACCAGGCTGGCAAAACGACACCAGCACAGAGAAAAGTCTTAAATACGGTGTTTTGCTGCCCTTTTCCCGTCACGCAATAGAGCATGATTTTTTCATAAATGAGCCCCTTGTTTTTTAAACTCAACCACAAAGAAATTGGCAGCTCAGAGAAATGTGGCATTAAAGCTGTTCTGCTTGATTGGTTGCAAAGGCTGCATTTTAAAATATCTTATGAGGTTAAGACCCCTGCTGCGGAGATCTATGCGTGCCCAGTGAATCTCAGGGAATAATAATAATGGTTAGATAACACTGAAGATTAATGCATTTGCTGGAGAGATCTGTGTGTTTTTTTTGCATTGCTCCAGTTTTGAATCAAAGTAATCATATAACATTCAGATGAAAGATTTCAATTGCATGCAGCTAGGTAAGTGGGGGATTGCTTTTAACACAAATTGTAATCATTCTAATATAGCATGGTGATCAATGAGGGGCATGGACTCCTACGTCTTTCAACACTCAATGTCTCATGTAACACATCGTGTGCATTGATTTGCACACATATTATTTATTGTCAATGTATAATGTTTACATATGATGTAAAGCGCTCTGACACCGTTCATTGGGATGAGTAGCCCTATAAAAGAAATAAAACAAAATAGTGGTATTTAAATTGTGATTTGTGTAAATACTGGGACAGACCAACACATCTGACATTGTTACAGTGCATGCATATCTCTTATATACAGGGACTGAACAAAGACAAAACCATGTGTCTCTTAAGTACTTGTGAAGTGATAAGCTGTTTACCTTTGTATCCTCTATATTACATTTAGGTGTTGGTCTCCAAATTGCTCCCAGACAGGATACTCCAACATAAGGAGACCTAATGGTTCTTTTTCTTCGGTCTTTGTCATGGGCCACCTGGAATTTAAAGTAAGAAAGCCTCCCGGCCCCACCTGCATACTGCTGCTCAGAAGGAAAGCAGACAATGTGCAAGGGACCCCGAAAGTGTCCAGGTTTCTGAAATCTACACAGGGATGAATTCAACCCATTTTAGTGGGACCCAAATTCTTAGCAGGGTGGAAGGCATCCACCCTGTGAAAATAGTTGGTGGAAGCTGTCTGCCAGCGTCTACCCCGACATTTGCCCTGATTGTTAGTATGAAAATAAAGCACCTTTTTTGAATAACCCTAAAGCATTTCTATGGTTGTGAGGAAACGGGAAAAAAATCAGCAACCTTGGTGTTTCTTCCAGTCTGATTTTATTCCTGTTTTCTCCAGTGCACCTCTTTTAGTGTCACAATATGAAATAGATGGGGGTAAATGAGAGCCAGGCAGTAGCAGCAAGTGCAAGTAAGCGTGGTGAGGCAGGGGAGGGATGTTGACCGACGATGGAATAGGGAAAATTAAATAAATAAATAATGAAAACCTATTTTGTTATCTGTCCACATCCGCTCCCCCGCCCCACCCAGCCCCGCCCAGCACCACAACGCTTACCTGCACCGCCCGCTGCTGGAGCTAGGTATCTAGTAATGTACATTTTTGCAAATGGCACTTTCTTGGTCAACCAGTGAGTTGTCCATGGCTCACACTGTCTGTGGGTTACAGTGATTACATTGAAATTAACAGATAACGCCAGTAACGAGAGGGACAACTTCAAATAATACTCCAGGCTAGGGCTGTAACCTTTGTCTCTTCAAAGTCGTATTCTAACATTTCAAGACCAGCTGTGTTGTAAACTATATATAAATCAGTCAAACTCTTTTCCTACAAATAGCAGCCTGGGCTCAATTATTTTGTATCTGTATGCACAAAGCTGCTCTGAACTATCTGGCATTGCAGTAAGAAAAACTCGTAGGGAATCCTTTTCTTGAAAGGATAAACAGACTTATAAAGTGTAGAACAGTAATGCTTGGTTCATGTGTGGCTATAATGATAACTAGAGCTCAACATTTCCCGGCACTGGCTCTGAAGATCGTGGGTTGTGTGACAGGAATAGTATATGCAAATTCATTTCTGCCCATTGTTCTAATATGCAGAGAGGGGCAATTCTTCTTGGAAGGGAGAGACTTCTGTTTTATTTACTGTGTTTTAGTTTAAACAGGAATGGCTATCATCGCTGCCTCCCAGACTTACCTCTTTGCGCTGGTCCTCCACGGAGGCATCATGGCACTCTGTACTTCCTGAATGTATGTGTTTACAGCAGCAGAAGTTGCCGGCTGTCTGTGCAGAGGGTGGCTGCAGCCTGAAAAGAGGTTTTGAGACTTTGATTAATGCACTGCATGAGACAGACGAGTAAAAAGAAAGATGATTGCTCGTCCCATGGAGCCACAGAACTTTCACAAGACTTGCAGGGGTGTCAGGTATCTTGAGAAAATGTTCATCGTTGTCGAGAACATCCTGTTAAGAAATGCTTTCTTCAATATATGAAACTTTCTTATGTTTTTGTTCACTTTTTCTCTTAATAAACTCAAACTTTAAAAAAAAGAAATGCTTTCTTCTGCTGGGACTTTGTCGTTAGAGTTTTGGCAAATTTGCTGGCTTTCGTCTAAAGCTGATGAAAGATTAAAATGGATGCAGAGAAGTATTCTACAACACATTTCACATTTAAGTATTCTAACTTATATTAAAACATTATTTTTAGGAGTCATCTTAGAGGAGTAGGAACTCCTATTTTGCACTTGTTTTTGCCAGAGCAGGGAAAAGGGCCCTCATCTGATCACAGACTATGAGAAACTTATTAAGGAACCCATATGTTATTAAGGAATTAACTAACACGGGGAGATGATTGTTTGGTGTTGGGGAAATGCTATAATACTAATGTGTATTGCTTATATTACAGATTATGAACCTGACACATTGAAAGTAATTAAACTATGGAACATATTCATACAATATTGAAGGCAGTTATCTACAGTAGAAAAAACATGAATGGCTTAAAATACATCTGGTATTTGGTACACAGTTTACATTGTGTTTTTAGATAAAAGAAAATTTTCACCAGACCATAGAAGCTGGAAATACAGATGCTGTCAAAAGATATATTATACACAACATTAGGGATTAGATGTGAAAGTCAGAACAATAACATTACAAAATGGTTTCCACTTCCCCTCCGATATCAATGCTGATATAGTGTCTCCTAAGCAGAGCTACCCAACAGGCAAAGTGACAATATACAGTGTCTCTGTTTCTCTCTCTTATTCAGTTCCCCTTTCCTTGGGTCTACTTCTCACCAAAATATTATTAGTGTGTGGTTAGCAGTGGGTGTGGAGAAGTGTGGGAGGACACATAGCTCCTGTTAGATCCAGATTGCAAGGTACATTTCACATGTGTTATGAGTTATCATAGCCTTATATTCAGGGCCAGAATATATATGGGCCAGTAATTGTGCTTACATCTCTGCATTCTGAAATTGCCAATACAATGAGAAACAGTAATTCTGCCTGAGAGTATTACACCCACAATTTAAGAATTTGCAGTGTTGGCAAGAGTAGAAGAGCTTGTTTGTTTTTGATTTTTACAATTGATTAGCAAGTCTTGTTATTAGCAGCTCCTACACCTTTTTAAAGAACAAATTGGTGCCTGTTAATATATCTCAGTTTCTGTATATGCTCCAATTATGTGGAACTGCAACATTTGGAGAGAGCAATTTTCTGATCTTTTGTCCTAAGATTCAGAACCTGAGTGCATCTTCCAAAATATCTATATAATTGTGGATAATGGGGCCCAAAAATATCATTTTTAGCAGCTCTCTCTTATTTAAAACTTAAATTAAAGACTAATATGAGATAGTCCAGAGACATGTTTCAGATCATTTGAGAAATGGAATGATTCCTAACATGACTTCTGAAAATGGCCCTGGTGGTGGCCAGTGATAATGTAGATGAAGTCATTTTAATGAAGACTAACTAATGTTTGTGTGGAGGCAGTGTTACCTTTGTATCATTGAAAATTGAGCATAGACAACTCGGCAAATGTGTGGCAGTGAATTACATTTACATAAGGGGGAACTTGCTGGTGTGAGTACCAAACCAAATGTAATTACATTTTAAAAGATGTGTTTTTTGGGTGCATTTAGAACAGCTGTATAATAAAGATGTTGAGGAAGCAAAATTCATGAACTAGCAAAAGGAAGTAGAAAAAGCGATTTCGATAGACTAGTAGAAGCTACTTATCCAAGCAAAGGAGAATTTATCAGTGGCAGTGAGACCCATCAGAAACTTCAGTAGAGCATGTGAGATGTTTCTGTTCAAAATAATTTCCAAAGGTCAAATTCTGTTTGTTAGAAATATGAATATTTATTAGGGAAAATTAAAAACTTAGGGGTCTATTAGGATGTTGGACCCGACTGCCATGGTGGCGGAAATCAACTATCTGCTGGTACCGTGGCAAAAGCGGCGGTCCGATTAGGATCAACCACCAAAAATCCCTGACCACGGCGGAATGATGCAGCGAAAAACCGCCAGTAGCGGGCAGAGCTGGTGAAAATCCATCAGCGGCGGTCAGATATGTAGCGGGAAAACACAAAACCGCCGCGAGGCCAGCCGAGTGACCGCACATAAAATTAGGATCCCATTGAGGTGACAGCGGGATGATCCGCTGTTTCTGTCCGCCACAATCGCAACCAGTGATGAATGGGAGAGCCGGCGGAAGGGCTGTTGCATAGCCACCGCAGCGGACACTCCGTGACAAATATGGCGGTCGACAAAAAAAACATACAACAAGGTCACCAAGTTCACACATCAAACTAGCTCTGCCCCCACAAACACCTAACACACCCCAATGAAACACCCCCAGAGCAACTTAAAAAATACAAACCCCAGGACAACCCACACCACACACCTGACAGCAATACTCCATTTTGGCACACCCACATAGCTGAGTATAAAACCTGCCCCTTCCCTGACCAGTATCCTTTGCACTACTACAACCCCTAATGAACTAAACCCTGCAGCACATTGGATAGGCACACATCTCACCAGCACAACAACACACACACACAAACACCACCTGCACCACCCCCACAACTGCACCTCAAACCATTTGCACATCACACACCATGGCACAAAAGAAAATGCCCAAATTCACTGACAGTGAGTTGTCAGTCATGGCAGATGAGATAACCAGATTAAAAGCACAATTGTTTGGTCACCTGGTCCAACAGACACCATTAGCCACCAGAGCACAAATGCGGGACAGGATAGTCAACAAGATCAATGCAGTAGGGACCACCCCGCGCACCAAGCAGGAAATCATGAAGAGGATGGTGGAACAGAAGAACTACTAGAACCGTCAGATGACTCAGATGACTGGCGTGGCCCTCCCATTCCACCAAGAAGATTCACTGCATGGGAGGAGAAGGTGCTTACCATACTGCATCCAGAGAGTCCCACAGGAATAGCCGCAGGAGTGGAGGCTGGTAAGTACTAACAATTGTCTATCATCACACTGCTATGTACTGTCCTGCACAACTACAAGGCTACACCTCCTAGGCCCAAATGCACCCATGTGCACCACACACTCCCCAACACATGTCTCACAGATCCAACATTCACTCCCTCTCATTAACCCCAAAGGTAGCCAGCAACATTAACTGGGCTGAATGTGTACAGGCAGCCAGCACCAGAACTCCCACCAGGCCCCCTTGTTTTACAGCTCAGCAAGGTGGAGCTCTACCCCCACCCAAAACCATGTGGCAGAGATTGCATTGCTCACTTCAAACTAACAGGTAGGCAGCCATCTTTCCAGGGAGGGGTGTTTGAGGGTGGGAGGCCTGCACTATAACCAGGCACCCTTGTGCCACAGCACAGCAAGATAGTGTAGTGTAGCTCCTATTTTCCCAATAGGCTCTGCGCATTGGAATAGTACCTACAGCAGTAAAGGCCTAGACCAGACGTTAACTAGGTCTACTACTGTCGATACTAGACTTAATTTTTGGGTTTGCCAGCTAAGCTCAGAGTTCGCTAGAAACTTTCTCGAATGTTCAAGGAAGGATTAACTCCCCTGATTAGACAAGAAGGGATTTAGTTTCTGACAACCATAGAACATGACAACTTTGCTCTCCCCTAATCAAGAGTCAATCTCAAGAGTCGTGTGAGCACAAGGCAATTATTTTACTCAGTCAGTACGTGCATTCTTAGTCTCATCAGAATGTAGAGAAAAGGAAGAGACGGGCGTGTTCAATAAAAAGGTGTTATTTATTGATCAGTCTCTTTTCTCGTACAAGAGAAATGGATCGATATTATTGCAATACTTATAGTTAAGTAAAGTGCATACATTAAAAGCAATAGTATAAAATAATACTGTAAAAACATTGATATGGTTTCTGAGCCATATGATGTTTAAAATGATTAAAATATATTTACATACACATATACATTTGACTAAACGTACTCAACTGGTGTTTCTAAATACGCCTACCCCGTGTACCTGACCTAAGTCTAATGCGTGGGCGGGAATAGAAAGTTACAGTTTAAGTTAAGTTTGTTTTTGCCAAGTGAATAACTAAAGAATTCTCTGTGAGGGGTTATTCAGTTCTGTACCTGGAATTTAGGATGGATGAGGAATGGTATCTCTTTCTCTGCTCTCGATATTCCAGGCTGCCTGCGAGGGCTACCCGGAAGCGCCGGTGCTGGGTCTCTCGGCTTGAGATAGCAGCGTGTCTCTCAGCGCGTCAGGAAGGCGGGGCTGCTGCCAGCGGGGTCTGCTTCTGCTCTCGGCTTCGGCAAGTATGGCTGCTCCGTCTTGTCACCACGCGTGTGTTTGCATAGGGCAAGGTCGGCAATATTTATACCTTAAAGGTGCCGGGATTGACGTAAGGATGGACATAGGTACGTCAATAAAGATGTCATATGACTTGCTCGTTAGCACATTCTTTACTAAAGTTCTCTGTGAAATCAAAACAATGGCCGCACGGATTATCCAGGTTGTCATAGGTTTGATTTGTTATGAGAACGTCGTATGCCTTATCAGGGGCTGGACGAATGTCGCTTGTCTAATTAGATCTCAAGCGTTATGACCTAATCAGATAACACGTTCCTGTGCCGTAGTGTGACTGCGTCAGATAACGGTATCTGCATCATGGGGGATTTCTTGCCTCATGGGCTGACTGTTAGTTAACTAGATAGTTAGTTTAACCAGAATAGGGTCAGGAATAGGGGGATCGATTCAGAACCTATAGAAATACACGACACCCACTCCACGCTAACTATGGTCATATCTACTAATCTATGCATAGTATAACATAGTACAACATACTATAGAGTATAATGTATACCTTACCACCCCAAAATACATAAATGCATTTCGAAATTTTCAAATATACTGAAAAATTGCAGTCATATATATTGTATGCACTAAAGCTATGAATCAAATGCAAAAGTAAACACGCATTTTTATGTATTATTGCTCTTTGGTATATGAGTAGTACACATGAAATGGCTCTTAATATAGCTATACAGAAAGGAAAGTCGAGACCATTTCATCATATAATAAAATATTTGTGAACATACCAGCGGGCAGCTAAAGTCTATATAAAGTATCTAAAAATAGAAATCTTAGTTCTCTAGGAATAGTTTCTTACTTTAAGCAGAAGATCAGTGTCCCGGAAAAAAATATATAGAAAAATATTTTAAGGGGCTTGCTGAAAAAAGTTGCTGTCCGTGAACTGGATTGTAATTGTTCATGTGACTTTATTTTTTAAAAGTTGAAGGCCGAATTCAGGGAACGCCGTGTGCGAGTTTACTCAAAAGTCTCTATTTCTGTTCCGGAGAGAACATCATATCATTCAGGCTTTCGAAAAAACTGTCAACAGCTTCATGGGAAAGTTCCACTAAGTCGGAAATAGGTGTAACCATGCATTCATGCGCATGATTGTCTGCATTGACATTCTGATTTGCATTGCTGACAGAAGGTCGTACCTGTTCGATGCTGCTTTCATCTTGAACTTCACTACCCTTCAATCGCAGTGGTGAAGATTCCAGGAACGCCGTCATCAGGATTGGCAGCCTTTGAGGGCAGCACAAAGCGTGAACCTTGGTAGGAACCAACAGTGTATCTGCATCCACCGGCGCATCCGATTGTAGCGTCAGACAGGTGTCTAACACGCATTCTTCTCCGCATAGCAGACACCTTAGTACAGGTAAAACACACCTTTGCCACATTGGTCGAAATGATAGAAACCAAGTCATGTTTAGGTCTCTAAGCCGGGAGAGTCCCAGGATTTTTGATATCCGGTCCCGGTATCCAATGGCTAGGATCGTATCTTCCATTGTCGCGAGAGTTTGATCTGTGACATGGGTTGCCATAACGAAAAATAAGGACTAGGAATAGGATTCCTGCAATTAGTCCCAGGATCAGGGGAAGTCCGCCAAAAATCGAATGGACGAAATCTGGAAAAATACCCAGTATGGCTTTGAATGGTGTTAATGCCATCGAAAATACTTTCTTAAATACCCCTGAGATCCCATTGGTATCAGAAATATTTAAGATTTCGCTCAGGATTTCCGCGAAATGTACGGGGGAATTAGTCGATAATAATGTATGTATCTCTGCAGTCGTCCTTGCGACTTGTAGATCATACGTTTCTTTTGATGACGTGAGCCTTGTAGGCGTCTGAAGAAGCACTGTTTTCATTCTGCTTAAAGTATCTATTCGAATAGAAGTAATTTTCAAACTGGGCCATGCCCTTGCCTCCCTGTCTGGAAAGGAGCTGGGGAATAAAGAACGTCCACAGCACTTGACCTTCGCCGTTGTAGTTACTAGATAAGGAGTCCCGGGCATAAGACTGCAACATCTGCGGTCTACAATAAGAATGTAACTCCCATTATAGAGTCTTTGAAAGAATGGTTCTATTTCAGTTGCAGGTGCGCCTTGCTGGTGACATGAAAGGTTGTATGAATTCCCTTCACAGGCTCCATGCAAACTAATTCCGTTACACAGAAGCGTGCCGCTTAGTGACATAGCACAATTGTTGCCACTAAGAAACACTTTCTGTCCTTTATTACTGACACATGCATGTGAATAGGGCAGGTTCCAAGTTGTTTTAAGGTACCCCTTTCCCAATTTCTCATACATGCCAGCCTGTATATATTTTTGGCAGTATTGAAACCTGAAGGTTGAGATTGGAATATTTATGATTCCGTGGATTATCCATTCACTGACAGGTCGTTCTGACATTGTCATTGGTAATCTTTCTAGTTTTTCAATGCTCAAGATTGTATAATCAGCACCCTTTTGCGCCATACCGATTTGTCTATCAGTAAGGTTAAAGATTTGGAATAGTGACGTTGTGTTGATTAAACACCAAGGCACATAGCCTGAACGCAGATTTTGTAACGTCCAGCCAAGCTGTACAATAGAACGCAATTGTGACTGACCATGTTGTAATAACAGTAAGTCTTGCGATAATATATCGATTGCTGAAGACACAATGCTGTCCAATGAAAAAATTCTGGAGGACAGAGTCATTAACCCATTGTCCACTACAGAAAGTGATTTTTCCAAATTGATACGGTCAATTTCCCGTATTCTTTCTGCTGTCTCAATTTGAGTAACCTTCCAGGCCTCATTGTATGCTGCATATACAGAGGCTGCTATGAAACGCTTTTGACGCTGTTTGCGTGGTCCCATTATGAAATCACGCAAGTCAGCACCATCAGTAAGTAAAGTTAGGTGTTGCTTAATTTCAGGCAGTGTGGAAGTCTGTAGCCATTGAAGGCATAATTTGCCCACACTGTAGGTTGTTATTATCCCTGGGTGATGTCTTTGGGGATATCTAGGGTCTGGCCTTGTCATTATGAAACCCTGTGTTTTATTCAGGAATCTATCTTGACAGTGATTTGTATCTGTGGGCCAGATCAACCATTGTTTCCAATCAGGATGTGTTCTGTTTTGGTTAAGTATATGGTTTATGTCTATTTCTTCATCTGTTTCAGAGCTATTGCTAAACATTGTTGGCTTTGGAATAGACGGGTTATTTAAATCTTTGATTTTGGCTAAGCCAAGACAGGTGGTTTGTTGAACAGTGTCATTTAAAAATATCATTTGTTCTGGGATCATGCAGGCTCTAAACAAAGCTTCTAAACCCTGTACTTGCCATTCTTTTGTACCCCAAACACTTTTCAAATCAACATTTTTGTCCCAATAATCAAATCCAAAAGTATTCATCTTTTCAAAGAATATGTCTGAATATATCAATTTTGTGTTGGTTATCATGGTTTTCATCCCTGTCTTGTTTGACAATTTATAATAAAATGTTTCAGCATTACTAGTGTTAAAACCTTGAAAGTATGAATATTTGTCATAAACGGTTCTAGAGCTCCCTTTTGGAGGTGTAGCACAATGTTCCCATTGATTATAATTTAAAACATTTCTTGGTTGTGCAGATTTATGCAAAAAACTGTTACCATAATGGTTATAGCAATACATACTATCATAATTTGTAGAACCTTGCAAATAATCATGTTTTGTAAATTTAGCAGACATTACTAAGTCAGACATCATATTGTTTATACTTTCAAAGTCCCAATCATCAGCAAATGAGTTTGGTTTTGCAAAGTCACTCAAGGAGATCTTGATTTGGTGTGGATATTTCAGGATCTCGACCGGACCATAAATTTCATAGTCAGTGTTGTCCCAGGCTACCCCACCAGGTATTGGAATTGCTGTGAAGTTGGCTGAAGAAAGTTCTGAAGAAAGTTCTCTTTTCTCGACGTGTGAAGATGTGTGTGGTTTGAGGACCAAGTTGATGTTCTGACTTGCTGTGTCCATTTTAGCATATTTTCCCTCAATGAAGCGTCCCAAAGTAAATACCATGATGAGCCAAAGTATGAGGATAAAAGCACCAAAACCCACCCAAAATTCAATCCATTGGGAAACCAGATATTTTTCTTTCAGTTGTTTCAAAAGTTCCTTAGCTTTGTCTTTAAAGGATTTTGATGATGGCTGTGTCTTTTGTTCGCTGAAACCTTCAGAGGAATCATCGAAGTTGATGAAGTAACCAGATGCAGTTCTGTCAATTGTTCCAATTGGTTCAGGATTTTTGTTTCTTGCATTTTCACTTGGAACTTCATTGTAGATTGGTGTGTCTCTGCTAAATGTTTTTACTTGGGTTTTCAGAGGTCTTAGTTCTATTGCATTGTTGCATAGTCCTTGTTGTTCTTCTGTAGGCGTTTCGAATGTGATGAGCCTCTTTGATAGGACCTCTGTACTGGTAGCAAACCTTGGTGTTCTGCTACTTATTGGGAGTCCACTTGGCCTACCGTTTGTTATCGGCCACATGTTGTGGTTTTACCAGGTCGATGGATACAACTCGGTTCTCCTTTTTTCCAGCAAGTGGCGGTAGTACAACTGATCTTGTCCCGTTGACAGACAAGACAGGAACTGCTTTTCTGTAAGAAGGCCCAAATTCCTTCTTTACCGCGATCTTCTCCCTGACTAGATCCCCGACTTTTGGAATCCAGACAGGTCTTGCTGGGACAGGTGGTGATTCTTCAGTGGTTGTTGGCTGTTGTTTCAACTGTATGTTGCTCAGGTCTTTTCTTGTTTTGTTTAAGTCCTGCAAAATAGCCAAACGGTCTTTGACATCAAAGGTTTTTTCTATTACCACTGAAGTCTGACTATCAAGGTCAGAGATCAACATCCTAGTTCCGAATAATAATTCGTACGGACTGAATCCCTTCAGAGAATTTCTTGGCAAGTTATTTAGACTACGTTGGACACTTATTAGATGTTTGACCCACCCAGCTCCCGAACCTAATATCCTTTCTATTATAGATTGCTTTCTGCCTTGGTTTTTTCTTTACACCATCCCATACCCTCAGGAAGGAAGTGAGAAGATTCCCGCTGGGCTGTGCTCATTTGGCCATGTTTCCCCCCCAGGCTGGTTTGCCTGAGTGAAAGAAATGGTCGAACGTAGCATGCTCTTAGCGTATATGCCATTTAGCCTCGCAAATCTTGTATAACAGTCCGGACGTCAGCCGAGTGCCGTGGATCTACATTATAAGTGGAAACTAGCCTGTATATGTTAATCGCAAGCCATTCTTTTTGCTGGTAATATTATCTGCCTTGATTCGATGAGGTATTAAACTGCTTCTCTCCCCTCTGCGATCTCTGTTGCAGTTTGGGCAGTTTTTTACAAACATGGTGTAGTGCAGGCTCATGCCTGGCCACCAGTACCGTGATTGTAATTCTTCCAGAGAATCTTTTAATTTAAGGTGTCTGAGACCCTCGCCCATGTGTGCGTCTGCGATTAACAAGTTTCTCCTGTCCATGTTTGGAATCACTCTATCCCCCACTCCAGGGATTCGAGCAAAAGGGACGGAGTTTGCATCGATTATGTATGTATAATTGAGTGGATAGTTGATCGGTAACGCTGAGCAGTCGCCTTTTGATGACGTTTTCACCGCCAGCAATGTTTCACCGTCAATGTATTTTAATGTACGCTTTTTTCGATCTACGGGAGCCGATTTAGTGGCTGCCGCTGCGGCTGCTTCAGCCAATGAATTCCCCACAACGTGAACGCCATCACGCTGATGACTCAGTGAGTGTGTCACGTGAGTCTTTGGTAGTTCTTTTTTCAAAAGAGCTACTTGTTCCCAGAGCAGTCTCTGCTTTATTGGTGCATCTGTGTCATCTTTGTAACCGTTCTGAATCCATGTCTGCAAATCCTTGTTATATGCTTTGACGCAGTAATATGAATCTGACACTATAAGTGTCGGGAATTCGCGATCCGCATTATCTAGCGCCATTTTCAAAGCTATTATTTCAGTTTGTAGTTCTGAATTAGTTTCTACTGAGTGTGATTTTGTTAATAGAGGTTTTAATTTACCTCCGCGCCACACTTCTTTTGTAATCTCACATGTGGGATTGTATGCATGTTCTCCCCAAACGGAGGGTTGAGCATGTCCGTCTGTATAGATTACACAGGCGTAATGTCGTAGAGGCAGAATGTCGATTGGCAGAGGATACGTCTTTTCATATTTTAGATTTTTTAATTCTTCTAGTTCTCAAAAAATTGTCAACCAGGCTATACTTGATAATTCATATCCTTCGTATAGAATTTTTAGATGGGCAATTCTGGATTTTTTGAAGTTGAATTTGTAACCCTCTGCAGCGAACCCAAGTATTATGGTGTTCACTCTTTTCAAGTGAGTCTCCAAGTCATCATCTGTTAAGTAAATGTCATCGACATAAGATAATGCTTCATCATCATATAGTTGTAGTAATTCTGTTACTCTCTCTGAGAATACCCCTGGGCTGTTCTTGTACCCCTGGGCTAACCGACAGAATTGTTTTTGAGTGCCATTTACTGAGAATGCAGTTAAAGATCTGCTCTCTGGTGCTATGTTTTGACAAAAGAATCCATTGGAGATGTCCAAGGTTGTTTTGTAATTTTTTGCGCACTATGTTATTCATTAGTGCAGCACTGTGTGAGTTTTGCACTGCAAAGGTTTTGCAACATGTGTTAAGGTGTCGGTAATCCAAAACTAGACGGTACGAATTGTCTGGTTTGGCGTCCGGAAACAAAGGATTGTTCATTTGTGAGGTGCAAGTTTCAATCACCCCCTGGTATTCTAGCTGATCTAGTATTTCATTTACTTGTTTTTTAGCTTCTTGCTTAATTGGGTACTGCCTTTGTGCAGCTGGTTGTGATTTTAACTGGATTTTGTGAGGAGGAGAATCCTCATCCCATCCTACATGATTTTTATATAAAGCAGGTGCTAAGGCCACTGCCCACTTTCTAGCAAGTGTATATTTTTTATGAATCGGGATTTGATTCGAGAAGGCAGGCATAATTACTTCTTCGCCATGAGGGCACTCCCTGACAAACTCTGGTGGCCAGTCTTTTTCAGCTAGAAGGATGTCATAGCCCTTGGATAGGTTATCCCAAAATAGTCCCCTTATTTTCCTAGTCTTATCTCCCTCTATACGTAATGTTATCTCGTATATCTTGTGGGGCTTGCTAACTCTGGTATCTGCAGTTTCCACTTGAAGGTATTCATTCGTGTCCACTGTCTCCAGATGATTCATAAGGACTTTGCGAGCTATGCTCACCTCTGCTGCGCTGTCTAGCATTGTCTGAGCCCACTCTCCGTTTTTCAGTTGTGTCCTCAGTATTCTCGGCATTGTTAACTACCTTGATACTGGCTACCTTCTTTTTAGGAAATTGTAATTTCTTTTTCAGTTGAGCAGGTTCCTTGTCTTTGGACTTGGCGTGCTCTTCTGATCGTCCTCTTCTTTCCGATTTCTGCGAGGAATTCTGAAAAGATTGAGAGGGACGTGTATCAATGTCTTGATATCTATCAGGTTTTTTAATATTATCCCTATTTCTAAGGTTATATCTATTCCCAGAGGGGTCACTCTGGGGTGACCTTTGTCTTGGGTTTGGAGATTTCTCTCTTCGCCTAGGCGACCTTCCTCTGGACTGGAATTTCTTTTCTTTAGGATTGGATTGTTTGTTTCCATCCCAGTTCTTTTTTGGTGAATTATTATTATTGTTAAAAAACATTTTTTCTGGACTTGTAGTCAGTTGCGGTTTTACTGGTATTCCACCTAGACTATCTCTGCCTAGTTCTTCATAGGATTTTTCTATGATTCTGGCAATTTCAGCTGGTTGGTCTGCTATATCTGTCTCTTTTAACCTCTGGCGGATCGCCACGTTTGCTGCTTCACCCTTTATGTTGGCTAGTAATATAGCCGAGACCTGCTTGAAGTCTTTCAGTAATTTCATACCAAGAGTTAAAGCAGGTTCTGGACCGTATTCATCTTGAATTTGTTTTAGCACATCTGGTATTACCGAAATGGATGGAACACCGTGCGTTTTTGTATAGATGGAAGCAAAGACTGTACCCCAAGTGTCACAGTCCTCAATGTGTGGTGCGATTCCCATTGGGAGACATATAGTCAGAATCCTGTGTTTTTCTAATGGGGTGGTGTCAGGAAACACCGCCTCTATTTGGGTGATTTTCTGTGCCAACCAGAATGGTATTTGTTCCCGTTTAGCTGGAACTTTGCCTAGGCAGGATTGGATGTTCTGTGGTGTAATTTTATTTGTGTTCCCCTGGTGAGGGGTCAGCTGTGGTAGTTTAATCGCTGGCTGAATTGTTGAATTACATACTGAACTAATTGTCTATGAATTTTTAGTAATTGTTTCAGCTGTGTTAATAGCTCTGCTGCAGGCATTCTATCGATGTCTGGATGTGGTGTGTATCCGGCTAAGACCGGCCACGTTGCTCCTGGTCTTCCTAAAGGACCGAGCCTTGTAATGTGATTATTGTGTTTTAGGGCGCCATCAAATAAGAGCAAATGCTCTTGGAATTTGAGTGGTACTTCCACCTCCTCGAAAGGAGTGTATGTTTCAGGAGGTTCCTCTACTTTGTAATAGTGGAAGTACTTTGTTACAGCATTAGCTGCTGGAAAATGTATCCATGTATAGTATACCTCTGTCTGCCGATATTCGTGTGCCTCAATTACGAATATGACTGTGCCACCTCTAGGTGTCAGTCCATTTTCTATAAGTTTTAAGGTTATAGATCTCCTTTTGGCGACCTGGATGAGTATTATATCCGGGTCTGCTGTTTGCATGGTAGCATCAGCATCTGCTATTTCAGTAGCTAATCTAATTGCCTCTCTTTCATCATCACTCTCTGCCATTTTACAGACAGGATGGTATTATGTTTGTTTGCAGATCAGGTTTCTTATGGAGACAGAGATTAGATGCACAATATTCTGGAACCGTTTTATCCTTCAACGTTGACTTGACCAAAAACCATACATAGGAGTTCCCCCCTGCGAGGTTTTGGAGGATATAACCTTTCACCCACTCCAGACGTCTTTGGAGTATTTGGGAAAAGGGGTCTGAGTGAGAAAGCACGACTGAGTTACTCTAAATTTCTTACGTTAGTTTTATCGCCCTTTCCAAACGCGTTGGGCGCCATGTAGTGTAGCTCCTATTTTCCCAATAGGCTCTGCGCATTGGAATAGTACCTACAGCAGTAAAGGCCTAGACCAGACGTTAACTAGGTCTACTACTGTCGATACTAGACTTAATTTTTGGGTTTGCCAGCTAAGCTCAGAGTTCGCTAGAAACTTTCTCGAATGTTCAAGGAAGGATTAACTCCCCTGATTAGACAAGAAGGGATTTAGTTTCTGACAACCATAGAACATGACAACTTTGCTCTCCCCTAATCAAGAGTCAATCTCAAGAGTCGTGTGAGCACAAGGCAATTATTTTACTCAGTCAGTACGTGCATTCTTAGTCTCATCAGAATGTAGAGAAAAGGAAGAGACGGGCGTGTTCAATAAAAAGGTGTTATTTATTGATCAGTCTCTTTTCTCGTACAAGAGAAATGGATCGATATTATTGCAATACTTATAGTTAAGTAAAGTGCATACATTAAAAGCAATAGTATAAAATAATACTGTAAAAACATTGATATGGTTTCTGAGCCATATGATGTTTAAAATGATTAAAATATATTTACATACACATATACATTTGACTAAACGTACTCAACTGGTGTTTCTAAATACGCCTACCCCGTGTACCTGACCTAAGTCTAATGCGTGGGCGGGAATAGAAAGTTACAGTTTAAGTTAAGTTTGTTTTTGCCAAGTGAATAACTAAAGAATTCTCTGTGAGGGGTTATTCAGTTCTGTACCTGGAATTTAGGATGGATGAGGAATGGTATCTCTTTCTCTGCTCTCGATATTCCAGGCTGCCTGCGAGGGCTACCCGGAAGCGCCGGTGCTGGGTCTCTCGGCTTGAGATAGCAGCGCGTCTCTCAGCGCGTCAGGAAGGCGGGGCTGCTGCCAGCGGGGTCTGCTTCTGCTCTCGGCTTCGGCAAGTATGGCTGCTCCGTCTTGTCACCACGCGTGTGTTTGCATAGGGCAAGGTCGGCAATATTTATACCTTAAAGGTGCCGGGATTGACGTAAGGATGGACATAGGTACGTCAATAAAGATGTCATACGACTTGCTCGTTAGCACATTCTTTACTAAAGTTCTCTGTGAAATCAAAACAATGGCCGCACGGATTATCCAGGTTGTCATAGGTTTGATTTGTTATGAGAACGTCGTATGCCTTATCAGGGGCTGGAGGAATGTCGCTTGTCTAATTAGATCTCAAGCGTTATGACCTAATCAGATAACACGTTCCTGTGCCGTAGTGTGACTGCGTCAGATAACGGTATCTGCATCATGGGGGATTTCTTGCCTCATGGGCTGACTGTTAGTTAACTAGATAGTTAGTTTAACCAGAATAGGGTCAGGAATAGGGGGATCGATTCAGAACCTATAGAAATACACGACAATAGAGCACTCTCCCCCATCCAGAAGCATGAGGCCGCCATTGCATTGTTCACCCTCACCTAACAGGTAGGTAGCCATCTTCCCAGGGAGGGGTGTTTGGGGGTGGGAAGCCTGCACTACAACTCCCAACAGGCATGCTTGTTCCACAGCACAGCAAGATAGAGCACCCCCCCCCAGAAGCATGTGGCATACATTGTATTGGTCACCTTCACCTAACAGGTAGGTAGACATCTTCACAGGGGTGGTGTTTGGGGGTGGGCGGCCTGCACTACAACTCCCAATAGGCCCCTCTGTCCCACCCATGAGCAAGATGTAGCACTAGAACCCCCCCTGAAGCATGTGGCAGCCATTGGATTACAACAACCAAACGTACAGGTAGATAGCCATCTTAACAGGGAGGGGTGTCTGTGGGTGGGAGGCCAGCACTACATCTTCCACCAGGCCCCCATGTCCCACCCCTAAGCAGGATGTGGCACTCTCCCCCCACCCATAAGCATGTGGCAGCCATTACATTACCCTCATCAAACGTACAGGTAGGTAGCCATCTTAACAGGGAGGCGTGTCTCTGGGTGGGAGGTCAGCACTACAACTCCCACCAGGCCCCCTGTCCCACCCATGAGCAGGATGTAGTACTACACCCTCCCAGAAGCATGTGGCAGCCATTGGATTACAACAACCAAACTTACAGGTAGGTAGGCATCCAACAGGGAGGGGTGTATGTGGGTGGGAGGCCAGCACTATAACATCCAACAGGCCCCCATGTCCCACAGTTCAGCAAGGTGGAACACCCACCCCACCCAGAAGCATGTGGCAGCCATTACATTACCCTCATCAAACTTACAGGTAGGTAGCCATCTTACCAGGGAGGGATGTCTGCGGGTGGGAAGCCAGCACCACAACTTCCATAAGCCCCCCTGTCATACCCATGAGCAGGATGGAGCACTCAAACATCCCCCCAGAGAGATATGTCAGAGATTCCACCCCAATGTGACAACAGATCAGGTAAGTAGACAGTGCATGCAACCAACATTCCTCTCAAAAAGCATGGAGCCATATGTCAACACCAGCCCTCACATCCCACCAAAATTGACACAGATCCAAAAGCCACTTACAGTATGCAGACAGCTAAGCGTATATAACTGTCACAGCAATAAAAGTTTGACTCCAAAAATCACACACAGCACCGAATGCTGCTTGTAAGTTCCATGGGGGAAGAACTTGAAGGATCATATGAAAACAAAGCAAGCATGGTCTGTAGAACAAATAAACCAAAGCACATGACATGAAAAAGGTATGCATGAGATAACAATGGCTAGTTCATGCTCAGATGTAACGTCTGCAAGGCAGAGTAACCAGCAAAGATGCTTCACATCAAGTTGTTGTGCCGCTAGTCGTTAGATGACAACATGTCCTCGTAATCACAAAATCTGCACATGGTGCGTGGTATCCATTGATATGTCACACCATGGACAAGTAATGTATGTACCTCCACATCATGTCATGATGCACACTACTGTGCAGCAATACAATATGAAAACTAGTGAACTGTGTGGTGCATAACCTGTAAATAAGTTGCATCGAACACCTTGCTTGAGGGGTGCACGTCAATGACTATTTACCCACTTTCCCCAGGTGACCAAGAACTGACTGCAGAGGATGACAACACCAACCAGTCTTCACCCCTGGAGCATGGACTATCTGATGATGACTCCCTAGATTTCGAGGATGCAACGCAAGAAGCTGGCCCATCCGGCATGCCAGGGCACAACAGGTCCCAGGATCCCGCTGTCCCCCCACCACCACATCAGCAACAACAGCTATGCTGACTCCTGCTGTTATAACCTGTGTGGCCTCCACCACCCCCAGTGCTCCCTGCAACACTCTCCCTTCCCCAGAAGATGACCACCCCACCCCACCCCACCAACTGAAGAGGCCAGGGAGAGTAGGCGTGTAGGTGCAGAGGTGAGGGAACAGGTCTGTGAAGGCAGGGCAGGTGGGAGGGCAAATGGAGTCAAAGACAACCGGACACTGGGACCGAAGCCCTGGCCAACATCACCAGAGTCCTTGGGGCCTATGAATGAGCCCAGGGACAAACGGGCCATGCTCAGGAAGATTCCCTTGAGCTCCGCCTGCTGCTGAGGTCCATAGACACCCACATGGGCCAAATCGTGGACCTCTTGGGCCAGCTAGTGGCAGTTCGGAGGGACAGGCCTATGGCCCAAACAACACCTCCACCTTCCTTCGGTGGTCCACAGGATGGCAGTACCACATCCTCCCCTGTGGCCACAGAGAAGGGGGAGTCCTCAGAACCCACTGGCCCCGCAGCAGAGGCCCCCCTGCCAAACGACCTAAGGGCTGTCCACAGAAATCCAAGGGAGGATCCCGTGGCAAAGCCACTGCCAAAAACCAGTCAAGGAACCAGTCATGATCTCACCCCTCTTCACCATTGCATTGAGTTTCTTGACTGTTCTTTCCTACACTGCCATGTCAATGGCATCCGTCTGTTGGACTAGGTCACCACATTAATGTGGTGACTACTCGATTGTCTCATCATCCATCACTGGCAACTCACTGATTCCCTATTCACCTTTTTGTAAATATTCACTTCCCTGTCACATATACCCATTGTAAATAAACACTACTTACACACCAAAGTAGTCGTGTCTGCTCCATGTTTATCACAGGATGTACAATGTTGACCATGATTACAATGTACCAGGAGCACGGATTGGTTGCAGGCAATGAGAGGCTGAAGGGACCTAGGAAAACACAAGAGAAAAATATTCACTTTTCAGGCGGTGGCATCACAGCAATTACCCAAGTCTTGTCATCAAGATACTCCAATCGGCACACATTACAATGAGTAACAGCAACGACATAGACATCCTGTAGCTGTGCATAACTACACTGTCTCAGAAACATTAGCAGCAAGCACAGAGCCAACAACAGGCAGCAGTCACAAAGCTATCCTAGGCCTTTTCACCAACAACATCAGCAGACAATGGCCCAGTTGTACATTTTTACTGACCCTCAAGGGAAGTAGCGATTGATGAGCTGCTGACGCAGGTCGACACCTTCCTCCTCTCCACTATCCTTGTCATTGGACATGTGTGGGTTTGCAGGCCGGAGCAAGGGGGTCTCCTTGGGCAAGGCCAGGTTGTGAAGCATACAGCATACAATTACAATCTGACACACCTTTTTGGGCGAGTACATCAGTGCACCTCAGGTCTTGTCCAGGCAGCGAAATCGTGACTTCAGGAGACCAAAAGTATGCTCCACCACATTACATGTCTGCCCATGGGCATCAATGTAGTGGACTTAGCCGGTGTCCTGGGATTCCGCAGTGGGCTCAACAACCAAGGGGTATGCAGAGTCACCTAGGTGTGAGATACACATAACGATCTTGTGCTATAACTGTGGCAGAAGACAGCATGTCATACATACAGCATGCTACTTGACTCTGTGTACTCACCCACAATCCATGCATGCTCCTTAAACAGATTTGACATCAGCTGTGGCACAATGCTGTTATGTAGGATGTAAGAGTCATGGGCCGAGCCGGGGAATTTGACACAGACGTGTGAGATGATCATATCCGCCTGGTACACACTTACACATTGATGGAATGGAAATGTTTCCTGTTCCTGTGGATGTGCTCACGTGCCTGTGGTGGAACCAGGCCAACATGTGTGCAGTCAATGGCACAAACAACATTAGGAATGTGGCCAAGGGCATAAAAATCAACCTTCACAGCCGCCAATTTATGCCTCCGGGGAAAATGGATATATCTGTCCTTGTAGCACCATGCTGAACACAGGTTGCGACATCCTACTTGCGGTGGACACCGTGTACTGGAATGAACCAGTAGCAAAGAAATGCAGGGCCGCCATCACCTTAAACGTGGGGTCAAAGCAGTCGGATAGGTTCTGCAAGGCTGCAGATGGGGCTCCAACAGAGCACATAGGTCTTGTAGGGTGGGGCGATCCAGATGGAATTTCCATATGACGTCCTCATCTTCCATGTCCGCCAGCACTGTGAAGGGACGATGCATATTTAGTCGCCTTCTAGGTTAGATGAAAGGGGACACATGTCAATTCAATCCCCCATGAGAGGTGTCCGACATCTCACGTTTTGACTGACACAACGCCAACAATGACAGGCATCGCTGTTCAGCTTACATCACAACTTACATGTAGGGACACCTTCAGCTACAATAGTCATACACTTGTCCACTGTTCACACAGTGATTACCTCCAGAACATACTCTGACTATGTGAATGCCCAAAGGTATATGTCCACATCTTGCAGAACAAGCATTGACAGTAGTTCATACAGCATATGTGTCATACAGCAACACTACTGGCTCCTACCTAGCTGCTTTACCTGCCACACCTTCTTGTGTAAGTCAAACAGGGCTTACATCAATAACAAAATTAACACAGTCTGTGCATTAAGATCAAGTATGTGCATGAGTCAAGGAAACAAGACAGTGAAATATGCACAATATGCAGTCAGACATTCATCACGGTGATCTGTTTAGCCACATGACACATTGACATGTGTACCTATTGGAGAGTCCATCACAACACTGATCTGTGTACATGCCCATCAATATCACAAGTGACATGTGAAGGAGTACATGCCAATGTTTCCAATTATATGCACCAACATGGCATGTGTAGGTATAAGTGGACTAAATATCACATTGGCATTGTGTGCACAATCTTGTGCCATGAATCAGGTTTCAACTATGCACTGTGGAGAACTGGCCATTGCCATTGCCACAGCATGATGTGTTCATAGGTGCTGTCAACGTGCTCCGGCACCCAAATCACGGTAATTATCAGCAATGTATAGCCCGTGGCCCCTGCGGTGTGTCACCGCCAATGCCCACTGCACTCGTGGTAGTGATATACATATTGTGAAATGGCGGTTGGCATGCTCCACCACCCAAATCACGGTCATTTCCTGCAATGTATAGCATCCTTATCGCGGTAGCGACCACCTGGCCCTTGCGGTGTGTCACTGCCAATGCACACTGCACTGCGGTAGTGATATACACATTGTGAAATGGCGGTTGGCATGCTCCGCCACCCAAATCACGGTTATTTCCTGCACTATATAGCAGCCATATCGCGGGAGCGACCGCCTGGCCCCTGCAGTGTGTCACTGCCAATGCCCACTGCAGTTGTGGTAGTGATATACACATTGTGAAATGGTGGTTGGCATGCTCCACCACCCAAATCTTGGTCATTGTCAGCAATGTATAGCAGCCATTTCACTGTAGCGGCCGCCTGGCCCCTACGGTGTGTCACCGCCAATGCCCACTGCACTCGCGGTAGTGATATACATATTGTGAAATGGCGGTTGGCATGCTCCACCACCCAAATCACGGTCATTTCCTGCAATGTATAGCATCCATATCGCGGTAGCGACCACCTGGCCCTTGCGGTGTGTCACTGCCAATGCCCACTGCACTGCGGTAGTGATATACACATTGTGAAATGGCGGTTGGCATGCTCCGCCACCCAAATCACGGTCATTTCCTGCACTATATAGCAGCCATATCGCGGGAGCGACCGCCTGGCCCCTGCAGTGTGTCACTGCCAATGCCCACTGCAGTCGTGGTAGTGATATACACATTGTGAAATATCAGTTGGCATGCTCCGCCACTCAAATCATGGTCATTTCCTGCACTGTATTGGAGCCATATCACGGTAGCGACCGCCTGGTCCCTGCAGTGTGTCACTGCCAATGCCCACTGCACTTGTGGTAGTGATATACACATTGTGAAATGGCAGTTGGCATACTCCGCCACCCAAATCACGGTCATTTCCTGCACTGTATTGGAGTCATATCTCAGTAGCGACCGCCTGGCCACTGCGGTGTGTCACCACCAAGGCCTATGCCTTTACAACCAATGGGAACCGCAATTGCGGTAACCTAATGCATCTTTGAAAATCACGGTAGGCGTGCTCCGCCACCGCGGTGCCGGTCATTGGATGCATTTGAAAAAAGCGGACCTGGGACACCAATTACAGCAGCTTAGAACCACTGACAACTACCCCAGGGGGCTATAAATGTGTGGGAGAGAGTCTCACATTTCCATTGCTTTCAGATCCTGCTGCCTGACACTCCTCACCACCAACTGCTGCTGCTCCTGTCCCCAGATACTGCTGCCTGACACTCCTCACCACCAACTGCTGCTGCTCCTGTCACCTGTCTCCAGATACAGCTGCCTGACAGTCCTCACCACCAACAGCTGCTGCTCCTGTCTTCTGTCTCCAGACACTGCTGCCTGACACTTCTCACCACCAACTGCTACTGCTCCTGTCTCCAGACACTGCTGCCTGACTCTCCACACCACCAACTGCTGCTGCACTTGTCTTCTTGACCGAGTAATGTCGAGGACTGAGAACATCAGGGTCCATCCATTCACCAGAGAGGAGCTGGAGGTCCTGGTGAACGAGGTGTTCACACAGTATGGAAGGCTATCTGGTGCTCCAGATTTCATGGTAAGTGTTTCAGAGTGGAAGTGAGAGTGCAGGGAGTACACACATGAAGTTGATCTGCTGCAGTACATGCCTGGGAGTTTGGCTTTGTGTGATACACTGCCTACCATTCTGACTCCAGGGGAAAGGGTTTGTAGCCTATTTCACACACTTCCCTGGTGGCATATCAGGATGGGAGGGATATGCATTGTTTTTGCTGCCATAAAGTGACACGGCAAGTTTGGTAAGCTGGAGTCAGGACAGAAATAGCCTGTGCTAATGGATGTGTGGGTCCATGAGGTTATTTACAGGCTCATCTGTGACATTACCAAGAGTTTCCGTCCAGAGGGTACTGATGGAAGTGTGTCTGACTTAATATTACCAGCATGGATATCTCAGCATTAGGCACAAGAGTGAAATGCCCGAGGGTTACACTCTTGGTGGAAAATCACCTATGACACAGCAGATGGTTGTAGTGTTGAAACATCCCCCTTCCATTTTCATTATTATGTGTAGTGACTCACATGTGTAGGCACTCTTTGCCCTCTCATATTGTCCCTGCATGTGACATTTCTGATGCCTCACGTTAAACCTCAGTGCGAGGCACCCTGACCTGCACAGTCAATGCTCAATTTGACAAGGAGCCATCACTGAATGGACAGAGTGAGACACGTGCGTTGTCTGCTACCCTATCCATCAAAGGGATATCTCAGGCTAGTGTATTGCACAAGACAGACCTTGTTAGAAGGGTGTGAGATTGTGAGTTCATGTCCCTAAATGTGGCCTCCATGACACAGTGAGCAATTTACAGGGCAATGAAATTGAGGGATGTTCAGTGTTGGACACAGTGAATCTGCCCCGCCAGATCATTTCCAATGTAATGTATGTCATGCTCCCTCACAAACTGGATACCAGATGTGGGCCTCCTTCACATTGCTTTCTGTGCTGGCATTCTGCAAGCGTATGAGATGGCCAGGAACTGAGTCCATCCTCATACCTGCATGCATTTTGGTTATGATTATCACTGGCCTATGTGCTACGTGTCATGCTGTATTGTCCCTGCCTCATATGTCTGTGGAGTTGTGCTGAGTTGGTACATTCTCCTGTACTGAGTGATAGTGGTACATGACCCTGTGTCACTGAAATTTCCTCCTCTTGTCTCCCATGCATGCAGCTCAAAGTCTACCAGCGTAAGGCTGTATGGAGGGCCATAGCACGCAAGGTGCGGGCTCTGGGTGTCTCCAACCAACGGCACACAGACTGTCATGGGATGACATCTGCCGGCTGAGCAAAAACGTGGCAGAGATGACGCTGTGGCTGCTCCCTCGGACTGGCATGTTGATGCGCCAGAGCATGATACCACTAATGGCACACATCTGGGTAGTGACACAGCCAGAGCTGGATGCACGTTTGAAGGACCATCAGCAGCAAGCTGGGGGTGAGTATTCTGGGAAGGGTGACTTTGGTTGTGAATGACTGCATGTATTCCAAGTCTGAGCCAGTGCTGAGCTCTGTGATGTTGCTAGTGCGATGCAATGGCTTGTAAGTGGCCTCTATGTTGGGTGCAGATGTCATGCATTATCGCTACATGTACTTTCAATTGTCATTGATGTTGCATCCTGAGTTGTGGCCTTATGACATCGGCTGCATTGGTGGAGTCAGGGACATCCCATGGCAGTTAACGGTAGTGTGCCTCATCTGAGTGTGCTTTCATTAATGTGTGCAGTGCCACAATATTGTGAGGACTACACATCTGACACCAATGTGCAACTGTAGTTGTGACCCAAAGTGCGACATGGTGGATGGCATGAGCTCATGGCCATTGCGAACGGATGTTTTGGAGTCTGTATCTGTGTTGTCCCCTTATGGTGACTCCATATGTGACTGTGACAATGTGTTGGGAGGTACATCTTTCCCCCCCTTGGGGTCCTAGGTATGCTCAGAGGGATTTGTATGTCTGGTTACACGGAGGCACGGGCAGGCTATTTGGCTGTGTGGGCATCACATGCGTCACATGCCAAGTTTGCATGATAGCATTCAATTTCTGACTTTCAAATTAAGGTTGCACAATGTTACTGCGCAGGGTCATGTGCAATATGGGGGTCTCATCACCTTGTTTTGTTGTTTGCTTGCAAATGATATTTGTGTGAATGGCACTAAACTGAACTTACGTCTCTGTCCCTTGCAGCATCTACCGTGGGCGCAGAAAGACAGGGTACGGACACCAGTGGGAGGCTTCAGGCACAACTGCTACACATGGGCACACTGACAATGATGTGAGCAGCGCCTCGGAGGGGGACGGGAGTCTGCTTGAGGAATCACAGCCAGACACCAACCTCAACATCATCTGTTGCCAGTGGTGACTCCTCTATGTTGGCGGGCACAGGGGGCGAGAACTCTCCCTCCTCTTCCACCACACAGCATACAGTGCCCACCCTCCCACATACTTCCAGTAGTGCTGCACGTGCTCACAACAGTAAGAAGGGAAGAGTGTCCTTCCCCCCAGGCACCCCTGCCCCTGCCCCGTCTCCCCTGCTGCTTTCAGCATTGAGGCTGTGGACCTTTTGCGCCAGATGTGTAGGGTCAGACAACTCTCCTCAATACCTTCCTAGACAATTACAAGAAGTTGGCACAGGTAGTTGCCTTCATGGAGGGCATTCATTCGGACATGGGTGGGCTACACAGGACTGTCCAGTCTTTGTCCTCCACAGTGACGGCAGCCATTCAACTGTCACAGGCTCAGAGTCCAGCTCCAGTCCCTTTGGCCACCCCCTGCCAGTGGCTACATCTGACGAGAGTGACCACACGCCACAGACCTCAGGCTCAAGATACACCACACGCAGCACCCAATAGCAGCAGCCCAAGAGGGGCCAGAGCGCAGACACCATCACCCAAACAAACCAAAGCCACCCCAGAGCGCAAAGGCAAAAGCCCTTCAGGTGACACTCAGGGGCATCAAGCCAAAAAGCAGGCCTCAGGCTCACATGCCTCAAAGGCATCCCCAGGCAAGGACACTCCTGTCCCAAAAGCATCTCACAAAGAAAAGCAGTCAGTTCCTGTGCCTGCTGTGAAGCTGGTGCCTGCTAAGAGTCCACAGAAAAAGCCCTCTAAGGTGGATTCCCCCACATCCTCAACTCCCATTCAGACCCCTGTGAAGCAGGTAAAGGAGGGCACTGTTGGGAGTTTACCTGGTCAACAGGTGATGGAGGGGAAAAAGCAAAGCCAGGCCATGTGTACCGCTGGATCCAGCAGGTCGCCAGAGGGAGGCCCACCAGCTGTACCTGATGCAGCTTTGGTGGAGAGTGTGCCTGTTGTGTCCGCCCCACTTACCACTCCTCCCAAGACAGTTCTTGGCTATCGAGTCCCCAAGAAGTGGAAAGGCACCCCTACACATTCTCCCTGCCATACTGTGTCTCATGGCAGCATGACTCCACCTCCAAGTGGCACCACACCACACGGTCCAAGAAGCCCTCTGACTCCCAAATCGACTGATGACTCTACCTCAGCTGGTCCTCTCTCTCCCAGGTGCAGTCCTCTGACTGGCCCAGACACTCAGCCACCTCCCAGTCCGACTGATAGCCAAGTCTGAGTCAGAGTCCCCCTCACACACCTGTCTCTCCCACAGTGGTGCCTGGACTGCCCATTTGTATCCCCCTAGCTCTGTTGCTGACCATGGCAGTGTACAGTCTCCTGTGCAGCCTCACATGTGCGTACTTGGAACTGTGGACTGGCCACTGGCCTTGCTATTCATCACTGTTGATGCCCATTCCATGTGCAGTTTCTCATGCGCATGTACTTTGTTCTACTTTGGACTGGCCAGTAGCCTTGCTGTTTATCACTGTTGATGCCCATTCCATGTGCAGTTGCTCATGCACACAAGTACTTTGTTCTACTTTGTACTGGCCAGTGGCCTAGCTGTTTGTTACTGTGTTGACCATTCCCTGTGCTGGTTCTCAGGTTCCTACTGTGCACTTTGTACTGGCCAATGCCTTGCTGTTTATCACTTAGGATGCCCATTCCCTCTGCAGTTTTTCATGCACACATGTACTTTGTTCTACTTTGTACTGGCCAATGGTCTTGCTGTTTATCACTTAGGATGCCCATTCCCTCTGCAGTTTCTCATGCACACATGTGCCTACTTTGCACTGTGTACTGGCCACTGACCTTGGTGTTTATTACTGTGTTTGCCCATTGCCTGTGCAGACTCTCATGTACCTACTTTACACTTTTTACTGGCCACTGCCCTTGCTGTTATTTACTGTGTTTGCCCATTCCCTGTGCAGGTTCTCATGCACTCATGTGCCTACTTTGAACTGTGGACTGGCCACTGTTCTTGCTCTTGTCTACTTTTGATGCCTATCTGTGTAATATGTAATAAAGACAGTTACTCCTGTTGTCTGTTTTGTCAGTGTCCTTGCTAAATATAGGGTTATGTGTGTGGGTATGGTTTAATGTGACACATGCTCTGTATGTCACTTTAACATTGCCAATGGCTTGTTTCACTTTTTCTGGGTTCTGCAGAGGTGAGAGGCACTTCAGTTCTTGACTCGGAGGCTAGGGGGTGCAATGATGGTTGTTTGTGATGACCTACTGTTATGATACTGTGAACCATCATCTGTTAATCCAAAGACTTAGGAAGGCAGGAGTTGTCGGAACAGCGTTAAAATGGTTACAGTCCTTTTTAGAAGACAGATCTTTTGTAGTCTTTGAAGAGGAAACCACCTCAAAGCGAATACCTCTTAGATGTGGGGTTCCTCAGGGATCTTCCATGAGCCCCACTCTATTTAATGTCTATATGAGTTCCCTGGCAGAAGTAGTAACACCTTTCAGCATTTAGATCATCACCTATGCTGAATATACCCAGTTGGTGGTTTCGCTTAATCAACAGGATGAGTCGGGCTCGGGGTTAGCCTTCTGCCTTGAAAAGGTTTTAAGTTGGATGGACAGCTCTTGTCTAAAATTGAATGGAGCTAAGACTGAGCTGATGCTCTTTGGTAACTCCACTACACTGAGCATAGGCTGACCCTGGCCTAGCTGTTTGGGGACACCACCTTTCTCAAAAGAACAAATTAAGAGTCTAGGTGTATGGCTGGACCGCAATCTTGATTTTAAAGAGCAAGCATGTAAGGTGGCAGCTGGTTGCTTTGAGATTCTAAAAATGATAAGAAAGATCCTGCCCTTGCTTCCCTTCACTGCTAGAGGCCTGCTGGTCCAAGCATTGATCCTGCCATGCCTTGACTATGCTAATGCTTTATATCTGGGAGCCTCACTCACCACCACCAAAACATTGCAGCTAGTGCAAAACTGTGCAGCATGTCTGCTTATGAACACTTCAAAGTGCCTTTCAGCTAAGCCTGTGTTGGCATTGCTTCATTGGCTACCCCTTAAAGAGAGAATCCAGTTTAAGGTTTTGTGTATTACACACAAAGCACTCTCAGGTAAAGGGCTGTCTATTATCAGTTCCATTATTCAACCTTATCGCTCCAATAGGTCTTTAAGGTCACATAGTAAACGACTGGCTGTAGTTCCAAAAATAAGAAAAAAAACAAAGCGGAGGACGTCACTTCTCGTATCATGCCGCTAAACTGTAGAATCTTTTGCCTCTTGGTATCCGCCTTGAGCCAAATGACCTGACCTTCCGAAAGCAGTTAAAAATGTATTTGTTTCCCTAATATGGCCCGAAGTTGAAGCTGCACCGCTACTAGCGCTGGGATGCCCCAGGGTGGCCATATGCTTTAGAAATGCCTCATTCATTCATTCATTCATCCTAATCATTCTATGGTCAGGTTTGCTACGTTGTACACAAGTCACATCTGGATGCATTGCCAGCACAGAGGGGTATTCTATCCACAGGATTCCAGGCAGGCTGGCCAGGGTCCATCATGTCTGTGATCCTTCTTGATATATGGACAGCAGTGTTGATGTATGGTCATCTTGTGACGGCCGGTCATCCTAGTCACATGGGTACATTTCAATGTGTGCACTTGGGTGGTCATGAAGTGTGTAGTGTGAAGGGGTGACTTTGTCAGTAGTGTTGATGTAGGTGTGCCCCTGCAATGGCTTAGGCACACATGTATCACCCAGGAGCTGAGTGCCTTTTAGTTAGATCTGTCAGCCCTGTGCGTGTGATCTTATGCACATGTGGTAGTTGTAGATTGTGCACTGTGCAGTGTGCTGGTGTTACCTTGCACTCCTGGGGGACACCTACTTGTTGTTGATGCCAGTTGTGAGTATGCAGAGTGTGTAACTGGCAAGTCTGTGTTGTGTTTTGTTGTTCAGCCATGTGTCTTGTCACTGTTTGTGCTCACTGTGCAGACCAGCTCAGCCACACTGACATTGTGGGTGTGTTTTCTCATGCATTGCTGTCACTTGAGACAATTTTGGCTCCAGTATGGTATGTGGATGTGGAGTTATACCACCCCCTACCTGTGCTCCCGATGCCTACCCATTATGAGTGTCTCCTCCATGTATTTGTGTATAGTACACTCCTGACCTGCCCACCACTGACGTACACACCACTTCACTCTCATGTCAGCTATCCCCTTGGTTTGCCAGTGTGTTTGCCTCCCTACCACTTAACTTGTTACACTATGCTTTGTGGTGCTGATTTGTGCACAGGACCAATGTGCACAAATTAGTTATGTGTGAATTTCTTGTACTTGTTTGCAGTCAGTGTTGCTCATGTGCACTGCAACTGTTTGGGTATCACATTGCTCTGGTCATGTCGTTTGCACCTGGGTGTCCCTGAGTTGTGCATCTACGGGTGTTGGGTTAGCTGTATGTGTGTTTGCTGAGGTACTGCCATCCTTCCTGAGTGCGATGTTGTCTGTGTGCTGTGCTGATTTGTGTTGTGGGGGTTCATGGTGTGGCACTGAGATATGTGTGCTACTGGTTTGGTTGTTGTACACACACTGCTCGTTGTGCATGCAGTGCTGTGAGTGTATGTTGCCTTGTACTTGCCTGGTGTGCATCCCCTGATGTCCAGCTGAGTTTGCAATGTAAGGGATTGGCATGTGCATCTGTTGTGTGTTTGATGTGGATGTTTGCAGTGTTTGGCCTGTGTTGGCTCTTTCATCTGACAGATGCTCTGTGTGTGATGTTCTATTTGCATGTTATTGTGTGTGAGTTATTTGTGCATTGTGATACATTCAGATGTGTGTTGCAACTGTAGTGTGCATTACGTGTGTGCCTGTCACATGCATTTGGGAGGATTCTTGTTCCTGAGGTTGTTTTGACTGCACCGGGGTGGTTTGTCCTCTATTTTTGTCCTGTCACTTGTCAGTAAAAAAAAAATGTGGGACACTGTGACACCATGTTGACTTGATGTGTGATGTAGTATGTCTGTCTGTGTTAGTTTGTTGTCCCATCGATCCCAGTTTGTGTCCATCATTGTATTGAGAGGATGCACGTCTTGTTTATGTTGGGGTATGGTGTCTGTGCATTTGTCCTGAGAGACAATGTTGTGTACTCCTGCACTGTCTGGGGTCCCCTTGCCTTTCCACTGTTTGGCAGGCCATATGCGGGCTTGCTGTACTTGTGTGTATGTTGTTTGTGAGATTTGTGTTTGGCTATAGTTTTTGTGCCAGCATTGGTTCAGGCATCCCCGAATGTGAGTGTAATGTTTGTGGATGCACCCCAGGGAGTGTGAATGTTTGTCAGTGTATTTCCAGGACATTATTTGCACCATTCTGTAGAGTGCCAACTCCAGTGCCCACCTGGAGGCTTAATCCCCTCCTCCTGGAGGATGGCCCCTTCCGGGCATCTCTGTCCGACACCCTAACAAATTATCTCGAAAAAAATTGGGATTCTGCTTCCTCCAATTTGGTGGTGTGGAATGCCATGAAGTTTGTAGTACAGGGAGCGGCGATAGGCCAGCGTGTGGGAGCCAGACAGGAGATACACAAAAAACTCTGTGAGGTAGAGGATCGTTTGGGGGTACTTGAAAGGGAGGCGAGTGTGGATCCGGGGAAAAAGGTGGAACTACAGGCAGGATATATCGATCACGCGGAGGTGTTGGAAACGCTACGGACTATTGATTACAGCACATACCTGCGTCGTCAGCACACTGACGCAGAGAGATCTGGCACCCTGTTGGCCCATCTGGTGCGGGACCGACCAGACCCTCCGGCTATCACCCAGATATATAACACGTCGGGCACCCTGGTCCACACGAAATCCGAGATTAATCTGGCATTCCATGACCATCTGAGAGCATTGTATGCTCCCCTTGGTCTGGAGGATCCGGCACAGGTGACGGAGTTCCTGAGCGACCTTCACTTCCCGGTCCTAACGGCTGACACACAAAAGGCAATAGAGGGCCCCATCACGCAGCATGAGATACAAGCCGCTATCAAGCATCTTCACCGAAACAAGACGCCAGGTATGACGGGTTCCCCGTGGAGTTTTACTCGACCTATGCGGAGACCCTAGTGCCAGTCCTGGAAAAAATATACAGGACGGCGTTCGAAGAAGGGCGCTTACCAGTATCGACAATGCAGGCCTTGGTAACATTAATACATAAGGCCGGTAGGGATACACTGGAGATGGCGAACTATAGACCCCTTTCTATGCTCTCCACAGAGTATAAGATCCTCAGCAAGGCCATAGCCTTACGCATGCAATCCCACCTTACTGCCCTAGTGCATCAGGATCAGTGCGGATTCCTTCCAATGCGTAGTACATCTCTGAATACGCGCAGGCTACATGCGCTGATGACAGCCACGGCACAGGAACTCACTCGGGCGGGTTGCAAAGCGCTGGACTTGAAGCAAGCGTTCGACTCCCTGTCGTGGACCTTCATGTTCGAAGCCCTGAAACGCTTTGGCTTCCCAGAACCTCTCCTGAGATGGATCCGATTGTTACACACGGACCCTACGGCTCGGGCGCGTACGGGCCGTTATGTTTCAGCGTGTTACCCAGTGTACAGGGGTACCCGACAGGGCTGGCCCCTGTCCCCGATTTTATTTGTACTGGCCCAGGAACCCCTGGCTATTGCCCTTCGTGCTCATAGGGATCGGATGGGCATCCTGATTCAGGAGACACGCCATTTGATATCCGTCTATGCAGATGATATTTTGTTGTATCTACGTGATCTGGAAGCGGACCATACTGTACTTTACGAAATTTTTTGTTGGTTCGAAGTGGTGTCAGGGCTGGCCATTAACCCCGAAAAATTGACTGGCTTCTATTTTCGGGAAGCACTACACCCCTCTTCCATACGTTTTGGGGCACACCCGATCCCGGTGGCACAGACCACCTTTAAATACCTAGGAATTCAGGTATGCAGGATGCCGGAGGACCAAATAGATTGCAATATTAAACGGGCTATTACTGGACTCCGTAGTAGTGTAGGATTCTGGACCTCATTGCCCCTGTACGTCATGAGTAGAATTGCGATCTCCAAGATGGTTATGCTCCCTCGCCTAAACACCATATTAATTTGTCTCATCTGGGGAACCGGTCAGAGACGCATCAGTCTCCGTAAACTCCACTTGGGGACCAGAGCGGGAGGCCTGGGAGTCCCAGACTTCCGTGGACACTACTACGCCAGCCAGCTTCAGTGGCTTTCCTACTGGGTCGCTGGCAGAAACCTACACGAGATTGACTTTACAACAGATCGGCTGGACCGTGGGGACCTACATAACTTGCTGCTACCAAGGAGTCCGCTCCCTCAAGACTGTCACCCACTTCTGCGTACGGCCTTACTATGCTGGAGAAAGGCTCTGTCATACACCTCATCGGTGATACCGTATGCAGAGAATATTCCCTTGTTGGGTATCCCAACACCACAGGGCAGGCTTACATGGCTTAGACTGCACCATTGGGCTGAGATAGGAATAGAGGAGATGGGGGCCTTTTTTGGGGACGAGGCCCTGCTGGACCACGGTGCTTTCATACAGGCCACGGGGGCTCCTCCCAGATTATATTTGTTACATGCTACAGTGACTCATTATATTCGGGACACTTGGGCACCACAACAACTCAAACCTTTGCAACACGAATTGGTACATCTGCTGTATCACATGGGGCCGGGGGGACACTTGGTGCGATGGTTATACACAGGGATCAGGGAACACGCAGCAATTTCACTTACTAAGCTTAGGGCCACCTGGGTACAGGACACGGATTTGGTATTAACTGATAAAGCTTGGCAGACTATTCTTGAGCATCCTAAACGGGTATCATGTAACGTTAAATTTAAATTTATACAGGCCATGGTGCTCCATAGGGGATATTTAACCCCTAAGAGGATCCACACATTTTTCCCAGACTCCCCTCACTGTTGCCCGCGCTGTAAGGAAGACGAGGCGGGCTTCCTCCACATGCTGTGGTCTTGCCAGCACCTGCAGGGATATTAGGCAGAGATGTGCCGGGACACTATACATGATTACACACATGCCGATACCGGAAGAGGCCCTATATTGTCTAGTGGGATCCCGTAAATGACCTAAAGATATTAAGACTAAACTGAAATTTGTAGACCTGGCTCTCCTCTTGGCAGTTAGGGTATTGATGGTGCGATGGAAATCCCCCAGACCCCCTAGAACAACGGTATGGCAGATGGACTTAGTGAAATGGGGTCGGGCGGAGGGTGCAGCTCTCAGGAGAGAGGAGGAGAGGGGGGCAACAAAAGCATCCCATAGCAATGGATTGGGAGGTTATGTTGTCGGAACTAGAAGGGTTGGATCTATTGCCGTCACAGGAAGAAAGACCGCAATGAACACACACTGCGTGTAGAACTCCGCGAGTGGGCGATACAAAGGTACGAGTCAGTGCGCAGGATAAACCCCTCGCACTGTAGTATAATAGTTTGTACTAAACGATAGGAGGGAGGCCTCGGTAGGCGATCATAGCGAACAGGAAAGGGGAGGGTCTAGGGAGGGAGTTGTTGGGGTGGGGTTGCTAGGTTTTTCTGTTATTTGCGACGGCATTGGATGAACATTGCAGATTTCCCGCACGGCGGGGTGACACGTAATATATCATGGAGGACTGAAATGTTTCTATATAGATATTGTCACCCGCAGATAAATTGAACGGACAGTCCTTGCCAATGTCACTTGAGGGGGAGAAAAGAAAAACCGCGACTGATGTATGTATGTGATACTATGAAACTGCTTTGTTCCTTTTGTGCAGTCACGAATAAAGAGTTAAAAAAAAATATATATATATATATATATATATCAAACACACAAAGAGCGCCAATTTGAGGAGCCTCAGCGAAAATTAGCAGCCTTTATTTGCAGGAATATGGCAGCGTAGTACAGACACAACGTCTCTCTATTTCAGTTCAAAAAGCCCAACGCGTTTTGAACAGCGAGTGTTCTTGGTCACGGGCATAGAAAGCAGATAATGGCAGCAGTTGATCGGGAACACACCTTGTTAAGTCCATCTGGCTCCACCTCCATTATTGAGTGCTGCTGTGCATACTGGAGCCTGTAGTTCCCCATCGTATTCCCCTTGTGGGGGCAAATGCCTTCTGCATATAGTAGTCCTAATAAAATCCTTGGTAGGCGAGAGATGGCATTACCTGCAATGCGCTGCTCAAAATATGCATCCTCCAAGCGGCTTTTCCGCTCCACCGCGCTCCGAGTTTTCATAGCGCTAGGTCTGCTGGAGATGCAGCGGGCTTCCTCGCGACCTGGCATGGCCGCTTTCAATCAAACACACAAAGAGCGCCAATTTGAGGAGCCTCAGCAAAAATTAACAGCCTTTATTTGCAGGAATATGGCAGCGTAGTACAGACACAACGTCTCTCTATTTCAGTTCAAAAAGCCCAACACGTTGAAGGTAATGCCATCTCTCACCTACCAAGGATTTTATTAGGACTACTATATGCAGAAGGCATTTGCACCCACAAAGGGGAATACGATGGGGAACTACAGGCTCCAGTATGCACAGCAGCACTCAGTAATGGAGGTGGAGCCAGATGGACTTAACAACGTGTGTTCCCGATCAACTGCTGCCATTATCTGCTTTCTATGCCCGTGACCAAGAACACTCGCTGTTCGAAACGCGTTGGGCTTTTTGAACTGAAATAGGGAGACGTTGTGTCTGTACTACGCTGCCATATTCCTGCAAATAAAGGCTGTTAATTTTCGCTGAGGCTCCTCAAATTGGCGCTCTTTGTGTGTTTGATATATATATATATATATATATATATATATATATATATATATATATATATATATATATATATATATATATATATATATATATATATATATATATACCAGGACCAGAATGCATGTACTCACAAATATATAAGGGATTTATGTTTAGAGGCATGTTTGCAGAGTGGTGGAAAAAGGGGCATGGCCTTCGAATACCTCTCAGCAATCCAGCTGAGTGGGGTTTATATGGAGGTAACAGGTGGGAAGGTTGGCCCCTAAGGACCCTCATCAATGAAGAGGACTTCATCCCCCAACTAAGAGCGCACCAGGAGGCGCATTTGCAGAGTAGTGGAGAAAGCGGGCGGGCCTCAGCGAGTTCCTGGCTTCTGTTTTTTTTTTTATTCTAGGAAGGGGGCTCTGCAGCTTTATGCTTTTGGGCCCCGGTGGACCCGATACCCAGGGGCCTGGCCCATTTATTTTTTTTGTAATAAAATGGGAGGGGGGCTACGCGATCCTCCTCCTGAGGCCGGTTGGGGCCCCAGGGACCCCATCCCCCGGGGCCTGCCCTCTATTTATTTTTCTTTTTTTTGGAGAGGGTCACGCGGCTCCCCTTCTGAGGCCCATATTGCCCCGGGAACCCTATCCCCTGGGGCATGGCCACATCCTTTATTTAAATTTAAAAAATGGGTAGTGCGGCCTGCGTGGCCCCTCTACCCTGGACATTTTGGGCCCCAAGGACCCCATCCTCCAGGGCACGGCCATGTCCATGGTACCTGCGGGGGACCCAAAAGCTCCCCACGATCCCTGCCGGCTCTCCTCCTCATGCGGAAGCTGGCATCGCTTTTGGGCACAAGGAGCTGCTAACATGCAGCTCTCTCTGCCCAAAAGCAATTCTGCTTTTCTACATGGAAGGAAGAGCATTTTTCCTGCTCTTGCTTCTATAAAGTGATGCAGAGTTTGCTATGGCATGGCAGGAGCAGTGCTCCCGCCATGACATAGTAAACTGCAATGTCCAGGGGTGATCACCCCAGTACATTGCTGGAGCCGGCTCTGGGGGGTGAGGGCCCCATGGTCATTTACGGCTCCCAGAGTGGAGCCACGTGGCACCCGTCCCATCTTTGAAACAGTGGTGGTCTCTGATACTCACAAGGTATGCGTGGGGGCTCGAGCCCCCCACACTTTACTTTTAAAATTAGACCCAGGCAGGTGGCGGCCCCGGGGCTGCGTGTGGGGGCCTGCACGCCCAATGTATATTTCTAAATTTAGCTCTTGGGAGTTGGCGGTCCCAGGGGCTGCATAGGGGGCAGTAGCCCCCCCATACATTTCTTTATTGTTTAAAGCCTTGGCGAGGTGGCAGTCCCCAGGGATGCAGGGGCCCACCTGGGGACCACCTGCGAGCTTAAACGAAACGAAGCGTGAGAGTCTGTGCTTCATTTTTTTAAAAATTCAGCCGGATTCACAGATGCAACGTGAATCTCACCGAAAATTGAGCAGGCCTAGAGTGTTAGGGTGCTTCTACCCTGCCCCCTTCACTTAATTTTTTACTTTTGTTTACCTTTTTCCTTATGACTCAGTTGAACGAGTCACAAGATGACTGCTGACACTTCCTGGTTTAAAGTGTTGGCAGCCAATCAGATCTCAGGCAAAAGATTGGGAGGGTTTGCGGATCCTCCGCGGTCATATTTGTATATCTGAGAAGTGTTTAAATTTCTCAGGAACTACTGAACGGTTTCACACCATTTAACAAAAAGAGTTCACTCTGGACCAAGAGCTACCTTTTTGCCAAATTTGGTGTAATTCCGTTCAGCAGTTTGGACTGTAGCTATGTCAACAATTTCCTATGGAAATTGACGATAAGAAAAAGCCTTTTGGGACCCTCCTTTTTTCTCGGCACCACCTTGATGGATAACCCTGAAAAGTAAAAGACAGCAGCTAAAGTGAGTGGGCCATTAGTTTGGAAAATTTTGCGAAGATTCATCAAACGGTGAGAAACGCTTTTTGAATAGAACCGAGGTCCTAACTATAACTACCTACTGGGACTGCCAGTAGGTTGTGTGTGCGTGTGTGTGTGGGTGTGTGTGTGCATGTAGGGGTGTATATATATATATATATATATATATATATATATATATATATATATATATATATATATATATACATATATATATATATCCCACCCAAACACTCTCCTCCGTGAAAGAAAGAAGTCTGTGCCACTTTAGAGTTGCAAAGCGTGTTTTTAATTCAAAAAGGCTTTTTCTCGACGCGTTTCGCAGGTAAAACCTGCTTTCTCACGAGAACGAGTTAACTGCATTACGTGCAATATATACAAAGTCACCTGGTATTAACGTCATACCCATATAGGAGATTATACATGTACATTAGTGTAGAGAACATGGAATACTTGGTAGTTCGAAGGCGTTGAGTTATTATATTTTTCCAGTTGGTAGATTTTAATGTAATTTTTTACCATTAGCAATGCCTTTATAAATCGTGTACATAATGATTAGAATAATTTAATCAATCCCCTTTTCTCCGTTTCTAACGATATGAAGTTGTCTCATAAGCAATAGGTAGTTGTTAGAAATACCATGTGTGTTTATACATCTCAGTAAGTCTTTTGTCTGATAAACCCCCTGTGTGCTTCTCGTACACCTTCTAGAAGCAGAAGAATTCTGAATCATACATCTATTGAAGTACTGGTGCTCGCTATTTTCAGTTGACAGGAAGCAATTACATATCTTCCTTTGATCTTACTTCCTTTTTATCAATAGAGCGTGCTTCCCTCGTTCCCTGAGCCGTTTCCAGGTGGGGTGAGGCCCCCAACTTCGACACTAAGGGTAAGACGAAGTACATTCTATTACATGCAGGAACTACATCTAAGTGCCTTCATGCCTGAAAAAATAAGAACCAATGTGTTGTTCCACCAAACAATTATGTTTGAGTTAAATGTGTATTAATCACATGTGACTATGTCTATGTGTATGTGGTCATTTCACTGTTGTCTGTCTGTACCTTTTTTCTTCCCACTAGTGACATAGAAAACAACTGCAAGCAAAGACTACACCTAGGAACTCAGGTGATCTTTTTCTGTGTTGCAGTATGTTAATTATGTAGTCACTTTTTATTATTATCACACTTTATCCTTGCAGTAGCACTATTTAATATCTCGGTCCTGATGAAAGCAATGGACTCTTTGGTCCATTAAAATTGCTGAAACATATCGACCATTTCTTACATCTAGGTAGCTATTTGCCAAATCTACCTTTGCTGCTCTTTTAATATTGGTGGAGCGAGCAAAAGACAGAATAAACTTTCATTTTTTCTCTCTCACCCAATTTTATTTTCACTAGCACTCACTTTTCTTTCTCACAAGCACTGCAAATCAGTCACCCTTTTACTTACCAACTGGTACCACTGACATTTAAACCACACTGGTCACTACCAGGTTCTCAGGAGGTCCTGAGATCAGACCTTCTTAACTTACCGGTAGTGGTCCAAGCAGATGGTTTACAGGAATCCCAAATGATGAAGGGCGGTTCCGAGTGGTGACTGATGGGTATCCTGATAGGTCTCCTAGGGATCACAGGACATTTTTCTATGTCATTTCTGTCAAGTGGGTTGTTGCAGACAGTATCAGTTAATGTGTCACACATAGATTTCTATTTCAGACCCTTTCACATTTTTGTGTTTCATATATACTGCTTCACCAATGGACAATTTGAAAAGGACAGCTACCACTTTGTAAATACGGGCTTAGGCATTGGAGGGAGCATGATTCTGTCCAGGACACTGCTGCAGCTCTAACAAGACTCTGCATCGTGCTTACATTTTCTTATCGTAACTTCTGCCACAGGGGCTATAAAAAACGGACATTTTGCGAATCTGAATGTTATGGTTGAGGTCTGCTCTGTCATGCTGACGTGAGGTTCATCCCAGCAAGCTGAATCCTGCCCCATAGAAATGTATGATGTTGAAAGTTTGCATATTTTTTAGCTGTTCTTTTGCTGTTCAAGGACTTTGCGCTGACATTGGCCAGATGCCAACATTGCGCTGTGAACAGTATATTTTACACACGAAGGCTTGTACAGAGGCTGTGAGGAAAGCACCCCGTACGGATAGCGGAAGTGTTGATTTGGGGCCCACTGGGGAAAGGGAGGGGGGGAAGAAAAGCACCGACCCGAGACTCAATGTAGGTGTGACAAAGGCCGCTTTATTGGAAGCAGGTGCATCCTACACAATAACATCCTCGGCCTGTGCCGCACAATCTAAACCTCATAAATATGTAATTTCCTGACTCACCCCCACCCCCTCCCCTAACTGATTCCCACAATCCACAAACAGTAACAATTAGCATAACGTCAATTTGCCTCTCCACCTGGCTAAATACTTTATTGTGCTTGACCTACCCCCCCGATAATCCAAACAGATTTTTTACTCTTTCCCCATATATTAGGAAGAACCGCCCCTACATGCAGAATGCACCCCACACCTGCTCCAGCGACATGCGAAAACCCCCCACCCAATCACAAAAAAAAACCTTTGCACCAGCCTCCAACAAAACAATGGCCAAAATCCCCCCGGCACCACAAAAATCCCCCCGAAAAGAAACTCCCCCCGAAAAAGGGGAATACCTGCCCTTTGGGGCCCCCCCTATAACATGACCCAGGGAGGGAGGGCGGGCAAAATTTGTCCATCCGTCAACCCCCCCGCCCGGCGGCCGAGACACCACACTTAAAATGGTGTCTCTGCCGCGTGGCCGGCCGGATAGCAACACCCCCAGCCCAAAAGGAGCCCAACCAAGCCCCGCCCCCAGCCCAAAAACTACAAAAAACACCCAAACCCGTCCCCGGGCGGCGCCAGCTCCACCCCCCCCCTTTCCCCGGCCCCAAATTCCCCCGGGCGGGGCAGGCCTCCCTTTGGTCGGCTGCCCCCCCAGGGCCCCCATTGGGGCCCATTGGGGAAAGGGAGGGGGGGAAGAAAAGCACCGACCCGAGACTCAATGTAGGTGTGACAAAGGCCGCTTTATTGGAAGCAGGTGCATCCTACACAATAACATCCTCGGCCTGCGCCGCACAATCTAAACCTCATAAATATGTAATTTCCTGACTCACCCCCACCCCCTCCCCTAACTGATTCCCACAATCCACAAACAGTAACAATTAGCATAACGTCAATTTGCCTCTCCACCTGGCTAAATACTTTATTGTGCTTGACCTACCCCCCCGATAATCCAAACAGATTTTTTACTCTTTCCCCATATATTAGGAAGAACCGCCACTCGAGGGACGTGCTAACGGTCCTCGACCCCCCCTAGGACACCCCATCGCTTAAACCTGGAACGTGCCGCATGACCCAGCCGGAAAGACCACACCCCTAACCATATGTCGTGCCGCAGACCCCCCTCAACACCGTGCCGTCATGTCAATGCCTTCGTACCGCCGGCAGGTCCTCCCCCCTAAACATAGGGCCATGCCCCCCCATCCCAATGTATAGGGCCATGCCCTCCGTCACCACGTATAGGGCCATGCCCTCCGTCACCAATGTATAGGGCCATGCCCTCCGTCACCAATGTATAGGGCCATGCCCTCCGTCGCCAGCGTATAGGGCCATGCCCTCCGTCACCAACGTATAGGGCCATGCCCTCTGTCGCCAATGTATAGGGCCATGCCCTCCGTCACCAATGCATAGGGCCATGCCCTCCGTCACCAATGCCTAGGGCCATGCCCTCCGTCACCAATGTATAGGGCCAAGCCCTCCGTCACCAGCGTATAGGGCCGTGCCCTCCGTCACCAACGTATAGGGCCATGCCCTCTGTCACCAATGTATAGGGCCATGCCCTCCGACACAATGCATAGGGCCATACCCTCCGCCACCAACGCCGAGGGCCATGCCCTCCGTCACTAAATGTATAGGGCCATGCCCTCAGTCAACGTCACCCCCGGGGCGTGCTTCCAGGCCGCGGAATCAAGCTCCCTACGAAGTATGACCGCACCGAAACGGGCCGTGCCCTCTCTCTGGCGCCCAGGGCCACCCCCTGTCCACGCAAGGCCTGGGAAGCCGCCCAGCGCCTGCAGGCAGTCCGCTGAAACCGGCCGTACCACCAAAGAGAAGCCCTCCGGATGGTGCGTCCCACACCATAGCCCGTCCGCCAGGAAAAAAACCCTGCCGCAGTGCCCCCAACACCCCCGTCACCCCCATACCCCGCCGCCCCCGACATGGCTGCGTCACCGTTCGGCGTCAGACTCCACCGCGCGTTGCGACCCCCCTGTCCTCCGGCGGGCGTGCTCCCTGACCATGGAGTCGAGCTCTCTACGGAGAATGACCACACCGACATGGGCCCGTGCGTCCCCTCTGGCGCCCAGGGAGAAGTCCTCAACACAGTGCGTCACCCCCCAGAGCCTGTCCGCCAGGAAAAAGCCCACTACAAAGAACGTACCTCTCACCCACGCACGACCCCCAAATGCCCTTGAAATGCCCGCGGCCTAACCGAGACGCTTTCCCTGTTCCCGCCTATACGCCAGCACCGTCCGCTCGAGCCTCCCAAACCTGCACCTAGGCCGACACCCCAAAATGTAGTCAGCACCTAAAAACGCCCCATGTGCACCATGACGGCAAGGAAAGGATCCAGTACGCTCTGCCAAAACCCCCCGACCCCGCGAGACGGGTAGACTCCACCCCTTTCAGAACCCCTGGTTACCAACAAAGCTGCACCGGAGCCCGAACGAGGCCCGAACGACTCCCCCATACAATGCCCCCCGTGTCCCTACATACAACTCCAGCCCCCCCCCCCAGACCTTCACCCAGGCCGCCCCAAGCACCGCGTAGTCCTCCAAGACGCCATAGCCCTCCCAGACACCCTGGACAATCTACCCCTGTACTTGGCTCCCCCTTATAAATCCCAATATGTGCTCAGCTTAACTGGTCTTTTGCTGCTTCTGTCATTGCCGCCGCTTATATTATACAAGTAACCTTACACCTACAACCAGCCACGACTATTGGCTTTGTCAAAAGTTGTTAGTTGGATAAGATAAATATACTACATGCATACATAACACCATGGCTTCGTTGTATATACTATTGAAAATGCTTTCGCACTTGTGCGAGTGGTTGTGGCGTAATGGCTAGAGAGCTACTACTTCGGAGCTCAGGAAGCAAGTTCGAGGCTCAGCATCAGCCCAAGGCACCGTGCTTCTGAGCAAATCAATCAATCGCCAGTGCCTACCAAATGTAATGAATATGTCTTTGTTGCGCAGGGAAAGCACTTAGCGTTTTACCATATATAACTGCAAACCAATAAAAGGTACGTCGAAAACAGCGTACTGCTGCAGAGGTAAGATTTCTTTCCAGTCAGAGAGCTAGGATACATCTCAAAACCTTCCCTGTGTCAACACCTCAGCCCGGCCTCCCCCATTCTATCCTATAGGCAGAATGGCCTTTCAGCAGTGAAAACCAAATGGAGTGTTTTTTCACTGTCAGGACATTACACACCTTCGCACATGTCCTTCCCTTTACCCACACTCCACCCCGCCCAGGGATTACCCGGGACCTACCATATGGGTCCAATGTGTATGAAAAAGGGGAAATCAGGCCTGACAAGTGGTTGCACTCGTCAGGAACACACGCCAAATTAGCAAACTGTGCGCAGCTCCTACACTGCCGCCTTGAGTTCCCTTCCCCACGCACCCTCGACTTACTGGCCCTGGCACCCACAGTGCCCATCAGAAGGGACTTTACTAGTAAGGCAAACCTACCAAACATGGCCATCCAATTACCATTACACTTTACATAGGGAACACTTATACCTTGACACTGATCAGCAGCGGCAAAGTACCCAAGCATCTAGATTGGCAACTCTATGTCAGGAAACTGGTCTACGGGGAAAGCAAAACATTTAGAGAACTTGCACGAAAAAAGGGGGGCAACTCCTACAGGGCCCTTAGGGGTTGAATAATCCCGCATCACCTCAAATTTATTTCTGTCTAAAGTTGCCTTCGCATGATTATTTCCCAGGTTTTTTCACCAAAAGGACTAGCTAAACCCAATGACTCTCAGAAAACTTCCCCATAGATTTAATGATTCCTTGTTGGAACTACCAATTCTTGTGTGGTATCCCCCAGATTGTTGCCGTCCTTTACTGAACCTGTTTTGTTTGCCCGTGGCAAAATGCCTGTGCTTTCCATTTAAACAATGTAAACTTGGTATTCACCTAGCTGGCACATTTAATTCCCTCTGAAGATCCCTAGTATATAGACCCACCTGTAACTAGGGCCTGCAAAGTAATGCTACTAGTGGGCTGCAGCACTCATTGTGCCACCCACTAAAATAGTAGGTTTAAAACATGTCTCCAGGGTGACAATGCAGCCTGAGTGAGCCGGTATAAAATGGCTTTCTGACCTGGCAAAATAACCCTTTTCCCAGGCATTCACCTCCCTTTAAAATACTGGCAAGTCACCCTTTAGGTAATCCTTAAAAGCCGTAGTAGACCATAGTGCAAAGTGCATGGTATTTACAAGCAAGTATATTTTATAGCTCCAGGTCCTGGCAACGAAAACCTCCAAAGTCATTTTTCACTGTACCCTGACTGTCTCTCCCCTAGATTAACGCTAGTTTACACTACTGCCTTTACTAAGTGCAAAATGCAGTCTGTGTACAGCCATACAAATATTCTAAGGGCTCATTTTACTAACAATTAAAATTCATGTAACATCCTTACAAAATAAACTTTGCTGACACTGGGCGAGGTGGTTTGTTCCTGTACCAGCATCTTACCATTGAAGTTCTTCCAGTACAGAGCTGATTTATCAGTCCAAAATATAGCGTAATATGGGCTTGCACTATCAAATGAGGAAGACTAAAAGCATACCTAGTGAAGTTGCCTTATACCCGCTGAAGCCCAGGTCAGTGCATTGCGCTTGAAAACCAATTTCCATAGTGTAAAACTGGTAGGAGTTTTAATTTGATAATTTCCAGTATTGGGAACAGAAAGGGGCCTGTGACTTCACTGGCCATGCGTAGTAATGAGGAAGAGCGCAAAAAAGTGAGGAATGGAATACTCGAATTCACCTCAGCCCCTGGCGATTACGCAGGACACATACGCATCGCAACTGCTAATGTCACAGGTACCGTAACGCCCATTCCGTCACGCGCCCTTACACTCGGGCCCTGGCCGTGAAAGAAACCGACTAGCTAGGAAGGACTTGCACAGAGCGTGGATTTGAAAGAGAAGAGAGACTGCAACTGAACGTGACCAGAACGAACAAGCTGCGAAATAGCAGCCGTCTTGTAAAGAACTAAATCTACTTCCTTGCGCTTGAGGTATCAGTTTCTGCTATCAAGTGCTGTTTATCAAATGAATACTGGACGACTATACTTCTGGAAATTACATGTGAACAGTTATAGAAGATAACGGAAGCAAGCAAGTCACATAACAACATATTTGACAATACCATCTAATTATTTTGGGGCCCATTGCCAAGAAGTCCAGCAGTTTTTGTCTCCCCTGCCCCGAAACAAAACCCCGGCGGCCGTAGGGACCCTTCGGGTAGGGGCAGCTGAGACTCACCTAGTCCCACGTGGGAGCCCGACCGCCCGCACCAGGCAGAGCCGGCCCATCCGCTCGGCGGCGTGGAGCCGCATGCTGCTCTCCCAAGCTCCACCAACCTCCAGCGACGTGTCCAGCATACCTCCTGCCGCGGCCTGCACCAGCGAAATGTCCAGCCTCTCATTTGTGGTATTGTTCAGTCCATTCCTCTGCAGGCTATCCACTCGAAAATGTTGTCCCTCCAAAAATGTGTCCATCCGTCAACCCCCCCGCCCGGCGGCCGAGACACCACACTTAAAATGGTGTCTCTGCCGTGTGGCCGGCCGGATAGCAACACCCCCAGCCCAAAAGGAGCCCAACCAAGCCCCGCCCCCCAGCCCAAAAACTACTAAAAACACCCAAACCCGTCCCCGGGCGGCGCCAGCTCCACCCCCCACCCCTTTCCCCGGCCCCAAATTCCCCCGGGCGGGGCAGGCCTCCCTTTGGTCGGCCGCCCCCCCCAGGGCCCCCATTGGGGCGTCAAATGTTAGGAAGTGTTAAGAGTCTGGGCGTGTGAGGAAGTCACCAATGGCGACTGTTCTACAAGAAATTGTCCTCGCATATGTAATATTGTCGTCTTATCGTCATATTCAGTTAAAAAAATGCTGCATTGTTTTTTGAACTGCCTTCTTTTAAACATGTAAGGGAAAAGGCTTGTCTAACATGGTTTGTCCTCGCTGTATACACCAGTGCCTGCATATTGGTTTGCAAGCTGTAGTTTGATTTGATGGTGAATCTTGGGGACCTTCTCTGAGTAAAAGTAGATTGTATTTGGATGATATTTGTAGATGAACTTAGACAATGAATTTTACGGCGGAATTTAACTTGGATTGGTGTTCTAATTCATAGTCACTGTTAGAACATCATTCCTGCCCAATCTCAGCCAAGATCTCACTAACATTGAGCAGGCAGGACCAACCTGGAACGTTACTAATTCAAAGAACTTTTCAAAATTGCATGTCTCATGAATGATCAGTACATGAAGAGTCCCCAACGAGACATGTCACCAAGGAAAGTTAATTCAATGTCTTTTCAATGACTTGTGATGGCTATTTTTCCACTCACCCAATGTTATATCTCTGCTAATATTCGCAAATATCTACAGCTGTCAGTTCCATCTTCTTAGTGATTGATTGATTGATTGATTGCTTTATTTCGATATGCACATATCATAAAAGCAGTACAAAAGATAAAAACAGCATGTCGAAATAAGTAAGACTGTACAAATAATGTGAGAATTAAAAACACGTTAGGTCAGCATAAATTAGATAAAAAATAATTAAATTGATGTGGACAGTCTTCTAAGTCTAATCAACCAAGCCCATTTTAAAAACTTAGCAACAGCACAAACAATGGGAGGGGCTGTATTAGTTAAAAGAATCCGAAGGGCAACGGAGTGCTGACGAGTCCCCAGTTCTCTGCAGATGGGACCAAGCCAACGTGATCTGGGGCGACCATAGTCCGGGCATTCGAAAAGGAAATGTGGCACCGTCTCTGGCTTGTCCTGGCAAAGAGCACAGAAGCGTGATGTGGGCTGGGCTTTATTCCACCTCGAGCAGAGGTCGGCCAAGGGCAAGGTTCCTAACCGAAATTTAATATACAAGGACCTATCCATAGCAACTGATATAATGTCCATGTATGGCTCGTACAAGGCAGCGTCTTTGAACAGCAGGAAAGCTGCGGTGGTTTTGCAGTGCTGCTGACTTCTAAAGCGCTTCACACAAACCCACTCCCAGAAAAGTTTTTTTAAGATCTTCTTTGGAGGAGCGGAGTGACTATGCCAGCAAGAGTCCAAACCTAGTTCCCCTAAGAGATGTTTTATATCCTTCAGCCATTTGATGCTACGCCAACCATCAGAGTGCATCACTTCTGCCAAGCCATTGGCATAGGATTGTAGCTCCGGGACCCTCCACAAGCGTGCCCAGAGCAGAAGGGGTCGAAGCCGAGCCTGGTCCCTTATGGCTTTACAGCCAGTGTCCATGAGCACTGGGATGGTCGGGCTGCTCGATGGAATGGCAAGGAGATCCTTGATAAATTTATTTTCGGCCTTGCTCAATGAGTCAACTTTGCCCAAGCCCCACAGTTCCGATCCATAAAGTGACGCAGGGACCGCACGTGCTTTGTAGATCTCAAGTATAGGAGCAACACAATGTTTTGTAGAGTTATTGAACTCCTTAAGAAGGGCGCCCCCCACCCTTTTGTGGGCCAATGTCATTTTATCAATGTGGGCAGTCCAGCTCATCACATCATTCAGTCGGATTCCCAGGTAATCAAATTCTGCCACTCTTTCTAGGGGTATAGAGTTCAGAATTGGAGGGCGGCCAAGTTTGCGAGGTGGATGCATGACTAGGTACTTAGTCTTGTCTATGTTGATGACAAGGCCCTTGGTGGTACAGAAGTCCTGGAAGCGGTTCAGCAGTGTCTGGAGACCTTGGAGGGTTTTAGAGATGAGGAGGGTGTCGTCGGCGAACAACAGAGTTGGAATTTTTACTCCTCCCAAGATGGGAGCGTCTGATGGTTCGCCCAGTAGATGATCTACCACCCCGTTAATGTAGAGGGAGAATAAGGTAGGGGCCAAAACACAGCCCTGTCTTACTCCCCTCTCGACCCTGATCTTATCGGTCTTTTCCCCATTCAGCCCCCATCTAACCTGGGCATAGGTGTTGGTGTGCAGGTTAATAAGGAGGTTTAGTAAGTACGGGGGCATCCCTAAACCGTGAAGCACCCTCCAAAGTTCCTCCCTTGGTACCAGGTCAAAGGCAGTCTTAAGGTCAATAAAGGCCAAGTAAAGACTGCCTTTGCCCAGTACCACCACCTTCCAGTGTAATAACAAGAGCCTAAAGACCTGTTCAATAGTTCCTGTACCCGAACGGAACCCAGCTTGCATATCGGACAGGATGTGATTGTCGTCCACCCATTGGGTGATCCTCCCCAAGATGGTTTTCCCAGCCAATTTCTGGCTTGAGTCTATTAGGCTTATGGGCCTATAGTTCCCGGGTAAGTCCCGACTGCCCTTTTTGAAAATGGGGACCACCTCCGCACCTCTCCAGGAGTCAGGCACAGGGCCTCCCCCCATAATTGCGTTGAGGAGTGCAGAGATTAGTACCCCCCATTCTTCCGGGTAAGCACGGAGGATATCCCCCGGTAGGCCATCCGGACCAGCTGCTTTCAAAGGAACCAAGGTTTTGATCTGCTTTGTTACATCCAAAGCAGAAAAAAGTTCCAGGTCACGAACTAGAGTAAAGGGTGGGAGTTTAAAGGAATCATTAAGTGGGCCTTCGACAGCAGAATAAAGATTTTGGAAGTGGGAGAACCAAGTCTGGGCGTTGATGGTACACGTCCTCCGGGAGTCGTCAGGACGATTCCTTTTGCCCACCATGTCCCAAAAACCTTTGGCATCTTTCCCACGACTGGCAGCCAGGAGGTCCTGCCAGAAATTAACCTCCCACTCCATCCTTGCATTTTTCTGGCAGAGTGCATAGTATCTCCTGGCCTCCCTAGTCCTAGACGGTAATTTGGACTTGACTGCCTCGATGAGAAGTGACTTCGCCTCCCTACACTTCTGATTGTACCAGCCCTGGCCCGATCGTAAGCTTGGTTTCCTTCCACTCGGGTGAGCTGGAACTACAAAGAGGTCGCTAATGGCCTGAATTATGACACAGAACCTGGGTGCCACCTCCATCAGCCCTTCCTCTTGGCAATCAAGATTGACTAGGGCTGAGACCAGAAGCTGCCTAATCGCAGAAGTTTTCTCCTCCGAAAGAGCTAGCTTCGCCCACTTTAGCCTTCGACCACAGTTTGTAACCACTGACGGGTCCGGGGCGGGGTTACAAGGAGATCTACTCACAGTGCTATTGAAACACCTGTGGGACAGGGTGAGGGACAGGAGATTGTGGTCACTCTCTACAGAAGGTACAATTACCATGTCCTCCACCAGGCTCCACAGGTGTATGTCAAGATGAAAAATAATCAATCCGTGACATGTGCCCTGGCCTGTTGTAGGTGTGGGCCCCTGCTTTGTCGGACCTAGTCCTGCCGTTGGCAGCTCTAAGACCAAACTCCATAACTAGTGAGTTGATCTGGAGGGCCACTTCTGTCCACTTTTTAATAGGACTAAGCTCGAGGGGCGGAATCCCCCACCCATTATCATGTTCCTCTTGGTCTGTTAGGATATCCAGGTCCAGGGGCTCGAAAGTGCAGTTCAGGTCACCTGCCAACAAGGTACAAGACCTATGAGGAGATGAGCGGAGCTGGGCTTCCAGACAAGCTATTACTGGGGATTCTCTTCCCCCCTTAGTGCCACGGGCGTAGATGTTAAAAATGTTTAGAATGACTCTGCCCTGGGAATTTCTCAGCAAAATATTTAGGAGATCAGGGCAATAAGTGTCCCGCTCCTCCACCCTGCAGTTGAGTTCTGTGGCTACCCAGATTAGTAGGCCACCCAAAGGGCGGCCCCTGCCAGTTGCACTTTGTACTGCCGGCAAAAAGTGGGTGGAATAGCCCGCCTTGTGTAGGGGCACCCGACTCCAGGTTTCCTGGAACAGGCATATGGAGTATTGCTCCACAAGCTCGTTCCAGTCCGGCAGCGCTAGCTTCCTCTCGAGGCCCGCCACATTCCAGCTGAAAACCCTAATCTGGGGGTCCGTTACAGCCGCAATGCTACAATCCTCGACAGGGAGTGATAAGACCACAGCACCCACACCAGGGGGACTAGCCAGAAGATTATAGGATGCCCCAGTCTCCCCCTTCTCCTCTACAAGCTCGGCCGTAGCCTGAATTTGCGATGAGGAGGAGGAGCCATTGGTTTTGAGGTAAGGTGTTGGCTCAGCAACAGGGCTTGAAGCCACAGCGACCTCCCCGGGAACATTACTGAGTCAGCAACTCCAGGGTCCCCAGTTTGGTATCACTGGAGCTAGGCATAGCCGCTGGGGGAAAACTCCCGGGGTAGAAAGGCCGTGGGCAGTGTTCTCCACAGAGAATTGGCCCCCAGGACTGCTGATATAGGAGGGTTGTCCAAGGTGGAAGGTGGGAGTGGTCATAATGGACCGTGGGTAAAAGAATGTCAAGTCGACTATGTCGATACCCGTTCCAACCGTGGGTTGACCTTGAGAGCATATCAGATGGGCGACCCTAGCATCTTGGAAATTTACCACCACGCAATCCCCTTCAAGCGATTTTTTCCCGTTTCCAATCCATCCCACCCTGCGTACACCAAGAATAATACCATCCACTCCCGAAGGCAAGGGCCTGTTGGCTTTCAGCCAGTGGATGACCTTATTCTTAAGTGCCTGATGGTTTTCCCGCTGGGTACTCCTAATAGGGGGGACTTTGGTAAGAATAACAACATACGGGTGACACTCAGGGGGGAGGTTAACTGGGGGGCACTTTCGTCTACTATTCTGAGGAGGACCTAAAGGAGAAGGGTTTATAGGTGGGACGGGGATAGATGTAACCTTAGGAATTGATGCTACACCGCCAGTTGTAGCAGATGAAACGGCCCCAGGTTGCAAAGTAGGGCCTGTCCCTCCCTTCTGATGTTGCCTTGGGCCCTGATTAGGCACCGGGGTTGTTACTACTGGGGGAGGGGTAGCATGCACTTGAGCAACATGAGTGGAAGCATTCGGCTTTATCTGCCTAGGACCATCCTTAGGAGCAGCCAAGATAGTATTCCCAGGGGCTGGTCGCTTGGGCGGCTGCGTCAGCTGATCTCCCGAGGGGGGTCTCACTGGAACCTCTATCCTATTGGTCTTATCTATCCTATCTGTCCTATCCTCACTGAGCTTTGGCTGAAGCTTGAACAGGGTTTTCAGGGCAAAAAAATTATCCCTGGTAACCTGTTCAAAGCAGTCAAGCCTATCCCCCAACCTCTTGACCTGGTCTATAAGTGGCAACAAAAGAGACTTGACCAGCTTCTCGATCGACTCCAGGGAGGGACCCACATTGGCCAGGTCAGGCGTTGATGGGGCCAGCAGGGAAGGTAGTACTGTATCAATAACAGTTGGAGCGCAGATAGGTGTCCCTGAAGATACAGGTCCTGCGGCACCCGGGGGGGAAGGACCCCTCTGGGGCGGGTACCTGGAATGGTTAGTAATCTTGGATGGACAGCCCTTTCGAGTGTAAATTGCCCTTTTCCCCTTCCTTTTGTTAAGCTCCTGGTTAGGTCGAGTTTTAGGCGGAGGTTGTGGGTCAAGAGCAGAAACCTCAGGGCAGTGTTGGGACTGAATGCCAGGAGGGCATGCTATGGAAAACTCAGTGCATGGATCTATAAGCACGGCACAAGGGCTAGTACCGTGGTTACCAGTCTGTGAGCTTTCTACCCCTTCTATACCACCCTCTAATGGTGCAATGTAAGAATCCCCAGGTAGGTCCCCAGACAAGAGTGCAGGGGAAATAGAGTTTTGTGAGGACAACACTATTGCTGGAGAAGGGCTTTTAGAGGGAGGAAAGTCAAAAGAAAGGCGCCGTTCTGATATGGCGAGTTCATTGTCGATGACAGCCGCCACCCTAGTCAGGAATTTGTCCATAGAGCCGAACATAGTGCCCCCGGGGGCACTTTCCCCGCCACCCCTCAAGGCCTTACCGGAGCGAGTTGACATGCTGAGTTCCGGCCCCCACAGTGAAGCACCACAAGTTGAAACCGGTACGGTGGATGAAAGTGGGGTGGCCCTGCCCTGCCTCCTCCTGCCCCGGACGGCCACAGACGGCCCGCCCTTTGCTCGGCGTCCCGCTCGCGTCCCGCGGAGCGCCAGACAGAGCGTGAAAATAGAAGAGTGTTGCAGGCGGGGGGCGTGGCTGGTGGTGGGTGCGTCCGCTAGCGCACCTGTGAGAGCAGGGACTCCTGGGTCTTTGAGTCCCTGCAGAGCGCCAACGCCAGGAAAACAGCCTCCGCCCTCTTGTAGCCGCGAAGCGGCACCCGCGGAGCGGGTGCGGCGAGCGGTAGCAGCAGGCGCACAAGGGTTTGTCCCCGGGTCAGCGGGACTCGCTGAAGCTCCTCAACACTGCTCCTCGACACAGCAAACACCCAAGCTGCTTCCAGGTGGGTCCCAATGAACAAGGGAGACACACGCCTTTTCAGCTTGGCCAGGCGGGGGGCGTGGCTGGTGGTGGGCGCGTCCGCTAGCGCACCTGTGAGAGCAGGGACTCCTGGGTCTTTGAGTCCCTGCAGAGCGCCAACGCCAGGAAAACAGCCTCCGCCCTCTTGTAGCCGCGAAGCGGCACCCGCGGAGCGGGTGCGGCGAGCGGTAGCAGCAGGCGCACAAGGGTTTGTCCCCGGGTCAGCGGGACTCGCTGAAGCTCCTCAACACTGCTCCTCGACACAGCAAACACCCAAGCTGCTTCCAGGTGGGTCCCAATGAACAAGGGAGACACACGCCTTTTCAGCTTGGCCAGGCGGGGGGCGTGGCTGGTGGTGGGCGCGTCCGCTAGCGCACCTGTGAGAGCAGGGACTCCTGGGTCTTTGAGTCCCTGCAGAGCGCCAACGCCAGGAAAACAGCCTCCGCCCTCTTGTAGCCGCGAAGCGGCACCCGCGGAGCGGGTGCGGCGAGCGGTAGCAGCAGGCGCACAAGGGTTTGTCCCCGGGTCAGCGGGACTCGCTGAAGCTCCTCAACACTGCTCCTCGACACAGCAAACACCCAAGCTGCTTCCAGGTGGGTCTTCTTAGTATGACCGTCTCGAGAAAGGTTTGACACTTTTTTTGTATCTGCGGGTCTGTATCTGCGGGTCATGCGAGATATTGCAATCAATGTTCTGAAAACTGAAAAGCAGGAAGATATTTCAAGGGGGTGCATAGAGGCATTTTGGTGCTCCTGCCTGTGGCGTCCTAGGCAGCCTCTAATGGCCTCTTTCACAGTGTCCCGGAGTGGAGCATGACCCGGGATCTCCACTGCCACAATAGTTAATGATGCCAGGGGTTGTCAGTAACTCAATTTGGCGGCAAATAAGTGGGAAAATGAGGGTTCCTTAGAAATGGGAAAAATACTGGGAAACCCGATAATTTTGCACCTGAATCCTCTATTTATTCCTCATTTCCTCCTGACGTTTCATCTGGAAATTCTACCTGCTCCATTTGTTTTCAGCAGCTGGAGTCTCCGTGGCGAAAGATGCCAATTTCGCAGAGTTACCGTCATTATTTCGATAGGGCCCAGAACGCTTGTTCCCGCCCCTTCAGAATAGAGAGATCAGTGGTCCCTGGGCCATAAACTTGCCTTGCAAACAACTAGCCCTGCATCTGCTAAAAGGAAATATTTTATTAGTACAGTTTTCCACGTATAAAGCTCAATTTTTTTGATAACACAAAGAAGTTTGGAGTGATTACAGTTCCTCGAGTGCTAGCTATTGAAATTCATTTTTTTAATGAATTGTTTATTCATCACTCACTGCAAACTTAATGCAGTATACGAACTGACATAAGTTGTTCTTGACTGCTACTGTTCTAGATGGATTGTTTATTAATTCCAGAACGCACCTCAGTGTATATATTGCTACCGCACCAAGGCATTTTACATGTAATATTAATGACTTTGGAATGAAAAATGAACCCTGCCAGTCCCATTGGTTTGAGTTCAAGAAAATAATACGGGTTTGTGCATAGGGTTGAGGCAGATGTGCAACGGGGCTTTTGTGGGGGCAGTCGACCGCACAGGAGGCTTGCATCCCCGTTTTTTTTTTGGGGCCAATGGTGCGGCCCTGGCCCAAATTGGGCTCTGTTTGGGCTATGCCCTTGGGCTGGCAGGTGGGGTGCAGCCGACAGGAGGGGGGGAAATAATTTTTACTAGCATCTTTTTTTTTGAAAAAGGAAATAATTTTTCAATGGTTTAACCGTGAGCTGTAATGTAGCTCAGCGGTACAGGCTTCTTTTACCTTGGGGGCATATAGGCCATGCACATGCTTGTGGATGCATGAGTCATGGGCCTAATTAACGCAGGGGCCGGCGCGGTGGGCACCCTGTGGGTGTGGCAGCAGCGTCGGCCCGTTCCCTGCCACGGACAAGGGACAGGGGACAATGTAGCTGAGGTAGGTGCCTGGGGCCAGAGGAAGGGAATAGGCAGTGCTTTAAATGGAAAAAAATAAGTGCAGGTACTCACCAAATTGAGATATGGACTAGGGGGAGGAGTTTGGGGCGGGGTTATGAAGTGGGGCTCCTGGAAATGCTAAGGGACCCGGCCAGAGGCACACATTTGATTTGAGCGGGATTCAATTGATGCACAGATGTGCAGAATTATACTGAGATGCAAAACATACATTCAGCTGAGCCACTCAATGCAAATTTGCTTCTAATCTAGCCTGAGAACAATTGGATTATGCTTCACTAAATAGACCAACAATCTTCACAGCAGCTAAGTCTACTCACAAAACCCAGCAAAAGTGAGGAAAGCAGATTAAATCAGAGTAATTGTCCTATTACAGGGTCGCCCCTTAGACTGCAGTGTCTCTGCCTCCTCAGAAGAAAAAGAGTGGGTGCCAAAAATAATACTGTTGGACTTCAACACTCGGTTTTCACCATCTCCGTGCAAGTCACAGGGGAATTTTGGGGACCAAAGAGATGCACCAGCTTGGCCAAAATATCAATGAAGCTTCTTGTACTGAAAAAGTTCACAAAAACGAAGTACAGAATTTAGGCCAATAAAATACTTTAGAAAATCCAAAGGACATTGGTTTAAATTGCTAGGTTCTTTCCTAGATCAGGTGGCCTTGTGAGTTCTAGAGCTTTAAGGTACAGACTGCCAACTCATGGTCTTAGAGAACTTAAGATATTCCGTGGTCGGAGAAAAGCAATTCACAAAGTGCTCTGTAGTACGGTTTGATCATTATTGAGGTAAAGTGGTTAGTTTCTCTTCAACTAGAGCATTAGACCTTACGATCAATTACCCAACAAATAACGAAAGATTTGCTTTAGGCAACACACTTGACACACAAAGGAAGCAAACCTATTTGCTGGTTCACTCACAGAGAATTATTGCTGTACTTCTGAACACAACCTCTTTTCCCACAAAGCAAACTTCACTCTTAATTTCAGCTCGGAGAATTTCTTACTGAAAAAGAAAAATGTTGTTTCTGGTTGTAATGCCCCCTGCACCCTTTACATCCAACGAACATGACAAAAGACAATGTCTCAAATGTGCCACGACTCTCCGGGGACTTGCATTTTGGGAATTTCTCTTAATAAGCTCTTCGTGTTTGATTCTATCTCGACCTGCTGGGAGAGCAGGAAATCCTCACAGTGTAACTAGCAGAAAGGGTGACAGAAATCTGCATCCTAGGCTGGGGGCCGCTCGCACATCAGTCCTATCTATGACGTGCCTCCATCAGATTTAAGCACTATTCAATACATATTCAGATCAACTAGCAATTTTTTTTTGTTGACCTCCAAATCTCAGCCGGGGTACTTAGCTAAGCTGGAGTCTGATGCGGTCCAACGCACATCCCATTTTATATGTGTTTAGCCATGGTGGATAATTGTGCCTGTGTGATCATAATGTGACATCATTCACCGATTTTAAGCTTCTCAATGATGCTGTGTTTTACATACAAGAACATGTACTCGTGCAATAGCATTGCATCAGCAATAACACCAGTATTGTGAAGTGAGGCGTGTGTTTTGTTTCTTTTCTCCACATAGCCAGTGTCTTGTGTTAATAAATATGCAATTGCTAAAAACCACCAGTGCAAATGACAAGCATCCAGTAGTACTTCTCCTAAAGCCCACAGCAGCGCTGTCGTAGTTTGTTTCTTTCAGCAAGTTTACAACCCTGTGTTTATGTCCTGAGAAATGGATTCAGCCTAATAAAACTACCAAGAGCAGGCACATACACTCCTTTCAAATGCAAGCAAAGCAATAACCACAAACTATTTGTCAGGACAAGGGCCAGGGGGGTCTGTAACAGATCAAAGGTTTTGCTTTTCCAAATCGAGTGAAATTTAGCATATACAAGAAAGAAGCGCGACACAGCTGACGAGTTGGTCAGTTTTCATGGAGCACTCTGATCGAGTGCTAATCTCCCCTCCTGCCGGCATAGCAGAATACGGCAGCATTTGTTTGGAGTCCATTAAAGAGTCTGCCCACATTACTAAACCTTGATTCCCACCGGCTACAGCGTCAGTCACCACCTTCCTCCTTTGTCGGACTCCAAACAAATGCTGCCATATTCTTCTATGCAAGCAGGAGGGGAGATTAGGTCTCGATCAGAGTGCTTCATGAAAACTGACCAACTCGTCAGTTGTGCCGCGCTTCTTTTTTGTATATGCAAAATTGCACTGAGCTTGGCTTTCCCCATGAGTACCGGTACTCTCTTTGAACAAGGAAAAGTTCCGGTACTCAAGGGCCGAAAATTTAGAAGTGCTGGTACTCAGTACCCGTGAGTACCGGCCCATTTAAAGCACTGGGAATAGGTAAGGCCCCTGGTTCTCAGACGGCAGTAGGAGGGGGATAGTGTACCGCGGTACCATTCCCTTTGGGGGGGGATGTTAGGCCGCTTCACTGGGCCTGTCTGGCCTGCAGGAAGCATGGGAAGTGGGGGTGCGGTCGAGCGGCTGCTTTGAGGCAATATTTTATGTGCTCAGAGCACTATAAGGCAGGGATTCATGTCCCGCCAGTGGTGGCAATGTCAGGCTTTAGGGATGGAGGCCTGGAGGGCTGGGCACCTGCGTTTTCAGGGCAATGTCAGAAAAGCTGACCATAGTGGCTGTAGTTTCAAAGTGGGGATCTTTGGGGGGAGGTGGCCCAAGGGCTAGAGGGCCCCATTATTTACAGGGATCGAAGTCAGGGTGTTGGTTGGGTGCTCCCCAGAAGGGGGGGTTGAGGGAGGATACTGGGTCTGGGAACAGAGACTGCCTTAGTCCTGGGGCAGAGCTCTAACCCCAAGCCCCCACAAAGGGGGGGGGTACAAGGTTTAGATGGGGTGCACCAAAGGGGGGAATGCATGGCTGGGCCACGAGGGTGGGGCTCCCAGTGTCCTTGAAGAGGGGGATTGATGGACAGGGCCCCATGGGAACTCGGGTCATGCTGAGCGGGAGTGTGGGGGGTAGCAGGGGGTGTCCACAGGGGACAGCAATGGTCAGGAGAGGGAGTGGGAGGGGATAATGGGCGAGGATACACTTCCAGGCAGCAGGGAAGGAAAGGTCAGGTAGGGCTGCTAGCCCTGACTTTCCGGACTTGACTTTTGGCATTGTAGGTGAAGTGGCCGAATGGACAGGCAGACTTGGGAGAGTCGCTTGCAGCTCAAAGACTCGGAGGGGAAGGGAGTGCATGGTCTAGAACGGCCAGCCGGATTTTGGTGAGGGACGGTATTATGGCTGCCATGACAGTCAAAGGTGGACTTGGCGGTGCAACACCCAGTTGGGTCAAGACGGACTCTGGGGCCTCGGGGAGGTCTGCACTTATCAAAAGCAACAAGCTGGAACAGGAGTGTGAACTACAGCCCGCTGGTACGGGGTGGAGGATATCGAGGAGATAAATCAGCAAGGGCGATGATTAGCAGAGGCATGGGTTAACAAGCAGGTTGTTTCTTGAGTCATGACAGGACTCGAAAAGAGTGTGGAAGAAGCAAGGAGCTATAGCTGATCTGTATTGTTTTCGGCCTCTGGGGGCACAGGCTTCGGCAGAGGGGAGACAGGTCAGGGGCAGACAACAGAGGGGCAAGGGAAAACAGGGGAACAGACGTAAGCACACATGGGTGAGGACAAGGTGGTGGAGACGGACAAAATCAAGGCTTCAGGGTGACAGGGCAAAAGAAAGCCATGAGATAACAATAAAATATCTTGTGTGGGAGTGACGTAACACAGGTGGAGCATTTCATAGGTAACAACTGGAGAGAAATGCAAAGAGGAATATATGGAGATGTTAAAATTGCTTCCCCGAACTTAGGGCAAAGGAAGGTTCAAAAGAGGAGGGACTAGAGTTGTCTAAGAGGACTAGGTGCCACTGACAATAGAGAATGGGACTGCAGTTTTCCTGAATTTTGTCAGTGTTTACGGTTGGAAATACATCGAGAGGTGTCTTTTGATTGAAATACATGGATGGGATCTGGAGGGCAAAAGTAACACAGAGGGGATAGGCCTGGTGATACTACAGTAAGGAATTTAGGGCCCAGCTGGCATGGGACCCCGAGGCCCAATGGGGGGGAGAATGACAACTGTAGACAATGGGTTCGGATAAGTTTGGGAAACCACCAGCGGTCTTCCATTAGTATACCAGCCCTGTCAGGACTGCACCACCACGGGGGGAGGGTTGGGAGATGCAAAAAATTATAAAATAAAAAAAATAATATAGATAAATATAGGTAAATATGAAATGAATCGGGGGGTTTCAAGGACTCAGCAGAATCCAATTTTAGGGTTTGATCTGTGCAGGCTGACACTCACTTGTGAAATGTTTCGGGGCAGAGTGGCAGCAGTCAAAGGACAGCAGTTCAGCCAAGGGAAACAGCACCCTTTCCTTCTACAGTGGACAGCAGGGACACCAGACAGCAGAGGGCAGGGGGCAGGGGAGGGCATTGGGCGAAAGATCCCATGGGAACATGCTTGTAAGCCATTCAAATAACGTTTTGAGGCTTGGTTAAAATGTTTACCCCGCAAGAAGGATGCACTGTTGTTAAGTCGAGGATTGCGGGAGGGGTTTACACTAGAGTACAAGGGACCAGGTCCTCCAAGTTCGCAGAAATCTTAGGGCAGTCCATGCACATATACAGTTGGTATGGGAGGAGCTGTGCAAAGATGTTGCGGAGGGGAAAAAGGAACGTTTGACAAATTGGCAGCTCAAGGATTTGATCCTTCCACCTTTTGCGGTGGTTCCAAAGTAAGAATCCGGGTAGTTCAGATGGTTGCGGCACTTGTCTTGGCCCGCGGGAGTTACGGTCAATGATTTCACATTTGAAGAACTATCCTTGGTTTCATACTTAGCTGTAAAAGTAGTCAGGGGACTGGTTGAGAGAGCAAGGGAATGGGACAGAGATGGCATAATGTGATGAAGTCGTCTGCTTGATTATTGCGGGGCACCCCGATGACTTGCAGATGTTGGGTATCCTGTTTGATGGACAAATATTTGTGGACACAGAGTTACCCATGGGTGTTCCATATCTTGTACCTTGCTGGAGTGTTTCAGTGCAAATTTGCAATGGGTTCCTCATGGCAAACGAATACAGGGACAGTAACCAAACCGTTTTGGCGGACTGTCAGCAACAGTTGACAAGGTTTTAAGAGCTCATGGGGTGCTGGGAATGCCCCTGGTACCAGAGAAGGCACAAGGTCCACACTCTGTGTTGTAATTTCTGGGAACTGTTTTGGTTTCAGTGATAATGGAGGCATGCCTACCAACAGATGAATAATGGCATATGCAGTGGTTGCTGGAAGCCATCTTGGCTAAACTACGAGTGACGGTCAGAGCGATACAATTTCTTTTAGGCAAATTGATGTTACGTGTAGAGTAGTACGGATGGGAAGGACATTGTGTAGCGGCGCCATCAGATGCATTTCTCTACAGGGACAAAGGAAGAGTTACGCTTGGGGTGCGGGTTCTGGGAAAATTCCAAGGGCATTACCATGACTGTGCCAAGACTTAGAATAGAACGCACAAATGTACTTGGACGCTGCTGGTTGGTTTAGAAGGGCAGGGTCGATGGTGCGCAGAAGCAGTGGTTAGGGCACTGGCAACATGGGGGTAGGAGTATCGCCTCCTGAATTTTCCTCTACAGGTAGCGGTTTCGGCATGGGAAACATGAATTGTCACAAAGGAAAGTCATTTACAGGGTGCACACTTTGCAGTGTTACACATGGCCAATTAACAGTCTGCCAGGGAGGAACAGGTCTAAGCTCTTTCTGATTGGGGGTGCACGGAAGAGGTCAGAGGTCTGGGTAAGGGGGGAAGAGGCGTCCAATTTATCATGCCATTTCTTGACAAAGTTTTGTCCAAATTTCGATTACAGGCAAACTGGGGTAGTTTGTCCTGCATGGGAAAGCTCTTCTGAGGTTACTCTCTTTCGGCAGGTAAACGGGACAGGCACATGCTTGAAGGGTGGGTAACTGATCTGGGGATATGATCTAGGGTTTTGAAGCTCTGTATAAGACAAGTTTGGCGACCTTGTTAGGGTTTTTTGCAGGAGGGATGCAAAGAATATGAGGAGACAGCATTGTTTTACATCTTGGTGTCTTGGATGTATGTCAGCACATTTAAGAGGTCCTGATCATTTGGGGAGAGGGGGGTGCCAAAGTGGGTTGGGAGGAAGTTGGGGGCATGGACAGGGATATTGGTTCTGTATGGGTGTCACTAGGACACTTAAGCCAGGTCAAGGAGGTACAAATAGAGAGGTGCTGATGACAGCTTGCCTTCAATCGACCTGGTGCACCGTTGTTTGGGACTTTTAGCAGAACAATGGGCCAGAAGAAGGTAAGTTCCATTTACCGATTCCTTAATAGCAATTATTACAAGGAATTGATAAATGCAATGTAGGTAGGAATTGCTAAAATATTAGTGATTCCTTAACTCCTTGGACGCTCATGACTAGCTCAGCTCGTCATGGAAATGCCATTCATTTCAATGGAAATTACATGGCAACGATGGAATAGGCCTTAGCATCCAAGTGGTTAATATTCCTTAATAAAGAATCAGTAATACTGATTTGTTATTGAGGAATACCTAGCCATTCATTCCTATGGGCCAGGAGGCCCGTAGGAATGACTGGGAAGACATTCACTATTAGCGATTCGGTATTACCGAATCGTTAATAGCGAGATGTGTTTGAAGGGTGCCAGGGTGTCCTGCTGCACCCCTGAAATGTGCATGTGTGGAATTGTGGCGCACATACATGCCCTAAGGGCATGAGTGTGTGCCACATGGCACTGTAAAAAAAAGCAAAAAAGTGCTTTTTGAAGGGAAATCTGTAATTATCACCAACTTGAAGTTGGTGGTAAATAGCGGGTTCCTTAAGGCTGAGGGTCACTGTTTTTAGTGCTACCTACATTGCATTTAAGGAATCGGTATTACCGATTCCTTAAATGCAATAGCAATAAGGAATTGGTATTAAGGAATCGGTATTTACCGATTCCTTATTTACCGATTCCTTACCTACATCGCACATGGCTAAATACCGGTTGGTAATGCTGAAATTTACCGAATTTCGGCATTACCCACCGATATTTAGCCAACTACATCTGGCCCAATATGTCCGGGTTTTAGTAAAATGTGCATTTATTTGGGTTTCTTTTCAGGTGCAGTAGCGGGGGCAGATGCAGTGGATCTGTCTACCTATGACTAGGACATTCATTTCGTACAAAGGGAATGGCATGAAGTGTATAATGGGAATGGTCTGAAACTTGGGCAAACTTTTCACAAAGAGTAGGATGGGTGGCATGAACTTCTGCTTTATTGGTCAAATTTAGGAACTGCCGCATTCAAACAGCTATTTTAATATTGCATGTAAGGGAGAAGGGTTTGATGGCGTAAAGTTTTAAGTTGCTGAAGTAGATGAAGCAAGGATGTCTGTATCGTGCGGAGATTGTTTTTGTGCAGGAAGGGACACCTTCCTGCACAAAAACAATCAGTAAAGGCATTTTCCTCTTTCAATGTATGTTGTGGAATGCAGCATGCCTTGAAAGATGAAAAAAATGAGGGGAAATGAAAACAATTCTCCTTGTTGCGCCTTGCTACACCAACTCTAGGATGGCGCTGCATTCACACACATCTCCAGATTTATGATTTCTCATAAATCTGGAGATGTGTCTTGTTCTATGGGTGTTGCGTGGGAACACCCACAGCAATACCTAAGGCACGCCGCTTCCACGCAAAGTTCTGTGTATGAAGGGGTCGTATTTACATGGAGAGGAAAAAACACGCAGGGTGGCTTTTCCTCTCCTTCTAAATATGAAGGAGTGCCTGGCGCCATCACTACGTTACAAAAAGTGACGTACTGGTGGCGCAGGGTGCTTGTAAATCTGTCCCATAAGTGCTTAGGTGTTGGCAGACTGATACAATAAGAACATAGTGCTGGATGGGTGATTGAAGAATTGCATGAGACTGACAGGAGGTATCCTACGCTGCATGGGTATTACTTCAGTATTTAATGGAGTGGACGAATAGTATGTATCTGCTTAGAGATTTGTAGAGATTATGCACAGAATATGTTATGTGTATTTGTGATGGTGCCTAGGTCATTTTATAAGAATACCACTAGTAACTGGAATAATGACAGTGCTGCGAACAGAGTGAACACTTAATTTATAAGTGCTTACGTATTGGTGGAGTGATAGGATAAGTACATAGTGGTAGATAAGTGATAAAAGAAGTGCCTGGGACAGACTGGAAGATTCCTGTACTGCATGAGTACTAATTGGTTATTTAGAAGAGGGTATCAATAGTAGTGAGTCTGCTTGGATAGTGCACAAAATATTATAGCTGTACTTGTGTTAGTAGCTAGGCCATTCCATAAGTTCATGACTAGGAACTAGAATAATTACAGTATTACAAACAGAGTGTATAGTGAATTTATAAGTGCTTAGGTATTGGTGGAATAATAGGATAAGCAGATAGTGCTGGATGGGTGATTGGAGAAATGCATGGGACAGACAGGAAGATTCATACACTGCATATGTACTAACTGGGTATTTAGAAGAGTGTTTCAATAGTTTGTAGCTGGTCAGAGGTGTGCATGCATAGTGTACAAAATATTGTACCTGTACTTGTGTTAGTGACTACGCCATTCCTTAGTATACGACTTATAACTGGAGTAATTTCAGTGTTGCAAAAAAAGTGTGTGCTGAATTTATAAGTGCTTATGTATTGGGGGAGTGATAGGATACATAGATAGTGCTGGATGGGTGAATGAAGTGCATGGGTCAAACAGAAGGATTCCTAGACTGCAAAGTTACTAACTGGGTATTTAGAAGAGCGTATCAATAGTATGTAGCTGGTTAGAGGTCTGCATGCATAGTGTACAAAATATTGTGCCTGCACTTGTGTTAGTGGCTAGGCCATTCCTTAAGTGTATGACTAATAACTGGAGTAATTTCAGTGCTGCAAAGAGAGTGCGTGCTAAATTTATTAGTGCTTAGGTTTCGGCAGAGTGATAGGATATGTAGATAGTGCTGGATGATTGAATGGAGCAGTGCATGGGACAGACAGAAGGATTCCTAGACTGCATATGTACTAACTGAGTATTTAAAAGACTGTATCAACGCTATGTAGCTGATTAGAGGTCTGCATGCATAGTGCACAGAATATTGTAGCTGTACTAATATTGCTGTGTCTATGGTTTCGAGAATGGTAGTCTGTATGTTAGGGTGTGAGGAGGTGCATCAGATGATCATGTGGATGATGTCATCAGTGATGGCACTCACCATGTCATGAATTATGTAATATGTGACGTCATCGGCAGTGCATTGCGGGGGCGCAAGTTATAGTTAGCACAGCTAACTATAATGGTTGAATTTCTCTTGTTTTGTACGAGTGAAATGTCCAACTAACTATGACGTCCATGAAACTTGTGGTTTTTTCAGTGAATTTCTGAGGTTTTTAAATGCTAATTTCTAACTATAATGTCCCCGAAGCTTGTGTTTGTTTCAGTGAATTTTATATAAATGTATTTAATCTCCTCTCACTCTCACAAGGAAGGAATCAGGACTCAGGTAGTAGTTTGGAAGTATTTAAACTGCAAAGGACGTGATCCATGCGTTTCTGCTCGTCCGACCCTTGATAACGATACAAGACGTCATTGTAGCATCCTTATTTAAATGTACAAATGCATCCAGTTGCCAACATTAACAAAGGACTACATATAACTTTAATCCAAAAAGATGGCGGCCATATTGGCCTGGTCACGATGTGAAAATTCAGGAATTGATACAATAAAGAAAAGAAAGCAAGTGTTGATATGCACACAATGTAATTTTAGCATATCTTGCCCCGTGACCGCCATACCTGTATGTTCGTCAACGTGACTTATTCATAATAAACATACTTAGGATTGCAAACATCAACATAAACAATGGACTACACATTACTTTAAAGTGAAAGGCTATCACAATATTAATCTGGGCATGTTGCGCATTATAATGGTTCTTACACGAAAGAAAAGATCAAAAAGGGGTGTTAATATACACACTATCCCTAAATAAAGTTTTAGCGATTATAGTTCCATTCCATTCACAGTTCCTTTGAGATGTCATGAGTGATGTAACTGACCATGTCATGAATGATATAATGTCTGAGGTCATTAGCAGTACATTGCGGGGCTGTAAGTTATAGTTAGCTCAGGTAACTATAACTGCTGAATTTCACTGGTTGTGTATGAGTGAAATCTGAGTCTAACTATACCGTCCCTGTAATCTTTGTTTTTTTCAGCAAATTTCTAGGTTTTTTAACGTTAAGTAAGATGCATATCACAATTAATGGTGGGGGGTTGGAAGCAGGACCTGGCATTGTGCTGCCCCCACCCAAGCTTGCTTCTACTGCCTTTCCTCCTCCTAGCCATCCATTGTCAAAGTCCAAGTGCCTGCTCCCTTATTACAGCTCTGTGAGGCCGTTGTTCTGTCACTGGCCTTCCCGCCTTTTCTGAACAGTTAGCTTGCTGCCCATCCATCTCCTCCCTATGCTCTGTTTTCTGAATCTATGGACTAGCCTCCTCCCTCCTGCCATGCATGGTCTCTTGTGCATCACTGCCCCCCATTTAGCATGATGTACCAGTCCACTCCTCCTGCCCTCCTTTGCCCAATTCTCTGCCCCATCATTGACCACTACGGAGCGGCTCCTACAAGCGGATCCCTGTCCCTACCTACACATAAACCAAGCTGCTGGTAGAGTGCTACTTAAAGGTGGACAACTTTTGGAGCAGTATATAACACAAGCCCATCCAGCCGCGGAGTATGCACCACCCCGTAATTCTTGGGGGTTATGAAAGTGAAACAGCAGCCTTATAGAGGATCGAGGACGGGCCCACTTGCAGGGTCCAAACAGGACTTGATTGTGTGCTCTCCGCACTACACTTCCCATAATGCACAGTCTCATCTGAGCCTCCCATTGGTGGCTGTGTCATATGGAAAATGGTGAAGCGGGTCAGCATTTGTGCACACCGTTTCCGTTAAAGCCAATGAAGAGAAGCATATGGAGCTTCAAAACGCGACCCGCAAATACACAACGGAGCGGCTCCTACAAGCGGATCCCCATCCCTACCTACATATAAACCAAGCTGCTGGTCAAGTGCTACTTAAAGGTGGACAGCTTTTGGAGCAGTATATATATATATATATTCACTGAAAAAACCATAGGTTATAGACCATATATAGTTAGGAATTAGCATTTACAAAACCTTGAAAATTCACTGAAAAAACCATAGGTTATAGACCATATATAGTTAGGAATTAGCATTTAAAAAACCTTATTTTACTCACACAAAACCATTGAAATTCCATATATAGTTAGTTGCACTAACTATATATTGCGCACCCGCAATCCACTGCTGATGATGTCACATATTACATCATTCATGACATGGTCAGTGACATCACTGATGACATCACTGATGACATCTCAAATGACATCACTGATGACATCACTGATGACAACATCCAGTGACTATGTTTCTGTAAAGTTAAAATATGTCTTACATATTGAAGAATGAGTGGATGTATAAGTGTCTGGACGAAGGATTTAGTAGGTGCATGACTGAATGTATGAGTGAGTGATTAAATGTGTCTCACTGAGTGCATGGGTTAGTGACTAAACTGTCTTAATTTGTGCATCATTATGTCTGTTGTTCTGTAAACTGCTGCATGTGTTGATCAGTAGCTATATGAGTAACTATATGGGTTATTGATTGATTGCCCAAGTATTTGCATGGGAGACTGAGTGTGTGTGTGGCTGGCTGGGAGGTGTGTGACTCTGTACAGATCAATGTGTACTTGTATCAATGATTGTATAAGAGAGTAAGTATGTGTTAGTATATGGTTGAAAACGTAAGGTGCTCTATGTTTAACTGTATAGAGTAGAAAATGGAAGTGTGATTGATTCTTTACAGGACTGACTAGGTGTGTGAGTAACTCCATGGATGAGTGGCAGAGTGTGAGTGTCTGTATAGGTGTATGAGTGCATATGATAGTGTTCTAAACATGAGTGATTCTATGTATGAATGATTGTATGGGTGAATGAGTGAATGTGTGTGTAGACGTAGGAATCAGTGAGTACGTATGTAGTAACTAGTATTGGTGTGTCAATGGTTTCAAAAATTATACTCTGTTTTTAACACTGGGTGAAACAGAGGTTATATTAAAATGTGAGGAGATGCATTGTATTGTCACATGAATGATATCATCAGTGATGTGGTCATTGATGTCAAATGAGATGTCATCAGTGATGTCATCAGTGATGTCATTTGAGATGTCATCAGTGATGTCATCAGTGATGTCACTGACCATGTCATGAATGATGTAATATGTGACATCATCAGCAGTGGATTGCGGGTGCGCAATATATAGTTAGTGCAACTAACTATATATGGAATTTCAATGGTTTTGTGTGAGTAAAATAAGGTTTTTTAAATGCTAATTCCTAACTATATATGGTCTATAACCTATGGTTTTTTCAGTGAATTTTCAAGGTTTTGTAAATGCTAATTCCTAACTATATATGGTCTATAACCTATGGTTTTTTCAGTGAATTTCAATGGTTTTTTAATAGCAAATATCATAAGCTGTCGAATGTCAAGTACGTGGTAAGTGAAAACATTTTCGTGTTTATGCACACTGATCTGCTTTGAATGGTGCCCCCCCCCCCTCATTTCTATTACGAGTACTCTCTCTTTGCAGATAGTGAAAGGTAGTTAACGCAGGCCTTTGCCCCCGTTGTAATCCGTCGTGCCTGCTTCTCTCTCCATTTGATTGATTGTTATCCAAGTATTTACTATTTTAGAATTAGTTCTCTTTGGTTCATTCTCTATTTACAAACAAACACAGAGTCGCAATACTCTGTTTAGTCTTTGCAGATAACGAAAAATCGTGTAAAAAAAAAGAAAAGGAATCGAGTAAAATCAGTAGGCCACTAATGGGATCTCTTTTTGACCTCGCTAAAATAGAAACAAATACCAACCTTGGGACACGTTTCAACGGCATGGCAAGAATAAGAGCTCTTTTGTCTCAGAGAGAGGTGGCCTTGAGTTCGGCCCGTGAAACTTTCGTACTTCACATAGCGAACACCCGTACAGAGGTGCACACCCTTTTCAATTAAGATTTGCCTTTCAATTTCAGCAACATGTTTCCGACTATCTTTAACGCATCCTCCACAAAGTCCCTGGCGCACTTTTTTAAAGTTGTTACCAGTGGTCTCGTGACTTCATTTGAGAAAATCTTTGGAGTCATCCCTGCTTCCTTTCATTCCATTTTCTCCACTCTGGTTCGTGGATTGGCATTTTTACTTGCATTACCAGCGGACGCTCTTGTGCTTTTTTACATTTTTAAATATGGATGTCCCTCCTATGCAACCTCACACCCTGCAGCTGCTGACACTGTTCCGCAATCGCATGCTAGAATATTATGGCACAATGCCGTTGGCGATATTAAGCACGGCATATGGATTATCTTTTCGATTCTCCTACTTCACCTGTGTCCAGCCTGTATTTCACTGCCTGACCTGTGATTTCGATTGGGCCATTGATTTGTGTCTCTGCGGACCGGTTTCTCCTGACGTCGACTTTAATCAGCTGATGACTCCTATCATTACTCACGAGTTGGTTTGTCCTGGCGAAAGGATTATGGCTGTGGCATTGATGCATGGACTACTTGGTCCCTGGAATTTACTGGCGGCAGCACAGTCTTTCTTGGAACAGAGCTTTCTTGAAAACCCACCGAGCTGTCCTCTGATGGTGATAGAGGATCCGGTGCTGGGAGAGCACGTATGTTCTTTTCCGCTTTTAAATTGGATGGCTGAACTGTTTTCGGATGAAGACGGTGACTTCCTATTGGAGGCTGTTGCAGCTTATTTTGCATACACAGTTATGTCATAGACCTTTTTCATGTTTGATATGCTGAGTACTAGCATTTCATTGACAATTCATTGACTTATTTGTCAAGTTTTTATTATTTACCTTGCCTATTGGCTTAAGACTCGATAAAGTACTTGGCTGTTTTATTTTTCTTTAGCATTAAATTTTCCTAGTTTTTAATGCTTTACCTTGCGGACCGTCCACATATAAACTTGCAATCTGCTCTCATGAGATGGCACTTCTATTATCTTATTCAGTTCGTTTCCGGATCATGGGGAGGTGTCATCTAGGTCCTGGATATCTTTACACCGTGTTAAGTTAGCATGGGCTCATTACCGGTTTAAACGCCATTTTTCCTTTTTTGAAACTTCTGCACAAGACACTTAGTTGTTGCTTTAGCTTTCCACCTAGTAGTTCATCGTGGTTTACATGAGAATAATATGTTATTGGTCTACTATCTGCTTTACTTGTTAAACTATATCTGTACAGCGAGTGCTAAAGTTTCAAGAACAACACGATACAGAATTGTTATGAGGTCTGATCTCCACGACTTCATACTCATAACATAAGTGCAACTTCTGCCAATTCTGGGCATGGGGCGGGTTTTATATTGCTTTGCCGAACACACATACACAACAGTTGATGCGGTTCACATGAAGAGAGAGCTGGTGTATGCTGATGTGATTCCTTCAAATCTAAGACACTAAAGTATGGGCACGCCCTAAACCAACACAAAGAGACCTTCTTAGCAAATAATATAATATGTGTATTAGGGAGGGTGAGATATAAGCAGCCGCGGGCCGTGGAGGGAGTTACGATGGGGCAGGGAGGCGGGGAGGGGGAGAAGCAGGGTGGAGCCCTCTCTACCTTGCCCCTCCCCCTCCCCGCCTCCCTGCCCCACCGTAACTCCCTCCACGGCCCGCGGCTGCTTATAAGTGTTGCTAACTCTTATTCATTTACAGCATGTTAACATACTGTCACCATTCGCTTTTTATGTACTAGTAACTATGCTGGTAATTTTGCTACTGATAATATGTGTACTTTTATTATCTAAGGTACTACGCCTGAGAAGACGGCATTAGTAAATAAACATTTCAAATACACATCTGTTCTTCTTAACTCCATGTTCTGGTTTCTAAGAAATCTATAACGACCGACTGTTCATGAGTTCCACGTATCCTGAGGTACTATAAGTTCATATTCTGGATTGTCTAAACATTGAGAGTTTGTTATATCCAATGTGACACTGTACCTAGCTTGCTAAGGAGTTTTTGATTACTAACGTGAGTTTTGGGACACCCTAATTCGCCGAGGTTCCAATCCTCTGTCCACAGTTCTGTGTGAGAACAGAAACCCTGCGACAGGGGCACCCCCGACCCTTGCTGGAGCTTCATCACACTTGCGATACAACTCCAGCAATGCGCCACCTTTACGGCACAGATACATCACGCATCTGTGCTGTTTTTGCCCCATGATGCGCCGCATTGTAAATGCAGCACACCATAGGTGACGGAACAGCGGCACAGAATGACTAACACATCCCTGGTGATGCGCCAGTCATCATAAATGTATCCCTATGCTTCTTATCTTGTTAGAGATGAACCGCCATATGTATCATCAAAGTTTTTTGCATTTCCTAAATAGCGAACTTTAAGGAATAAATAGCGATTCTTTACCATTCCTAGTTTGCGATGAGCTATTTGCTAATTAGCCGAATGTAGCCCAATGAAGCCCAATGTAGCCCAATGTAGCCCAAAGATGGCCGCCAGACACACAAAAAAACAAATGTAGCCCAAATATCAGCCAGATGTAGCCCAACTATAGCCCAGTGACAGAATGACCAATCAGCTTCGCAAACCTCCGTTACGCGAAGCGGAGCGCTGTTACAGATATATATCTTTTTTTGAACGTTAATTTCTCAAAATCCACTGGAGCACATATATTGAGACCTAGCAAAGGCACATCGGGCTACCAGTCCCTAATATTTTGCCAAGTTTCGTGCAAATCCATTCAGCCGTTCGATTATTATTATTATTATTTTTTTTTGCCCCGCGGGGCCCTTTTAAAACCTCCACATCAAACCTAGGGGGTCAGCGAGGATCTACTATGCCCCCTTATAGTTATTTCCCCCTTTGTTTTGACCTCCTCTTGTCTCTCGATCCTACCGAGAGACAAGATGGCGGCCGCTACGGACTGTTTGGAATGTTGACAGACGCCGGAGAACCAATCAGCTTCGCTTCACAAAGCTCCGTTGCGCGAAAAGTCCGCGTCCTGGGCCGCTGCCCAGTCCGCTGTTACAGATATATATCTTTTTTTAAACGTTAATTTCTCAAAATCCACTGCAGCACATATATTGAGACCTACAAAAGGCACATCGGGCTACCAGTCCCTACAATTTTGCCAAGTTTCGTGCAAATCCATTCAGCCGTTCGGGCTAAAAGTGAGGCCAACCGCCCTATGGAAATTAACATGGGAAAAACGCGTTTTGGGACCCCCCTTTTTTCTCGGCCCCCCCTTGACGAACCCCCCCAAAATTTTCAGGGGCTGCTCATAAACAAAATGTGCCATTTTCCTGAAAATTTCAGCCAATTCCGTCCACAAACGCCAAAGTTATTAGACATACAATTTTAAAAAAACCCATAGAGAAAAAATCCTAACTATATATACCTACTGGCGACCGCCAGTAGGTAATATATATATATATATATATATATATATATATATATATATATATATATATATATATATATATATATATATATATATATATATATATATATATATATATATATATGTATATGTATATATATATATATATGTATATATTATAAAACAAGCTTCCAGAGGCTTCCCTCTTTTTGGTGCTACCTGAAGATTGGATATATATATATGCAGTATGCCCCAAATTGAGAAGCCACGCACAGGGAAAAACCGCATCACTCCCACAGCGCAGTAAGTACCAAACATGTTTCGGGCTCCCTAGCCCTTGTTCACTGGTATCCTCATGGAGTCACTGTTGCAATCTTGCGCCGTGTTCGGCAGCGATTAATTATAGTCCCGCCCAGTGGGTATGCTCTGCACAAGCATTCTGGTCTTGGTAGTATGCAAGTTCATAAGTCCTTAGTGGGATGCAGGCATGACTTCAAATTGATTTTCAATCCTATAGTAGGTTGCGTGTATCGAGCAAGGCTTGGTCCCTGCTCATGTCTTTCACCATCAGGGCCACGCTCTTCCATGGACGCCGCACACTTCCCGACGAGTTGGAGCTGCACTTCTGCAGCGGGGCTTCTCGCGACATGGGCGGGCCGCTATATATTCCAAATGCAGGATGCCCCAAAGAGGGAGAAAACACACGAGCAGGAACTCGAAGTTCCAGAATGCTTTTCCAGTATGCACCTAAGCAAGCCCAACAGGGAGCGGGAAAAAGTAATCATAATGACTGACTGCTCCAGCTCGTAATCACTGCTTCATTTGCACGCCAGCCCATGAACAAGAAGCAAGTTAGCTTCGAAACGCGTCAGGCATTTTTAATGGGAATTCAGAAATGCTGACCTGCTGGAATAAAGGACGCTTTTCAAAATACACAGGAGTCCGGCTTGTCATTGTGTGCGTTCCAAGCAAGTGGCACACCCTTTTTTTGAAGTTTTATGGCCAGTCCATGGTCGTGGAATTGCACCGTCACAGGAATAAATTGTGAGCTGCCTTGAGATACCAGAACCTCATACTGGCAGAATGACAAGAAAGAAGAGTTGAATTGGGTCCGTCTTTCCTCCAATACCCACTGGAGGGTGAGAAGCAAAAGTAATGAAATGGATGCAAAAAAGCCGGCAGACCCCACCAGAGGGAGAAAACACACGAGCAGGAACTCGAAGTTCCAGTATGCACCTGAGCAAGCCCACCAGGGGGCGGGAAAAGGTAATCATAATGACTGACTGCTCCTGCTGGAATAAAGGACGCTTTCAAAATTCAAAATACACAGGAGTCCGGCTTGTCATTGTGTGCGTTCCAAGCAAGTGGCACACCCTTTTTATATATATATACACATATGTATATATATATATATATATATATATATATATATATATATATATATATATAAAACATTTGATATTTTGTACAACTATATTTTTTATATCGATATTGTTTTCCGATATTTTTGTACTTACCTGTTTAAGTATAGGGAGTCGATATTTTTGCATTCTATACTTTTTTACTTCTATATTTTCAACATCGATATCTTGTCAGTGAACCCATGGTACTCTTCCTTTCTAAAACAAATTATAAAGTCCACTTGTTTTGAACATTTTAGGACCATCAGCCTTCCATTTTATAAGTTACTAGCTTACCTGTCGTGCGTTGCTGCGATCTCATAAGATAGGAATGTTGCTGCTGCTCAGAAAGATAAGTATCTCTCCGACATCCTTGTTATTTATTTACTCTGCTTTGCTTATCTGATACTTGTATATATGTAAATAGAATGTTATTTAGTATTAACAGTTTCTATATATGTAAATAGGATGTTATTAAGGGCCAGATGTAGGTAAATTCATTTTACCGATTCTAAAATACCGACTCATACCGAATCGGTATTTCTGAATCGGAAAATGAGATGTAGATAAAAAATCGGTAACAATTACCGATTCGGATTCACTCGGAATCTGAAATCAGTATATACCGAATCGGTATTCCCCGACTCTGTAAATTCTGATTCGGTAAAACCCATACATTCCAATGGGCCTCATGGCCCATAGGAATGAATGTGTTTTACCGAATCAGAATTTACCGAATCGGAAAATACCGATTCGGTAAATACTGAATTGGTAATTTGAAACTGACAAACATGTGAGCCTGTGAACCAATCAGGAACACCAACCACACCCAAAACCAAAGGTACAGTGGAATCAACCAATCAGAATCAAGCACCCCTCCCCAGTACCTGGGAGTGGCCACACCCATGCAGGTGCAGAAACCAACAGTCAGGAGAGCAGGAGGACAGACTGAGGAGCAGGCTTCCCTGAGCTACCCTGTACAGCACCATGGAGAGTCAGGATGGACAGAGGGATGCTGCAGAGCGCGGAAAAAAATTGAAATTCAGCCCTGAAGAACTGCAGGTGCTTGTTGCAGAGGTTGTCAAACATTACAGCAAGATTTTTGGGAAACAATCACTGCATGTTGCGGATTCCATCAAGCACACTACCTGTATCGACATTCAAGCAAAGGTAAATGCCATTGGTGTCATCCACCGTGAAATAGACGATTTAAAAAAAAGGTGGTATGACCTTCGCATCATTACCAAAAAGAAACTAGCTGCCCACTGAAAAGAAGCTGCAGCAACAGGGGGAGGCAGAAACCAAGCACCACGACTCACCGACATTGAGGAGCTGGTGGAATCCACCCTTGAGCCTCAATCCATCCATGGCATTGGGGATGCTGACAGCTCCGCAAGAGCTGCAAAGAAACAAGGTAAGATGCATGTACATTGTCATGAACCCATTTACCTATTCCCCTTCCACACTCTGTGTGCCTACATCTTATTCCAGACAGGTATTACTAATGCCCAGCAATGCATAATGGGAGACGTAGTCGTAGGTAGATACCTCTATGCAGTCAGCATACCATACAGCAAGGGATGCAACACACTACTAGCATAAGCTAATGAGGGACAGGCAAATGTGTGATAGTAGTGTGATTTAATCAAGAGACACAGGTGAATTACTCCACTGACACAATGTCCATGTCTGTCCACAGGAGAGTCATCGCGCAGCACAGAAAAGGATAGGGCGAAGAGGAGAGATGAAGCTGGTCCCAGCACAGTAAAAGGAGGGAAGGACGCAGAGCAAAGTCATCTGAGGAGACAACCACACCACAGCCTCAGTCTCCTCTTTTGTTTGGGAGTCAGGAGTCAGGAGAAGCTACACAGTCCCCCACCCGACATCTCCGTCCCCTGTGCTGGAAAGGGCAAGGCGGCTTGATGTGCCCCCTCCCCGCATACTGGAAACATCTGAGGAGGAAGAGGATGAGGGTGACATGGCCATCAATCCACTAGAGTCAGCCAACGCTGAGCAGCAGCCCACTCCTAGAGCTGTGCGGGCCAGTGTCCGAGGACGAAGGTCACGGGAGGCAGCTGAAGGGCATCACGGTCAGGGGTCTTCTGCGGTCTGGAGGCCACCATGGTCAAGGTCCAGCGCCTGCAGGCAAGGGCAATGATGGGTGTTCAGAGGCAGGCACGCAGCACCAACAACAAGCTGGATGACATAGGCAAGGGCATAGGAGACATTTCTGAGAGCATGCAGTCGCTGGCATCTGGCATTACAGACATGACAGAGTGCATGACTGTCCTGTGCGACAAGTTGGACAGGGACCACTTGGAGAGGCGCAAGGCTCGTGTGGATGTGCGGCAGCAGACAAAAGCCTTGAACAGATTTATTTATTTATTTCGGTATTTATAAAGCGCGACACTCATCCCAAGGGATATCACGGCGCTATGAACCAAGAGAGACTACTGAGGCATTGCTGGGGGGTTGTGTTTTAGGGAAGGGTTAAGTTTTAGGGAAAAGGTGGGTTTTCAGTTTTTGTCGAAACTGAAGATAGTTTGTGGTGTGTCTAAGGTCGGAAGGTAGGTCATTCCATCTTCTGGCTGCCAGGTAGGAAAAGGCGCGGCCACCTGTTCTGACTTTGTAAATACGCTTAGGTTTGGCCAGAGCTGATTGACTTGAACGTAGATTTCTGTTGGGAACGTAGAAGTCGATCCTCCCTTGGAGAATTGTGGGGCCAGTTTTGTGAAGAGCTCTGTGCGTGTGGCTTAGTAGTTTAAAGGCAGCTCTCTGGCGCATCGGTAGCCAATGAAGTTTCTTTAGGCATTCCGATGCCGAGTCTCGCTTGCCTTTATTACAGACCAGTTTGGCCGCCTGGTTTTGCAAGACCTGAAGGCGGGAGAAGAGTTGTTAGTTCATCCCTTCAAATAATGCGTTGCCATAGTCCAGGCGGCTAACCAGTAGGGCTTGGGTGACTGAGCGTCTGCAATCCAGGGGTATCCAGGGGAATATCTTTGAGAGAAGTTTGAGTATGGCAAAACCCTTGCCCCAGAGTAATCGGACGTGGTCCTTCATGGACAGGGCATCGTCCATGATGATCCCCAAGTTTCTCGCGTGTTGTTTTGGAGCGGGGGCAAGTCCTAGTGTGGGTGGCCACCATGTGGCGTCCCATATAAGTTTGGCTCCCCCGAACAAGAGAATCTCCGATTTGCCGGCGTTTAATTTTAGGCAGTGGTTGTGCATCCATTGGGCCATCTCGGAGAGACAGTCGTGAAGCTTTTTCTTTGTTGTCTCAGGCCCTTCATCCATTGCCACCATCAGCTGTGTATCATCAGCATAAGAGCATATGCCAATGCCCCACTTCCTTCCAATGTCGGCCATTGATGAGATATAGACATTGAAAAGAGTGGGGCTCAATGAGGCCCCCTGGGGGACCCCACAGCCGATGGTGTTGGGTTTTGAGTGGAACTGACCCATATGCACTGCCTGGGTACGATTGCTCAGGAAGGATCGAATCCAGTTCAGTGCTGTTGATTGCACTCCTTTACTCAGGAGTGTGTTTAGCAGACAGTCGTGGGAAACCGAATCAAACACCGTTGACAGGTCAAGCAGTATCAGTGCCACCGATCCCCCTTGATCAGTGGAACATCTGATACTGTCCGACACTGCCAGCAACGTTGCCTCGGTGCTATTGTTAGCTCTAAATCCGGTTTGAGATGGATCCAGGAGAGAGTTATCTTCCAGATACCAGGTCAGTTGTATATTGACTGACTTCTCCAAGGCTTTGGAGAGATTTGCCACTGCAACCTCCCTGCTGTGCAGACGGTCAGTGGCGATGCAGGATGCTATTGTTCAGTGCTGCACCAATCTATCTGTGGGGATGGCCAGAGTGACCTCTGCCATGGAGCTCATGCTCGCACAACAGACAGCCACCCGAGGCGACACATGTGTGGCTGACAGTGAGGAATCCACCAGCCGGAGTGCCGCAAGCACTCCTGTCCCAGAAATACGCAGGAGCGGCAGGCGTCATTCAACAGAGACAGGCCACACCGAAAGCCATGACACACAGCCACATCAGTCCCACCCTGTAATCCGTGGACGTAAACATTGACTATGCCCTCCACCCAAAGAACAGGTCACAGTGGTGTTAACTGTGACCACCCAGTCATGGACATTGCTATTTCGTCTAACCATTGTGTGGTATCATTGCACTTGCGTAGTAAAAAATAAAACTACGTACATCATAATCACAGCCTGTCTGTGTCTCATTACTTACTCAGAAATATTGCTGTGTGATCTCTGCCCGTCTCAGTCTCCCATCTGTAGCTGGTGCTGCTACTGTAGCATGGGGCTCTGCCTGTTCTGTGTCATCATCAATGTCCTCATGATGTGTGATCTCCACCTCTGTGCCTTCCTTGGTGGCAAGATTGTGTAACATGGCACAGGTCGCAATGATTTTGCAGCACAGGATTGGAGTGTACTGGCGTGCACCTCCACTCTTGTGGAGGCAGCGAAACCTGCTCTTGAGGAGTCCCACAACGTTGCGTGTAGATCTGTGAGCCACATTGTACCGCCTTTCACTCCTTTTGGATGGGTTGAGGTAGGGGGTGAGCACAAAGGACCGCAGGGCATGTACACTGTCGCCTAGAGGGGAGTAAGATTGACATTAGTTGCATGTACATGATACATTTATCTACTGTGAGTGTCAGGGTGTGTCAATGTCCTTTACCTAGCAGGTATCCGTTTTTGCAAATTCTCCAGCAACTAGACGTGTGTATATCCCACTATTCTGAAATATGTACGAATCATGGGTATTTCCTGGGAATTTTGCAACAATGTCTGTGATGATGTTGCCAGCATTGCATATGACCTGTACATTGATGGAGTGCGTTGACTTCCAGTTCCTGTATATGTGTTCTGTGGCTGCAGGTGGACCGAGTGGTACGTGGGTGCCATCTATGCAGCCTATCACGTGTGGGAAGTGTGCCAGTTGATAGAAATCAGTCTTGGTCTTTGCAAGTTCCGCAGGTGTGTCAGGGAATGAAATATAATGCTCCATCCTCTGCATCATGGCGTCAAGAAACCTCCTGAAGAAGCGGGACAGGCAGCTCTGGGACACACCACCCACTGCAGCTATCACACTCTGGTAGCTCCCAGATGCAAGCAGGTGTAAGCTACACAGCACCTGCACATGGGATGGGATGGCGTGGGCCCTGGGTGTTGGGTGCTCCAGGAGTGGGTGTAGGTCCCTGATCAGGTCCTAGATGGTTTGGGGATGTAGCCTGTACCTCTGGAGTATTTCTGGCTCTGTCAGTTGGAAAAGTGTTATCCTCTGCCTGTACACTTGTTCCTCCCTTAGCCATTCCCTCTCTCCTGCTGCCTGTAGTCTTTGCCGCCTTGCAATGACGTAGAAAGCCACCATTCTGTTCACACTGTTGCATTTTGGGACTCATTTTATGGCCTTCACCTGCTTACCACCTGCATTCAATCCATGGTAAATACCGACTCATAAATACCGAATTTCCGTAAATATGGTATTTTTCGGGTTTCCTACATCTCCATGCCCATTGTTTTACCGTTTCTTATTTACCGAATCGGTAAATAAGAATTCGGTAAATATGAATTCGGAAAATTCTGCTTTGGTAAAAAACCGACTCATATTTACCGAGTCGGAATTATACCGACTCATATTTACTGAGTAGGTATTATACAGACTCATGTTTTCCGATTCGGTGAAAATTAGGCACCTATATCTCATTTCATGTATACCGGTCGGTAACAGCCCAAATTACCAATTTTCGTCCGTTACCGACCGGTATTGGCTGACCTACATCTGGCCCTTAGTATTAAGAGTTTCCTATGTTTTCTGGGATTGGCCTATATCTTCTGAATACCTCAGAATGGCCTTTTAAGGTTAAATTTTAAGTTTTTTCTCTGGTTTGTGTACGCTTTCTAATGATACTTCTGTCTCGCACTCGATATTGGCCCCTGTGTCTTTCACCCTAGACTACTTCCCCTCCGGTTCTATGTCGAACCAGATTAGGCCTCATCGCATTTGGTATACTTTTGAATGCAAGCATGAGAACAAATCACTTACACGCTCATACCTTGCCCCCCCATCACGACTCGGGTTCATTCCTGATCCCGCACCGTCTCGCCAACACTCCGTCTCGGCACAACGAACTCGCACTCGATATTGGCCCCTGTGTCTTTCACCCTGGACTACTTCCCCTCCGGTTCTACGTCAAACCGGATTAGGCCTCATCGCATTTGGTATACTTTTGAACGCAAGCGCGAGAGCACAGCGCTTACACGCTCATACCTTGGGCCCCCATCACGACTCGGGTTTATTCCCGATCCCGCACCGTCTCGCTAACACTCCGTCTTGGCACAACGAAGACTGATTCGACATGTTTGGGCAGCTTCTCCGGCCCCCTCAACGCACGTAGGTGCGCTCGAGGAGGGCCGGGTTACATTAGAGGAATTCACCTTCGGAGGGCTGGGTTACATTAGAGGAATTCACCTTCGGAGCGATTCTCGATGGTCGTTCGTATGAGAAGAACAAGCTTGATCATTTTGTATTCGAACAGCTTCTAATCTTGCTTTATTTAAAATCAAAATTATGCCAGAAACCTTCGTGGGAGTGTACTCAACAACTTCCCAAAGTTTCATGGCGATCGGATGAGTGGTGTAGTAATGCATAAAGGGCAAACAGACAGACAGACAGACAGCTTCTAATCTTGCTTTATTTAAAAACAATTATGCCAGAAACCTTCGCGGGAGTGTACTCAACATTTTCCTAAAGTTTCATGGCGATCGGAGGAATGGTGTAGTAATGCATAAAGGACAAACAGACAGACAGACAGACATACATTTGTTTTTATATATATATATAGATGTGAGAGTGATAATGGGTGATTTCAACCTGACTAGTGTATTCTCCATTGTTGTACACTATTTGATAGGTTCTTAATCAAAACTACATTATCTTAATTGAATATCTGAAGATGCTACCTGAAACAATGTACCCAGATGAATTTTCCAAAGGATTTGAAGTATTTCTGTTTATATGGTTCTTCTTTTGGGTCTGAGAGTTTTTCCAGCCACTGTGTCTGATGTAAATAACCAAAAGTTATATGCTTTACTTCCTGTGATAATTGCAAAAAACACAGTTGATGGACAGAATGTAGAACAATGTCATACATTCACCCCAGTACAAGGATCTGGGCCTAAATCCATCATTTTTTTGTGCTCCACACCACCCTGGGTTAGACACTGGCTATATGCAAATCAGCTCTGACCCTGTGCCTCATGGGAACAGTCCAGTCCGAACTACCAAGCCATGTCTTTCCCAGACCGGAATCAAGCATCCAAGGACCGGTTTCTGGCTATCAGCCTTCATTCAGCCTGGATAGCTTGACTCCAGTGGTGTGGAGAGCCTGGGACTCACGTCTGAGCATCCCCAGCCCACTCGGGGTGAAAATTGCAAAAAACACAGTTGATGGACAGAATGTAGAACAATGTCATACATTCACCCCAGTACAAGGATCTGGGCCTAAATCCATCGTTTTTTTGCGCTCCACACCACCCTGGGTTAGATACTGGCTATCTGCAAATCAGCTCTGACCCTGTGCCTCATGGGAACAGTCCAGTCCGAACTACCAAGCCATGTCTTTCCCAGACCGGAATCAAGCATCCAAGGACCGGTTTCTGGCTATCAGCCTTCATTCAGCCTGGATAGCTTGACTCCAGTGGTGTGGAGAGCCTGGGACTCACGTCTGAGCATCCCCAGCCCACTCGGGGTGAAAATTGCAAAAAACACAGTTGATGGACAGAATGTAGAACATTGTCATACATTCACCCCAGTACAAGGATCTGGGCCTAAATCCATCGTTTTTTTGCGCTCCACACCACCCTGGGTTAGCCACTGGCTATATGCGAATCAGCTCTGACCCTGTGCCTCATGGGAACAGTCCAGTCCGAACTACCAAGCCTTGTCTTTCCCAGACCGGAATCAAGCATCCAAGGACCGGTTTCTGGCTATCAGCCTTCATTCAGCCTGGATAGCTTGACTCCAGTGGTGTGGAGAGCCTGGGACTCACGTCTGAGCATCCCCAGCCCACTCGGGGTGAAAATTGCAAAAAACACAGTTGATGGACAGAATGTAGAACAATGTCATACATTCACCCCAGTACAAGGATCTGTGCCTAAATCCATCGTTTTTTTGCGCTCCACACCACCCTGGGTTAGACACTGGCTATATGCAAATCAGCTCTGACCCTGTGCCTCATGGGAACAGTCCAGTCCGAACTACCACGCCATGTCTTTCCCAGACCGGAATCAAGCACCCCAGGACCGGTTTCTGGCTATCAGCCTTCATTCAGCCTGGATAGCTTGACTCCAGTGGTGTGGAGAGCCTGGGACTCACGTCTGAGCATCCCCAGCCCACTCGGGGTGAAAATTGCAAAAAACACAGTTGATGGACAGAATGTAGAACAATGTCATACATTCACCCCAGTACAAGTATCTGGGCCTAAATCCATCGTTTTTTTGTGCTCCACACCACCCTGGGTTAGACACTGGCTATATGCAAATCAGCTCTGACCCTGTGCCTCATGGGAACAGTCCAGTCCGAACTACCAAGCCATGTCTTTCCCAGACCGGAATCAAGCATCCAAGGACCGGTTTCTGGCTATCAGCCTTCATTCAGCCTGGATAGCTTGACTCCAGTGGTGTGGAGAGCCTGGGACTCACGTCTGAGCATCCCCAGCCCACTCGGGGTGAAAATTGCAAAAAAAAACACAGTTGATGGACAGAATGTAGAACAATGTCATACATTCACCCCAGTACAAGGATCTGGGCCTAAATCCATCATTTTTTTGCGCTCCACACCACCCTGGGTTAGACACTGGCTACATGTAAATCAGCTCTGACCCTGTGCCTCATGGGAACAGTCCAGTCCGAACTACCAAGCCATGTCTTTCCCAGACCGGAATCAAGCATCCCAGGACCGGTTTCTGGCTATCAGCCTTCATTCAGCCTGGATAGCTTGACTCCAGTGGTGTGGAGAGCCTGGGACTCACGTCTGAGCATCCCCAGCTCACTCGGGGTGAAAATTGCAAAAAACACAGTTGATGGACAGAATGTAGAACAATGTCATACATTCACCCCAGTACAAGGATCTGGGCCTAAATCCATCGTTTTTTTGCGCTCCACACCACCCTGGGTTAGACACTGGCTATATGCAAATCAGCTCTGACCCTGTGCCTCATGGGAACAGTCCAGTCCGAACTACCAAGCCATGTCTTTCCCAGACCGGAATCAAGCATCCAAGGACCGGTTTCTGGCTATCAGCCTTCATTCAGCCTGGATAGCTTGACTCCAGTGGTGTGGAGAGCCTGGGACTCACGTCTGAGCATCCCCAGCCCACTCGGGGTGAAAATTGCAAAAAACACAGTTGATGGACAGAATGTAGAACAATGTCATACATTCACCCCAGTACAAGGATCTGGGCCTAAATCCATCGTTTTTTTGCGCTCCACACCACCCTGGGTTAGACACTGGCTATATGCAAATCAGCTCTGACCCTGTGCCTCATGGGAACAGTCCAGTCCGCACTACCAAGCCATGTCTTTCCCAGACCGGAATCAAGCATCCAAGGACCGGTTTCTGGCTATCAGCCTTCATTTAGCCTGGATAGCTTGACTCCAAACGATGGATTTAGGCCCAGATCCTTGTACTGGGGTGAATGTATGACATTGTTCTACATTCTGTCCATCAACTGTGTTTTTTGCAATTTTCACCCCGAGTGGGCTGGGTATGCTCAGACGTGAGTCCCAGGCTCTCCACACCACTGGAGTCAAGCTATCCAGGCTGATGAAGGCTGATAGCCAGAAACCGGTCCTTGGATGCTTGATTCCGGTCTGGAAAAGACATGGCTTGGTAGTTCGGACTGGACTGTTCCCATGAGGCAGAGGGTCAGAGCTGATTTGCATATAGCCAGTGTCTAACCCAGGGTGGTGTGGAGTGCAAAAAAACGATGGATTTAGGCCCAGATCCTTGTACTGGGGTGAATGTATGACATTGTTCTACGTTCTGTCTATCAACTGTGTTTTTTGCAACTTACTTTCTGTGATAGCACCAATTCAAAGGTCATGCAATGTTGCTTCCTTTGATTTCATGGGGGTCCAAAGGACCGATGATGTCACTTCCTGTGATGTCACCAGATCAGTGTTTGTGTAATGTCACTTCCTGAGACATCATTGGGGTGGGTCAGTGGGCAGGTGATGTTGCTTCCTGGGATGTCATCAGGTGAAAGTTAATGTGATGTCACTTCCTGTGACATCAGGCAAGGGTCACATGGCATGTGATGTCACTTCTGCTACCCCTGGCATTTTGATGAATGAACGTCCATGGGTATTGGAGCAGCGTAATTTGAGCTCCACCCTTACATCACATTTACATACGTGCACCTAACATTATATTCACTCTGTGCCTTAATCTTATTAACATGTGTGACACATTTAAATGCATTATTGAAATGTATTCACTGTAGAAACTTAGAGAATTCTAAACGTGTGCACAAATGTTCAGCTTAACATGAACCATCTACTCTTTATTTACATTTTACACTTACATTTCAAGATATAATTGCATATGAAAACATGTATTCTTTTGATCATGTTTTGCAGTTCATTTAAAGTTATTTGTGTGCATGTATAAACAGGTAATTGAAGTGCACATTAAGGGGCACATTATGATGGCGGATGGACCTGAGTCCGTCCGCCACCATAGAGTAGGAGGGAACTTCCGCTTGGGCTGCGGAGTTCCCTCCTGTGCAATTAGGATGTGACCGCCACCCTGGCGGTCACATCCTCTATTTTTAACATTGCGGCGGGTGCGGCTTTAAGCTGCACCCGCAGCAATGTTAAAAATGCACGCATTGCATTTGTATGTAGAAAGTGGCAGGCACCGCGCGGTGCCTGCCGCTTTCTGCATACAAATGCAGGGGGGTACCATAGGTACCCCCCATGTGCACCCACCACCCCCCACTTCACCTAGGGGGCCCGCAACGGGCCCCCGCAGTGAAGTTACACATGCTTTTCCACGGCGGAAAAGCCCCCGCGGAAAAGCATGTTTCAGAGCCCATCCTAATCTGGCTGACAGTGTCTGAGAGACACCGTCACCATATTAGTGCTTTTCCGCCGCGGTTGTAAGCCAACCGCGGCGGAAAAGCTGCGGACGGAAACCAGGACCCACCAGCCATCCTAATGTGGCGGTGGGTCTTTGGTGGGTCCGCAGAGGATTTTCCGCATCCTCCGGCCCGGCGGTGGCTTCCGCCGGCCCGGAGGATGCGGAAAATCCTCCATTGTAATAGGCCCCTAAATGTTCATCTAAAAGTAAGACTGACTAGAGGGTATTTTGCTTGCTCGCCGGATTTTCTTCTTTTGCAGGTTTAATTTTGTTTAGCTAGCGAAAGGCTCATTGTTTGTATTAGACGACTAATAGAGAGGCTTGACATTAAACATGGAGAAACAATGGTCGAAAGAAGCTCTCTGTTCAACATATACCATGATGGCAAGATGTTCAAGGCTGGAAATGGCAGCCTTAGTTCGATGCATTGGAATTCAAAGAAATGTTGCAGAAACACTCAAGTACTATTCTGATTGGTCACTGGTGGTGTGAACAGAGATAACTCAAGCTTGAATCTTCTGTTTCTTTTCTAGTGGTGTTTCCATAATTTGCGTTAAGAGAGATTTCCCTTAGACTTGGAGCGGTACAGATCCTGCTGCTTTTAATATGCCGGTTAGTGTGATGCAATATGCTAAACACTTATTTCCCTTCCTTTTGGACTTCTACTAAAGTGTGATCATGCTGGAACATTCTGCTTATATGCTCTTGTACTAGAGACCCTAAACAGATGATCATATATTTGACCCATGTTAGAGTAGAGAAGTACAATTTATGTATGGAACAACTGTTCACTTTTATATATTATTAAAGATTGTAGCTGTCACCATTCTGTATTTTATTCTATGGCATCTCAATCAACCAAGATATTCTATTTTGCCTATTGTACTAATGCACTTACTGAACCTGCATTCCGTTTGCGTATTGACTGAATTGGTTGGTAATCCAAATGAAATCCTTTAACCATAATAATTGATTCCTGGTCCTCCTTGTGGAGTAGAGAAAGGAGGTATCCCTTTGGTGATATACTTATATATCATTCATGCATTCACTCACTCACTATCCCTTTGCCAACACAGTTTGCTAAAAATGCAAAACTACTATGATTGAGACCCTTAACAATGTATCACCACCAGACTAGAGATATCGTGCTTCAACATTATTTATTTCAGATCTCAAAACTTTGCTTTCATTCAATTTTACTTTTGTTTTTCTGTTTTACTTTTTTCAAACTACACAAGAAAAAGTGAATTTTAGGCATAAAAAAGTCAAAATACTTTTCATGCAATTCAAACACGGCATACAGTATTTAATCAGAAAATAGCATATACTCTCCAATGTCTGTTTCAAGTTAAAATCCGGCGCAATTAAATGACAAACCTACACATAAAATAAGCACAATAAAAACTGCAATAAAACATGTAATAGACCCTAAATACACAGTGAAAAAACTGACTGTTGTATGAATTGATTCAACACAAAGCATCAAACAGATATTCGGGTAGGTGTGGTAATTGATTCCTTCCCAGAAATTCATGTGGCTTAGTTTGTGTCGACGCGTTTCAGTGGAGCATCAAATAATTAAAAGCCACCTTCTTCAGGACACAGGTTTTTTAGGGCCTGTAACAATTTGTGAACTATAAAGGAGAGAAAATATATGTGACCGGGATTTTAGTTTCTCCCCTGTGAATCCTGTACACCTCCCCCATTGTCACTGCATTTTCCTCCTTATTTTACCCACCAAGTAAAAAAAATGGAAATCTCTCCATTTATTCAGTTATTGAAACGATAATCCTTTTGCACTCTATATCTACCCTTGGTTGCTACATGCATGATCTACCCATTCTTTGCCTCTACTACACGCATTCATACTTCTAGTAAGCCTTACTGGCCTTGTGGAGTTACATGAGCGTCACAAATTAAATTGTATTGTTGACATTTTCTCCCTTTCAATGCTTCATGTCAGTTATAAAGGTTCATCTAATCTGTGAGTACAATCTTCAATGACTGGGCTAAGAGAGCAAACCGTACAATGCACAGGGCGCTCAAGAAGTATTTTACCAATTCAAAGCTGTAAAACTGCACCTGGAGAAGTGAAAGGCGTTTGTCATTTTATAGCTCGGCATGGATGGCACTAGCTAATCTTATACTTAACTACTTTTCAGTATGAATGGCAAAAGACTTTGTCCCTTTTTAGCTCGCATGGATAGCACTATGCTAATCCTATGCTTAAAAACTTTGCTAGAAAAACAGACATTTGAGGTGAGCAAATTTAGAGTGTGTCTGATGTTGTAGGGTGCTTTATAAAGGAGCTGCTTTCCACCTAAACGTGGGTACTACCCAGAATTCTCTGCTTTGTTTTTGCATAATTTTTCTGTCGCTCTAAGCCTGAAAGGTTATTTGTTTTACTTATACTGGGTGCTCCTGTGTGTCTATACAAAGCTAAACCTCTCTGAATGGCTGTAATGACAGTGAAACACGTGTCAGGAGTTGCTTTTATTCATTCCGAGTTGGTTCGGATGGTATTTTATCAATCCACAGCTGTAATATTGTGCCTGGAGTGGTAAATGGCTTTTGTCATTTTTCAGCTGGAGTGCTAAAAGATGTTTGTAATTTTACAGCTCGGCATGGCTGGCACTAACCAAACCTATGCTAAAGACTTTGCTGTTAAATAGAAAAAGACGTTGTCCCCTCCTAGCTTAGCACGGATAGCACTGTGCTAACCCCATGCTTAAAAACTTTGCTAGAAAAACAGACATTTGAGGTGGGCACATTTAGAGGGTTGTTGGTGTTGTAAGATGCTCTATATAGGAGCTGCTCTCCACCTAAACTTGAGAACTATCAAGGTCTCTCTGCTTCTTTTTTGCATAATTTAGAAAGGTCTCTCTGCTTCTTTTTTGCATAATTTATGCGCCACTGTAAGCCTGAAAGGGTATTGTGTGTGTGTATATATATATATATATATATATATATATATATATATATACATATATATATATATATATATATATATATATATATATACCACTGAGGGCGAATTAAATGGACATGCAGAGGGGAGTGCCCTTTCACCATTTCTGTGCAGTATCATAATGCCTGTGGTCAAGAAGCTGAGTGCTTTGAAACACGTAAGGCATCTGAATGAAAATGCAAGTTTCCTTTAAATTCGTCTGCTCTTCAAATGCGTCTTCAAACTGGGGAAGCTTTATTTGATGATATATAGATATATATAATTATATATATGCAATAAATCCAAAATCGCCGGCTCGCGCTGTTTCTGGCACCACACGCCGCAACACTGGACACAGACCCAAAGTAAGTGCTTAAGTCGTTTTTATTATCCCGATGTCAGACATAATTATATATATATTCACTGAAAAAACCATAGGTTTCACACCAGTTATTGTTAGCTGAACATTTTTCTCATACAAAACCATTGAAATTCCCACGTTATAGTTAGTAGGACTCACTATAACTTGCGCGCCCGCAATCCACTGCTGATGATGTCACATATTACATCATTCATGACATGACATGGTCAGTGACATCACTGATTACATCACTGATTACATCATCCAGTGTCTGTGTGTTTCTGTAAAGTTTAAATATGTTTTACATATTGAAGAATGAGTGGATGTATAAGTGTCTGGATGAAGGATTTAGTAGGTGCATGACTGACTGTATAAGTGACTGATTAAATGTGTCTTACTGAATGCATGGGTTAGTGACTAAACTGTCTGAATGTGTGCATCATTATGTCTGTTGTTGTGTAAGCTGCTGCATGTGTTGATCAGTAGCTATATGAGTGACTATATGAGTTATTGATTGGTTGCCCAAGTATTTGTATGTGAGGCTGCGTGTGTATGTGGGTGGCTAGAAGGTGTATGACTCTGTGCATACATGTGTGAGCAGTTGATTCACTCGGTGTATGGGTTCAAGAGTGCATGTGAAAACAACTGTATGGGCGGTTGACTGTCTGCATGGGTGTGTGGGTGAGTGAATGGATATCTCAGTGCACATGTCCAAGTAAGTACATATGTAAAATACAGTGCATATGAGAGTTCGCATATATAAATGACTATACATGAGAGCCTGTGATTGCATAAGTGACTGTATGGATCAATCTGTACTTGTATCAGTGATTGTAAAAGAGAGTAAGTATGTGTTAGTCTATGTTTGAATAAGTAAGGTTTTGTGTGTATAACTGTATAGATGAGGAAATAGGAGTGTGATTGATTCTTTGCATGACTGACTAGGTGTGTGAGTAACTCCATGGATGAGTGGCAGTGTGCGAGTGTCTGTATAGGTGTATGAGTGCATATGATAGTGTTGTATTGATGAGTGACTGTATGTATGAGTGATTGTATGGGTGAAGGAGTGGATGTGTGTGTAGACTTAGGAATCAGTGAGTGTGTATGTAGTAACTGGTATTGGTGTGTCAATGGTTTCAGGAATGGTAGTCTGTATTCAACACTGGATGTATCAAAGGTTAGATTAGAGTGTGAGGAGGTGCATCATATTATCACATGGATGATGTCATCAGTGATGTCATTTGAGATGTCATCAGTGATGTCATCAGTGATGTCATTTGAGATGTCATCAGTGATGTCATCAGTGATGTCACTGACCATGTCATGAATGATGTAATATGTGACATCATCAGTAGTGGATTGCGGGCGCGCAAGTTATAGTGAGTCCAACTAACTATAACGTGGGAATTTTAATGGTTTTGTATGAGTAAAATGTTCAGCTAACTATAACTGGTGTGAAACCTATGGTTTTTTCAGTGAATTTCAAAGGTTTTTTAAATGCTAATTCCTAACTATAACGAGTGTTAAACCCATGGTTTTTTCAGTGAATTTCAAAGGTTTTTTAAAAGCTAATTCCTTACTATAACGAGTTTGTAAACTATGATTTTTAAAGTGAATTATTAACTTTTTTTATAGCTGTTTTTTATGACTATTAATTATTATATTTTTTATACAATTATTTAAATAATATATATTTTTCTAAAATAAATTTTTCAATGTATTTTTCCTATGTTTTTTTATCATTTTACCTCGGAGCACTCAGGGTACGCGCACCCGTAAACACGCCCGTAAACATAGCGTAAGCGCTATTCCCGCATGCGAAACAAATATAAGTATGTATTTAAAATAAATAATAATGCAAGACATTCAGTGGCATACTTATAAAAGTAGTTATTTTTATTTTAAATAACCGTATTTTAACTTTAAATGCATTTCCGAAAATCTAGCAAAACGTCATTCAGACGCGCCGCGTAAGCGCCCCCGGAAGCTCCTACGTACGTGCCGCGTAAGCGCATCCGGGAGCGCTCCGGAGCGTGTAGCGTAAGCGCATCAAGTCATGTGACCTTAAAATAACACTTTTCATTGGTTGTTAACAGTTTTTTTTTACAACTAATGAAAACCCCACCCATTTCCTTCACTACCTCTTTCACTTTGGAGAGAGTAAGACCTGTTCCCTGTTTCTCCTCTTGAATTCTTTGAAAAGAATGGCTGGAAGAGCACCAAGCAGCAGTGACTCTGATGAGTTTCTACATGAGGACCCTCCTCAGCCAAAAATTAAGGAGCACTTCATCTGGAAGTTTTTCACCATTCCAGAAGGTGAGAAAAAAGTCAATGCACCAAAGGTGGAATGCAAAATATGTCACACAATTCTATCACGTGGTAACCCAAGAAAGAAATACAGTTTTGGCAACGCCACTATGATTCGACATGTACAAAGAAGGCACCTCTAGAACTATGCCCGGGAGTGTCAGGGACCTGGCACGCAATCCCCCAAGAGATGGCGGCAGTACCTCGACTGGTGGTCCAACACCTTCTGGAAGTCAAGCTGGAAGATTAATACCTGTTGTGCAGCCGGACTTTGCAGACCTAAAATTTGTCTGCTAGTACTGTGATGAATTGCTTTGTTATGGGGAGCAAAGCATAGAATTAATTGTTAGGAAGAAAAAGGATCACCGCTGCGCCCCTCATTCCTAATTTTTCCCTTTCTTTTGGCTCCTGTTGAGCAATTTTGCATTCCCTAGTTTAGTTTTTGTACTGTAAAAAAAATGTAAAAACAAAAAAAGAAGAAAAAAAAGAGTTCTTTTCAGAACTACCTCCAATTCTCCAAAAAGACCTATATTCCTTACATATTGTGTCGTTTTTTTTTCAATGAATGTGTACTGCATAATTGTTTGGATGAAATGACTAAATGAAGGGGAGAAAGTGACTCATGGAACAAATGATAGAAGGGGAGTGAGTAAAGGTGAGTTGATGACAGTGAGGAATGCAAGGTGACTGAGGGTGAGTGAAGGGAGAGTGAGAGAGTGAGGGGATGGAGAGAGTGAGGGTAAGACAGAGGGAGTGAGGGAAGGGGAGTGAGGAAGTGAAAGGAGTGAGTGAAATGGAGTAAGGTGAGTAAGGGAAGGGGAATTACTGAGGGAGCAAAAGATAGAAAGAAGGGGAAGGGGACTGAAGTCGAGTGACCGAGAGCTGGTAAGTGGTGGAGGGGAGAGAGGGGAAGGGGAGTGAAGGAATGGGGAATGAGAGGTAGTGAGGGAAGTGGAGTAAGGAAACGGGGTGAAGGAGAGTGAGAGAAGGGCAGTGAGGGTGAGTAAAGAGGGGTGATAGAGGGTGGATAAAGGCAAGTGAGCATGAGACAAGGGGAGTGAGGGAGTGAGGAGACAGAGGGACTGAAGGAAAGAGTAAGAGAAGGGGACTGAGTGAGGGAGCATAGAAAGGTAAGTGAGGGAGTGTAGGAGAGTTATGGGGAGTGAGCGTGACGGAAGAGGAGTGACAGAGTGAGGGGACGGAGGTAGTAAAGCTAAGAGAGATGGAGTGAGGGAAGGAGAATGAGGATGTGACAGGACAGAGGGAGTGAGAGAAAGAGTGAGTAAAGTGGAGTAAGGTGAGTGAGGAAAGGGGAATGAGTGAGTGAGCGAAGGAAGAGAAAAGAGGGGTAGAGGACTAAAGCATAGGTACTGAGAGAAGGTGAGTGGGGGATGAAAGTAAAGGGAAAGGGAGAGAAAGATAGGGAATGAGGGGTAGTGAGGGAACCAGACTAAGGGAACGGGGTGAAAGAACGGCAGAGAGTATGAGTAAAGAGGGATGAAAGAGGGTGGATAAAAGTGAGTTGAGGGTAAGGCAAGGGGAGTGAAAAAGTGAGGGGATAGAGGTAGTGAAGGAAAGAGTGACAGAAAGGGACTGAGTGAGGGAGCAAAGAAAGGTAAGTGAAGGAGTGTGGCTGAGTTATAGGGAGTGAGCGTGACAGAAGAGGAGTGAGAGACTAAAAGGACGGAGAGAATGGGTGTAAGAGAGAGAGAGTGAGGGAAGGGGAGTGAGGAAGTAAGAGGAGAGAGGGAGTGAGAGAAGGAGTTAGTGAAGTGGAGTAAGGAGAGTAAGGTAAGGGAAAAAAGTGAAGGAGCGAAGGCAGGAAAGAGAGAGGAAGGAAAGTAAAGCAGGAGGTCTGAAAGAAGGTGAGTGTGGGAGGGGAGTGAGGTAAAGGGGAGTAAACATGGGGATTGAGAATAAGTGAGGGAAGCGCAGTAAGGGAACGGGGGTGTGAGTGGGTGAGAGAAGAGTAGTGAGGTTAAGGAAAAGAGTGATGAGAAAGTAAATGTTATATGTCAAACTTACTTTATAAGTAATGTAAACTTAATTACTTATTTTTACTAACTTTAATATCTGTGGAAGAGAAAAAAAAAGTAAGTTATAATATTTACAACATTTATTTCACAATACAAGAGACAAGGCAGGAGATTAAAAGTCATAAAAGGGTAGTAAGAGATAAAGTAGGAGTGAAGGACACAGAAAGGAAAACAAAGGAATGGTGAAGGTTAGAGAGACTGAAAAAGAAATAGAGGGAGAGCAAATTACTAAGAGGATAATGAGATGGATACATTCAGTGACAGGGAGGAAGAGAAGGAGAGAGAAATGAAGTGAAGGTGAGTAAGATACTAAAGGAATGTGAATTAGGAAAACTAAAGGAAAAAAGGGGAGTAACGAAAGGGGAGTGAGTGACAGGGAAACAGGAGTGAGTGAGGGTGGATGCATGACAATGAGGGATGGAAGGTGAGTGAGGGTGAGTGTAGGGGCGTAAGACAGTGAGGAGACAATAGGAGTGAGGGTAACAGAGAGGGAGTGAGGGAAGAGGAGTGAGAATATGAGAGAACAGAGGGAGTAAGAGAAGGAGTGAGTAAAGGGGAATAAGGTGAGTGAGGGAAGGGGAATGAGTGAAGGAGCAAAGGAAGGAAAGAAGGGGAAGGGGATTGAAGCAAAGGGACTGGGAAAAGGTGAGCGCGTGAGGAGTGAAAGGGGAAGGAGAGTTAAGGATGGGGAATGAGGATAAGTGAGGGAACCGGAGTAAGGGAACAGGATTAAAGGAGGGTGATAGAAGGGCAGTGAGGTTGAGGAAAGAGGGATGATAGAGGGTGGATAAAGATCGAGTGAGTGTAAAACAAGGGGACTGAGGGAGTGAGGACATAGAGGTAGTGAAGGAAAGAGTGAGAGAAAAGGACTGAGGAAGGGAGCAAAGAAAGGTAAGTGAAAGAGTGTGGGTGAGTTATAGGAAGTGAGCGTGACAGAAGAGGAGTGAGAGACTGAAAGGACGGAGAGAGTAAGGCTAAGAAAAAGGGAGTGAGGGAAGGGGAGTGAGGAAGTAAGAGGACAGAGGGAGTGAGAGAAGGAGTTAGTGAAGTGGAGTAAGGAGAGTAAGGGAAGGGAAAAGAGTGAAGGAGCAAAGGAAGGGAAGAGAGAGGAAGGGAAGTAAAGCAGGAGGTCTGAAAGAAGGTGAGTGTGGGAGGGGAGTGAGGGAAAGGGGAGTGAACATGCAGATTGAGAATAAGTGAGGGAAGCGTAGTAAGGGAACAGGGGTGTGGGTGGGTGAGAGAAGAGTAGTGTGGTTAAGGAAAAGAGTGATGAGAAAGTAAATTTTGTATGTCAAACTTACCTTATAAGTAATGTAAACTTAATTACATATTTTTACTAAATTTAATATCTGTGGAAAAGAAAAAAAAAGTTATATTATTTACAATATATATTTCACAATACAAGAGACAAGGCAGGAGATTAAAAGTCATAAAAGGGTAGTAAGAGATAAAGTAGGAGTGAAGGACACAGAAAGGAAAACAAAGGAATGGTGAAGGTTAGAGAGAGTGAAAAAGAAATAGAGGGAGAGCAAATTACTAAGAGGATAATCAGATAGATACATTTAGTAACAGAGAGGAAGAGAAGGAGAGAGAAATGAAATGAAGGTGAGTAAGATACTATAGGAATGTGAGTTAGGAAAACTAAAGGAAGAAAGGGGACGAAGGAAAGGGGGTGAGTGACAGGGAAGGAGGAGTGAGTGAGGGTGGATTCATGACAATGAGGGATGGAAGGTGAGTGAGGGTGAATGTAGGGGCGTAAGACAGTGAGGGGACAATGGGAGTGAGGGTAACAGAGAGGGAGTGAGGGAAGAGGAGTGAGACTATGAGAGAATAGAGGGAGTGAGAGAAGGAGTGAGTAAAGGGGAGTAAGGTGCATGAGGGAAGGGAAATGACTGAGGGAGCAAATGAAGGAAAGAAGGGGAAAGGGAGTGAAGCAAAGGCACTGGGAAAAGGTGCGTGCGTGAGGAGAGAAAGGGGAAGGGGAGTTAAGGATGGGGAATGAGGATAAGTGAGGGAACCGGAGTAAGGGAACAGGAGTAAAGGAGGGTGAAAGAAGGGCAGTGAGGTTGAGGAAAGGGGGATGATAGAGGGTGGATAAAGGCGAGTGAGTGTAAGACAAGGGGACTGAAGGAGTGAGGACATAGAGGTAGTGAAGGAAAGAGTGAGAGAAAAGGACTGAATAAGAGAGCAAAGAAAGGTAAGTGAAAGAGTGTGGGTGGGTTATAGGGAGTGAGCGTGACAGAAGAGGAGTGAGAGACTGAAGGGATGGAGAGAGTAAGGCTAAGAGAAAAGGAGTGAGGGAAGGGGAGTGACAAAGTAAGAGGACAGAGGGAGTGAGAGAAGGAGTTAGTGAAGTGGAAGAAGGTGAGTAAAGGAAGGGAAAAGAGTGAAGGAGCGAAGGAAGGGAAGAGAGAGGAAGGGAAGTTAAGCAGGAGGTCTGAAAGAAGGTGAGTGTGGGAGGGGAGTGAGGGAAAGGGGAGTAAACATGCAGATTGAGAATAAGTGAGGGAAGCGCAGTAAAGGAACAGGGGTTTGGGTGGGTGAGAGAAGAGTAGTGAGGATAAGGAAAAGAGTGATGAGAAAGTAAATTTTGTATGTCAAGCTTACCTTATAAGTAATGTAAACTTAATTACATATTTTTTCTAAATTTATTATCTGTGGAAGAGAAAAAAAAAGTAAGTTATAATATTTGTAATATGTATTTCACAATACAAGAGACAAGGCAGGAGATTAAAAGTCATTAAAGGGTACTAAGAGATAAAGTAGGAGTGAAGGACACAGAAAGGAAAACAAAGGAATGGTGAAGGTTAGAGAGAGTGAAAAAGAAATAGAGGGAGAGCAAATTACTAAGAGGATAATGAGATGGATACATTCAGTGACAGAGAGGAAGAGAAGGAGAGAGAAATGAAGTGAAGGTGAGTAAGATACTAATGGAATGTGAGATAGGAAAACTAAAGGAAGAAAGGGGAGTAAGGAAAGGGGAGTGAGTGACAGGGAAGGAGGAGTGAGTGAGGGTGGATTCATGACAATGAGGGATGGAAGGTGAGTGAGGGTGAATGTAGGGGCGTAAGACAGTGAGGGGACAATGGGAGTGAGGGTAACAGAGAGGGAGTGAGGGAAGAGGAGTGAGAATATGAGAGAACAGAGGGAGTGAGAGAAGGAGTGAGTTCAGAGGAGTAAGGTGAGTGAGGGAAGGGGAATGACTCAGGGAGCAAAGGAAGGAAAGAAGGGGAAGGGGAGTGAAGGAGAGGGACTGTGAAAAGGTGACTGCGGGAGCAGAGTGAGGGGAAGGGCAGTTTAGGATGGGGAATGAGGATAAGTGAGGGAAGTGGAGTAACAGAACGGGGTGAGGGAGGGTGATAGAAGGGCAGTGAGGGTGAGTTAAGAGGGGTGATAGAGGGTGGAAAAAGGTGAGTGAGCGTGAGACATGGGGAGCATAATATATATTTCATAGTACAAAAAACAAAATAACTTGTACAACATGTTATATGGTTTATTTTTGTTGTTCTCAGTATATATTGAATTTCACTTTAAACAGTGAGTTCAATACTACTCATCATATGACAGCGAGCAAAAAAAACACAATCAAAAAGATTGTGTTTAAAAAACCCATACAACGTTTCAATAAATAATGTAAAATTTATTTTCTTTGGAAATTACTCAATAGTATTCTTAAACTTCCATTAACCCGAGTTTCTGAAAGAAAAGCTTCAACATCTTTTACATCATGAAACAATAGTTATATTTCCACCTCTGACTTACTCATGATTAACATTTCCTATAATACTGATATCACTTATACTACCTCTATGACAACTACAAGTTTTTTAATATCGTAATCAATCTCACTCACAAAGTAATTTTGAACAGCAGACTAAGTTTTATTAACTGCTCCAATCTTCATAGGCCAATTACCTTTCCTAAAATTTTGGTTGTAAGAATACTAGGTAAGAATTTGGTAAGTCAAAAGGCAAACGTCGTTTGAAAGTCAATTGAGTATCATTACAATTAGTCCAGCCTTTTTGACATTTTAAATAAGCTGTGTAATGTCCTGATGTTGTCGAAGGACCATCATGGAAAATAATTGCTGCAGTTGCAAAGGTTCTTCCTGAAATTGATAATTGAGAAGCCACAACATTTTTAATTGATGTTGTCAATTTAGTTCCATCAGGTCTACATCGTTGGAACATTAAAATTACATACAGTCCATATCTTTGTATAAATAATGTTGATAGCATTGCAGATTTACATTGAGTACAGACCATGTTTTGATTTGCTTCTCTAACTAGATTATTAAAAGACACTGATTTGCAGTCTGGTAAAGTCAAATATATAAATCTTTCAGTGTCTATTGTAGTAGTACTTGAAAAGGAGCAATTGTCGCAGTTATGCTGCCATTTATAAGAAAGGCCAAAAAGATTTTCTACATCTACACCTTCATCTTGCAATACAACAAACATATACATTAGAAATTCCTGACAATCTTGCTGAATATTCTGTGAAAATTGATTTAGACCAGAACATATGTCTAAAACAACACAGAATTCAACAAACATCAAAATCTTTGATCACGATTTTCAGCAATCTGTTCTTGTACAGTTTGGAGAAAGAAAACAACATTAACCACTACATTAGCATAGCAGTTGACACCAGAACTGTTTTCAAACTGAAATCCAACAACATCTTTAACTGAATCCTTTTCCTTTCTGCTTATAATTACTGGTTCATCTGCTTTTTTCTTTTTGCTACAACTTCACTACAATTTTTCTCATTTCTTCTTTTTCGGCCTACTACACGCTTTTCAAATAGAGGATATTGAGGTAAATTTGGAGCACACTCTCTTCTTAACCTATTATATTCTTTGACACAATTTAGATCTGCACTAATCTTTGTCTCATCAAAATCAATCAAGTACAATCCAGATAAAGTTCTGACTCGAGATAAAGCAACATATGCCATACCCTCCTTGAACACAGAACTTCCAATATTTACCAAAGCACTATCTACAATTAAACCTTGAGATTTATGAATAGTCACTGCATATGCCAAAGAAACAGGAAACTGTTTTCGGCGGACATATAAATCTTTCACAAGCAAAAATCGAGCAGAACAACGACTGATTTGTTGTACTTCTACAATACCATCAAATTTAATTTTTATAAATTCAATTCCATCTCTATTTCGCAAAATCAACAACATGACCCATTGCTCCATTTTCTAAACCTCTTTCCACATGTAAATTACGTCGTAAAATTATACGACAATTTAAAGATGCATACAGTTTCTTCCAAACCAGCAGTTTTAGATATTGTCTTCTCTAAAGAATCCAATTTTGATTTCAACTTTTCTGACAAAATAATAGTTGCTCCTTCAAGCTTTATTTTATCAATAGCTTCCAGTTTCACAATATCTTGATTTTCTAACTTTAACATTTTGTTGTTGAAGACTGAACATTCTTGCAGAGTAGGCATCAAGCATATGACAGATTTGTTTTCAGGAATTTTCTTTAAAATATTCTCTGGGAGAATGTTTTCGTTTGGAAACAAATTTGAAATTAATCGTGCATGTAAAGCTTCTTTGCCATGCTCACTTACTTTTCCAATTCTTATATCTTGTAGAATATTTTTATAATCTTCATCCTTTGCCTGTCGCAAATTTTGAAGCAGTTCTGCATATTTGAAATTTAACCATATGTTAACATTTCCAATGCTTCCTAGGCACTTCCTGGTATCTTCATGTGTAAGCATTTTAAACACTGGTTGTCCTTTCACTGGAGTTAGCTGCAGTAGATCTCCAAAAACAATGATGTGTTTGCCTCCAAATAACACATCATACTCTGTTTTAAGAATTTGTTGCATTCTTAAATGCACAAAAGCAAGCATTACATTTGATACCATGCTTACCTCATCAATGATAAGAAGTTTCATTTTCTTTAGGACTCTTGAAACTTCACAACAAGCTTCTCCAGATAGCTTGTGGTATTGTAATTTATTATCATGCTCTACTGGCAGCATCAATAAGCGATGTAAAGTAATCCCTTTAATGTTATGTGCTGCCAACCCAGTTGGAGCGGTAACAACACAAGACAGCGATGACTCCGTTGTTTTCTGCAGATAAGTTGCAATTGCTTTAATCAGAAAACTTTTTCCAGTTCCTGCTTCTCCACTCACGTACAGTCGGACAGGTATAAATGATGTACATGAGCACTCTTTTTTCTCATGAGATAAACCATGCTCAATCTGTTCTGTGACTTCGTCATATATTTGTCTCTGCTCAACGTTTAGTTCTTTTTCCAAATCTTCTAAGTTAACTACGTCTTCCTGAGCTTGTTCCATGGCTCTTTCCACTTCATTCATGGCAGTGGCAGCTTCATTTTGGATAATTGGTCCTCCTAGTGGATCCTGACTCAATGAAGCAGAACTCTGACTGTCTTGAGAACTGTCTCTAGCAATCTCTGCTGCAATTGTAGCTTCTTGCTGTATTTCCTCGTTCAACATTTGCAGATAATTTGAGAAAACAGGACATTCTATGGTATCCTTGGTTGCATTGAACGAATCTTCATAACTGAGAAAATCTCCAAGTAGTTCCTTTTCTGTACGCCATGGCTTAAAGAGTTGCTAAAGAGCTAAATAGTAAAATTCCCTTTTGTCTGGAGATTCACAACTCAATTTTTGATGATTAATCAAATGGCCTTTTCTTTGTTTCACCAGACAGCCTTCACATCCAATTACAGCATACACACCTTTATTGATATCTTCTGTGATGTTCCTCTTAAAAGTATAGGTTTGCAGAACTTCATAGAGACAAACGTTCTCAAGATGACTACTTCTATTTGGATAGTATGTATCCAACATTTTTGTCTTCAAAATATCTGTACTGTTTGGTTCTTTCTCCGCCAAATACTCTATTTCTTGTACAGATTTCAAAACTCGGTTTTGTGTTGCAGCAAGACCTAGACTCACCCAAACGATTGTTCTAGATTTGGCATATAGACTTGCTGATGATAACCAATCAGAACATTCATAAGCTCCAATTTCTCGCTGCGACAACATCTTCAGACTGTAACTGTATAATTTCTTACTTAGACTCTTTTCATGTGAAATTTCCTCCCACATTTCCTTCAGTTCCATCTTTTCTGATTTTGTGATGTAAGACGTCACATATCGAGCCACAGCAATAGAGTTGTCAGCAACATATTGAATATGCATGTTAGCATTCCACATGGACAAAATGACTGGGTTGTATTCATTTATGTATTTGGACTCTTCATTTCTTCTTAGGTTGTATGTATTTTTCGGTGATTTTCTTGTCACATTATGTCGCAGAGAAGACATAACATTGTTCACTCTTCCTTTCAATGTTACTGGACGTGGAAATGCAAAACGACATTTTGTGTAGAACTTGTCCTTGGATTTGTATTTTCTACGACAGTTTTTTCCACAACGATGGGTTTGAAAGCGTAAAACTTGATGTCTTAAATTGTTTTCTTCTGTACTTTTCGGAACAGCAGATGTAGAATACTGTTCAATGAAACTCATCACTTTCTCATCTGAATCTGTTCCAAATTTGGATGCATCTTTGATCCATAACAGCATATGTATGTGAGGAGCACCTCTTGCTTGATACTCCTTTCTCCAAAAGAAATCCAAAACCTCTCCAAGCGGAGGTTTTTTTTGTTTGTGATAAAAGACATTATAGCTTCAAACCTATGATTGAAATACCTGCATACATTAACTGGATCCAAAGAGCACAGTTCTCCAGGTGTCTTGTATTCAATATTTTCAATGTTTTTATTTGCCTCTCGTAGAAATTGAAGTAAGTCTTCCCAAGCATACTCAGCACAGCTAAGAGTGAGGAACCATGTAGGAGTTCCTAAGTTTCTTAGCATACATTTCAATTCCCCATGACGACGGTACCAATACTCGTTAGTACCACGTTGACATGCCATGAGATTAAATAGCTGAGATTCCAAAACACTGTCTTGCAGTTTGACTTTATCCATAAAGTCCCTTGCCGAAACATTTTGCAGATGTACTCCACTTTTCAGTATATGGTTCACTGCATAAGAAAGTCCAGACAAGTCACTCTCAAACAGTAGATGGAACAAATATGGAATGCATTGACGAAACTTGGATCTTCTGCATATAATCTTAAAGTCCGGTATTCAGATGCAGGAATTTGAACAGGTCAGTCGTCATATCGTCCACCTTGGCCTGTTGGAAATAACTGTGGAAAACAACGAGCTTCCAAACTTTCTTCCCATACACTAATGGGACTTCCTTTTGCTTCTTTCATTTGAAACAAGTCAATAGCATTCCCCATTACTTCTTTGGAATGCAATGGATGAACACTATAATGTTCATAAATTTCTTCACTTCTAGAGACATCAACTTTTTCAATTTGCCCAGCTGAGAAATCACTGTCCTCTTCTACAGTTGTTTCCTCTTCTCCAACATATACATTTTGGTAGTAGTGATTGTTTTTTACCAAATACAACGTTGCCTTTTTGACTTTCTTAACATCCACTAATTCTTGCCATATTTTCTTACTCTTTGTCGGAACACCATTAACTAGAATAACCAGAGGTTCCTCTTCTACTTTTTCTACATCAATTGTATCAATATTTTTCTTAAAATCTAGAGGCAAATAAACAACTCTTCCCTTCAATCCTCTCTGTAAATCTGAAGGAGGCAATTTCCCTGTCTTAGGCTCCATGCGAACAATAGCCAGACAAGGATGTACACATTGAATCAGAATAGACTCATAGGTATTTAAATCCATCAATTCAGAAGGAATGTCTACCAACTCCAGAATATTATGAACAGCTCTAGCAGGCATTCTGTTTTCATTTAATTTATTATAACATTATTTACAAATACGTTGATCAGAACCCAAATCAAAACAATTTTTTACCAACAAATAAGTTGCAAAAACCTTCCACTCATCATTATTTTCCATTTTGCTTTTTACATATAAATCAACTAATCTAGTCTAATTCTTATAATGAGTTCGTCGACAACACACACAAGTAAAATTAGGCCTTTCACTTGAATTCACCTTAAACTTTGTAATTTCATGTTCAAATTGTTCTGTACTTGAAATCTGTACATTCCCTTCCACATTACCTTCTATTACTGTATCAGATTCTGCACTGTCCTCTTTTTCACCAAAGTAACAAAACTCAACTTCTTCACAAATGTTCTTCACATCTAGTTCAGTTCCATGCAAAAGAGCACTGTTTAACTGTTTTAGCTTAAGTGCTGGACTTTTTGCATAATACAACCTTCTTACTAATTTCCTCACTTTATTATGATGCACTGCTAACATCCTAAAATGGTGAAAAACACTCTGACATACTTTTCTTGAAAGACAAGCCAGTGAATGCCCATGCAAACTTGTTTTTTCTCTCACTCTACAAGGATCTAACTCTTGCAAAATCTTCATCTTTTATTTTAGACTTTTCTTAGTATATGTCCGTAAGAAACTGAGAAACAAATCAATTGAATCCTGTCGCACACTACAAATACTACTACAATTCCAAGTATACACTGGAGCCTTAGGACATCTCCCTAAAACTTCATCAGCTAACACTTAGTCTGTATTTCTAGGCACAATTTTTTCTTTTTCAACCGGACAACCGTCCTTCACCTCATATGCTCGACCACTGGTGTCAACTGCATGCACCAAATCATTATCCTGAAAGTAACTTTCTTCATTAAAAAATGGCTCACAACTTGAACTATGCTTCCATTCTCCAGAAAAAACCTCACACAAATTAGTCTGATTAATTACTCTTTTCCACTTACATTTTTATTTGAAAACACTGATTACCTTATCTAGTGTACGAATTCTATTGATTACTGAACCATATAATTTGTTTTCCACTTTAAATGCCTGATCCACAATCTTCACTATGCTTTTTTTTCTTGTAAAAAGCACTCTTCTTTTGATACATCTTTACATTTTTTAATAAATTTGAAACTATTCTGTTATAAAACATTCGTCTATGAATGTCAATAAATTGATTTCTCCTTCTATTGCTATAGAGAATATCATCTCCTTCTACTGGTCTAACATTTTTTGAGGGGCACAGTTTTTTCTTTGTATTTAGAGATGGGTTTTTTTCTTTGAAAGAACATCCTTTTTTTTTTTACATTTCATTAATTTCCTTCAAAAGTCCTTAGTTTGCTTACCAGGAGCATTCTTTTTTTTACTGAAGATTGTGTTTTGGATGAATCTTGTATTTGTGTTTTCTTGGACCATAAATCATGTTTATATATTTTTTGTCGTCTTTCCTTCGTCGGCATATTCTTTTATCTTTCTATAGATGATTACAATCTGTGCTAAAGAAAAAACAACATATTATAGACCACTACAAACATACTACATAGCAATTACAATAAGTAAACGATATAAACACTAGTTTACAACATAAGTAAGTTTATACCACAGCAACTCTGTCACAGCAAAAGTGCAGTACAGTTTCATTAATAATCTCACTCTCTGCCTGCACCATCTCACTTTGTGCCTGTGTCTTATGTCACGCTGGTAAACGTTTTCTGGTAAAATGTCTGGCTTTAAAAGTTTGGTCAAGGATCACACTGAGTGTCTGTGTGAAATAAGGAATTATATTTTCACATTTTTCAATAATGTCACCTGTGTCTGCTGACAGTTTGCATCTCTAAGCTTAAAGGGTACTTTCTGCCTGTGTCTCATGTCACTCTGGTAAAGGTTTTCTGGTAAAATGTCTGGCTTTTAAACTTTGGTCAAGTATCACACTGAGTGTCTGCGTGAAATAAGCAATTATATTTTCACATTTTTAAATAATGTCACCTGTGTCTGCTCACAGTTTGCATCTCTAAGCTTAAAGGGTACTCTGTGCTTGTATCTCACCTCACTCTGTGCCTGTGTATCATCTCACTCTGTGCCTGCCGCATCTCTCTCTCTTTGTGTGTGTCATTTGATAAAATGTATGACTTTAAAAATTTTTACAAGGATCACACTGAGTGTCTGTATGAAATAAGGAATTATATTTTCAAATTTTTCAATAATGTCACCTGTGTCTGCTCACAGTATGCATCTCTAAGCTTAAAGGGTACTCTGTGCCTGTGTCTCACCTCACTCTATGCCTGTGTGTCATCTCACTCTATGCCTGCCCCATCTCTCTCTCTTTGTGTGTCATTTGTCTTTTTGCGTATGTTTCATCTCACTCTGGTAAATATTTTATGGTAAAAAGTATGGCTTTAACATTTTTGACAAGGATCATACTGAGTGACTGTGTGAAATTAGGAATTATATTTTCACATTTTTCAGTAATGTCACCTGTGTCTGCTGACAGTTTGCATCTCTAAGCTTAAAGGGTACTTTGTGCCTGTGTCTCACCTCACTCTGTGCCTGTGTGTCATCTCATTCTGTGCCTGCCCCATCTCTCTCTTTGTGTGTGTCATTTGGTATATTGTATGGCTTTAACATTTTGGTCAAGGATCACACTGAGTGTCTGTATGAAATAAGGAATTATATTTTCACATTTTTCTATAATGTCACCTGTGTCTGCTCACAGTTTGCATCTCTTAGCTTAAAGGGTACTCTGTGCCTGCCCCATCTCTCTCTCCTTGTGTGTGTCATTTGGTATAATGTCTGGCTTTTAAATTTTAGTCAAGGATCACACTGAGTGTCTGTGTGAAAAATTGAATTATATTTTCACATTTTTCAATAATGTCACCTGTGTCTGCTGACAGTTTGCCTCTTTTAGCTTAAAGGGTACTCTGTGCCTGTGTCTCATGTCACTGTGGTAAATGTTTTCTGGTAAAATGTCTGGCTTTTAAATTTTGGTCAAGGATCATACTGAGTGTCTGTGTGAAATAAGGAATTATATTTTCACATTTTTCAATGATGTCACCTGTGTCTGCTGACCGTTTGCCTCTCTTAGCTTAAAGGGTACTCTGTGCCTGTGTCTCACCTCAATATAAAATATAATTCCATTTTTTTACACAGACACTAAGGGGCCGATTATGATGGAGGATTTTCCGCATCCTCCGGGCCGGCGGAAGCCACCGCCGGCCCGGAGGATGCAGAAAATCCTCTGCGGACCCACCAAAGACCAACCGCCACATTAGGATGGCTGGTGGGTCCTGGTTTCTGTCCGCAGCTTTTCCGCCGTGGTTGGCTTACAACCGCGGCGGAAAAGCTCTAATATGGTGACGGTGTCTCTCAGACACCATCAACCATATTAGGATGGGCTGTGCAAAATGCTTTTCCGCGGCGGGTTTTCCGCTGTGGAAAAGCATGTGTAACTTCACTGCAGGGGCCCGTTGCGGGCCCCCTGGGTAAAGGGTGGGTGGGGGTGCACATGGGGGGTACCAGGTACCCCCCTGCATTTGTATGCAGAAATCGTCAGGCACCGCACGGTGCCTGTCGCTTTCTGCATACAAATGCAATGTATGCATTTTTACCATTGCGGCGGATGCAGCTTGAAGCTGCACCCGCCGCAATGGTAAAAATAGAGGATGTGATGGCCAGGGTGACGGTCACATCCTAATTGCACAGGAGGGAACTCCGCAGGGCATGCGGAGGTTCCCTCCTACTCTATGGTGGTGGACGGACTCAGGTCCGTCCGCCATCATAATCGGCCCCTAAGTGTGATCCTTGACCAAAATTTAAAAACCAGACATTTTACCAGAAAACATTTACCAGACTGACATGAGACACAAGCACAGAGTACCCTTTAAGCTAAGAGAGGCAAACTGTCAGCAGACACAGGTGACATTATTGAAAAATGTAAAAATATAATTCGTTATTTCACACAAACACTCAGTGTGATCCTTGACCAAAATTTAATAGCTAGATATTTTACCAGAAAACATTTACCACAGTGACATGAGACACAGGCATAGAGTACCCTTTAAGCTAAGAGAGGCAAACTGTCAGACAGACACAGGTGACATTATTGAAAAATGTGAAAATATAATTCCATTTTTTACACAGACACTCAGTGTGATCCGTGACCAAAATTTAAAAACCAGACATTTTACCAGAAAACATTTACCAGACTGACATGAGACACAGGCACAGAGTACCCTTTAAGCTAAGAGAAGCAAACTGTCAGCAGACACAGGTGACATCATTGAAAAATGTTAAAATATAATTCCTTATTTCACACAGACACTCAGTGTGATCCTTGACCAAAATTTAAAAGCCATACATTTTACCAGAAAACATTTACCACAGTGACATGAGACAAAGGCACAGAGTACCCTTTAAGCTAAGAGAGGCAAACTGTCAGCAGACACAGGTGACATTATTGAAAAATGTGAAAATATAATACCATTTTTACACAGACACTCAGTGTGATCCTTGACCAAAATTTAAAAGCCAGACATTTTACCAGAAAACATTTACCACAGTGACATGAGACACAGGCACAGAGTACCCTTTAAGCTAAGAGAGGCAAACTGTCAGCAGACACAGGTGACATTATTGAAAAATGTGAAAATATAATTCAATTTTTCACACAGACACTCAGTGTGATCCTTGACCAAAATTTAAAATCCAGACATTTTACCAGAAACAATTTACCACAGTGACATGACACACAGGCACAGAGTACCCTTTAAGCTAAGAGAGGCAAACTGTCAGCAGACACAGGTGACATTATTGAAAATTGTGAAAATATAATTCCTTATTTCACACAGACACTCAGTGTGATCCTTGAGCAAAATTTAAAAGCCGACATTTTACCAGAAAATATTTACCAGACTGACATGAGACACAGGCACAGAGTACCCTTTAAGCTAAGAGAGCCAAACTGTCAGCAGACACAGGTAACATCATTTAAAACTGTGGAAAATATAATTTCTTCTTTCACACAGATACTCAGTGTGATCCTTGTCCAAAATGTTAAAGCCAGACATTTTACCAAAAAACATTTTCCATAGTAAATCGTTTTTGACACAGAGCACAGCCCTTTTAAATGACCACTACATAACAAGGCAGAAACCTAACTCATTTCCAAAATACATTTCCAATATGCACCATTACATTTTTTTACCAGCATTACAAAAAAAAGACACACAATGCAAGAATAAAAAAGCACAATATGCTTCTTAATATTCCCCATAGTGCATACAGCAGTCTATCTTTATTAAATGAATCATTACTCACCTTTAAAAATGCTTTGGAAGATTTAGAACAGTGTCAGTCACACACACCAGATTTTCTTAAGCAGAATCTCTGAAATGCTCCTCCAACACTGCAGCCACAAATGGCCCTAATTCCCAGTAATTTTTCACACATATCCCTGGACTTAACCAATAAAAATTCTTCTCACACTATTTCAAAACCAAACTGACATTTTAATTGGTTCTACATTTCAACACTTTCAAACTCATATAATATTTACCAATCCCCCCAGTGCTCATTCACCCTGTTACCATGGTAACTCCCACCTAACTCAGCACACAGTTGAAAAGTTCATCATACTATGTTGCAAATGAATCTAGCAAGGGTGTTTGACCTCTCAATGTACTAGCTAATCATGTGCAAGGTTTCTTTCAATGACTTTTTCTCAACCATTAGAATTCCTTCTTTGAAAAAACAAAAGCATGCACCCTCATTTTCAGTGGAAAATTTAAAAAAACACCAATCATTTCTTCTCTTTCAAGGGCACTGAATCTCAACCACTTTTTTTTTAACATAACTCCTACTTTCAAACTGCCATTTCATTTCCACAACTCATCTGAATACAACCACATCTACCTTGAAGATGCCAAAACTCTGGATTGTGGGTCTTAGCTTTGTTCACTGGAGTGAAAAATATGCAAGTAGCAGAGGTATTTCCAACCTTGATTTACCAAATGTGGACATTATGTGGATTGGCCAGAGAGGATTGAGATGTCACCAATTGATACCATTGGTAAAATCCTTTATGCATCTACCACACCCTGACCTCATAATTGTGCACTGTGGTGGAAATTACCTGGGCACTTTGACTGGGGTAGGTCTGGAAATGCTTTTAAAGGGCATCTTTGGGCAATTGATGACACTTTTTCCAAAAACTGCCTAATGACAAAAGCAAAAATGGAACTGGTCCAACCAATTTTGTCCACAAATTGAGAAAGCAAGGAGACATGTGAATAAATCTGTTTCTGCTTTCCTCAGAGACTATGGTACGGGTTCCATATACCACAACAACTTGTGTTACAACATGCAAGGCGTCTATAAGAGAGCTGCTGTACATCTTACAGATGAGGGGAATAGAGTCTTCCTCTTGAATTTTAGACTCTGCATCGGTACCTACTTGTAGTTACAAAAATCACCCACATACCACAACAGCTCTTTTTAGAGCTACCCTACCTCTAAGCACTCCAAATTCTTATTTTACACTATTTTCTTTCACTGTTTTTCCCTGTGCTACACTCAGGGTACGCGTACCGGGAAGCGTACATGGGAACGCACCCAGCGCTTACCCCGCGAAAAATTCAACAAACAAAATAGGTTTTTTTGCCCTTCAGGGTCCTTCTAGGCCCCCCTCAGAAAACCTAGGGGGTCAGGGGGGGTCTACCCTGCCCCCTTTTAATCATTTCCCCCTTTTTATTTTCACCTCTTGTGTCTCGATTCTACCGAGACACAAGATGGCGGACTCTCCGGACTGTTTAGAATGTTAACAGACACCCGAGAGCCAATCAGCTTTCCGCTCGCACACTCGCTCCCCGGCACGCGTACCTGTAAGCGCTTGAAGTGCGCATATAGATATATACATTTTTTATAAGTTAATTTTCATAAAAACCACTGGAGCAATTTTCACCAAATATAGAAAAGGCACTTCTGCGTACCAGTTCCTACAATTTTGCAAAGTTTGGTGTAATTTCCTTCAGCGGTTCGGGCTGTAGCCTTGTCTATTCGTCCTATGGAAATTAACATGGGGAAAACACGTTTTGGGACCCCCCTTTTTTCTCGGCCCCCACTTCACGAATCCCCCCGAAACTTTCAGGGAAGGAGCGCAGCGGAGCTGGCCTAAATTTTAGAAAATTACACGCAAATTCCTCAACCGGTGCCAAAGTTATTCCCAATAGAATGTTGCGGATTTCCTATGGTAGCTAGGTCCTAACTATAACTACCTACTGGCGACTGCCAGTAGGTAATATATATATATATATATATATATATTTTAGCATAGTGCATAGTGGTGTAGAGTGGAATTACAGAGTGGCATAGCATAGAGTGGAATGGCGTAGAGTTGAGCATTGTAGAGTAGTGGTGAATAGCAGTTCACAAAGAGTCTATGCTCTCACAGTTGTTTGGGTAGTTTTCCTAGGCACAAGGATATTGAGGATCTGATTGCTAGGTTGGTCTGGCCTGTTTTTGCTTGGGGTCATGGGTGTGGTGCCATGGTAGCTGGTGTAGGGTTGGTGTGTCAATTCAGCACCATGACATGTTATAACCTGAACGTCAAATATATATATCCAAGGGCAGCGGCTGCTAAAACTGGTGCATTCCTCTAGAAACTCTTGACCTCTCTTTTGCAACTGGTGCTTTCAGAACACACAGAGGTTTAAATCAATGGAAATCGAGGCTGCAAGACAGCCTAGATTTCCTAGATATGATGCTAGCTGGCCTTCAAAATTCATGATTGCAATTGTTTGCTGATTAATTCAGACATGGTGTGGAGGAATAGGGTATGGCTGGGAAGAGGAGTCAGGAGGTCTTGGTGTGGGCTATATCACTGACTTGAAGCCTGGATTGGTGTGGGAATTCCAACAGCCGAATGGAGATCACACCAGCATTGGCAACTGGAGACACAACCATGATTTTAAAATCCGTGTTTTTAATCCTGCGCTGTACAATTTTCTAAATAAATCTTTTCAGGCACCCCAGTCAAACCAAACCCTGTATATTAATGCAGATTTTTGCAATGTACATAATGTGTTATACCATAAAACAGTGCCTGCACTTTCAAGCACCCCACAGCCATGCCTCAGCTGCACACACTCTCGTATTCAGTTGGTGGAGTAGTTAAACAGGGAACATTTGCTGGTCACAGGTGAGAGCAGGAGTGGCGACAGGTGAAAGAAGGAGAGAGGTAAAGGACGTGTGATGGTAAGAACTTGTTGTTTTGTAAGAAGTGAGGGGGGAGGAACAGTGGGCTGGAGCCTGCCAGCGAAAAGAGAATGGAGGACTGCAGAGGGCGACAAGAGACAGAAAAGGAAAGGCTTTAGGAGAGAGAGAAGGAACGTCTGCAAAAGGTGAGAAGGCATAGCTTAAGAAGAGAGGCACTTGGCTAGAGAAGCAAATAAACAATAGAGCTGCAGATGAATGAACAAAGATGAGAGAGAGCAGAAGTGGCTGCATTTCAGAGTTGGGAGGAACAGAGAGGAGAAGAAGAACAGCAAAAAGTGAGATGGGAAGTAGAAGGTTGGAATGCAGAAGATCTGAGTGACAGAAAATGGAGGGCTTCAATGAGTGAGGGGAGAAAAAAGGGGCTGCAGCGATAAAGTGTTTGCAGCATGCAAAGCTGCAGAAGGTGTGAGGAATAGTGAAGGGAAGCTGAAAGAAGTGATGCGATCAGTTGGAAGATGCCAGTAGAAGATGCAAGAGGAGGTAGTTAAGGAGGTTCTGCTGAAGATGAGGTTATACAGACCGGTGGCTATTAGTGATGAGAGGGAAATATACGACAGCGCTTCTGTCACAGGTCAGAGTCTGAGAAGGGATGGCATTAAATGCTGGGGAAGCTCAGAGAAAGAAAGGAGGAGTAGAGAAGAAGGAAAGGCTGCATGAGGAAATACAGGAAGAGGCAGCATGGGGTGAGAAAAGGGACACATGAATGGAAGGAACAGGGAGGAGAACTAGCAGAGATGGAAGATCTACTGTTGAGAGGGGCATCATACGAAAGGACTAAAGGGATTCTGATTGCTAGTGAGAAGTGATTGTTAAATTAGATGAGATGAGCAAGAAAAGGAGGGCAGCGGAGGCAAGCATCACCAATAAAGACAATTGCTAAAGAAACAAATAGGGATACTGAAGGAACGGGTGTAAGAAAATGTATGTGGTCAGAGAAGGGAGTGTTTTATGAGTTGTGAGTGGTGTAAAGCGGATCATCTCTCATTTGGATGTATTTGTCCATACGCATGCAGGCCCCCTCCAAGGTGCAAGGCGTAGAGCGTATGCTGTCTAAGTAAACAGGTGGAGAGGCTTCACTTTGGCATCATGGAGGGGATCTGGACATGCATTTCTATCACTGAATTGCATTTGCATGCATATATTTGAATGTGCATCTCTCAATATTAGTGTAACTACTCAATACCAGGTCTCCCCTTGTGGGTGTCTTCATGTCACCTGTCTGGGCCATCATGGTGACTTTTTGTAATGTGCAGATCGCAACGAGGTATCGACGGACAGAGCGGGGCCTCTACCACCGAGCAGTTGCCGGTTGAGGTGGGGCTTACTCCCACAGAAAGCTGGGAATGAAGATATAATTCTTACCTACACACACATGGGAATCATGTCGGGTAGGGTGGCAATAAACCACTGATCTATTTAATTCTTTCACGTGCAAATTATTGTGTACAATACATCTTATTGATTGCTTTCCTTGCAGTAGCATTTAACAACTACTAGGTCCTGAGGAAAGCCGGGCTAGCTAGCCACACGGCTGAAACATGTCGACCTCACTATTCGCCAGGAGATAGTGAATTTGTTCCATACTATCAGGCGATCTATTTTATCTCATGGCATTTGGACATACCTAATAAACCTAATTTTTTTGCCCTTATAGTCATTTTTAAACTGCACCCGTTTATCACTCGCACTGCACTCCATCAGTTGTCTCATATCTTGAACAACTACTGTGGCTGAGATTACTGAGAGTATGAGGTCAGGTATCAATTTATGTTAGCCGTGGAGCAACATTTGGCTACATTCGACCCTCCTCTCATAGTCTTCCAAATGACGAAGTTCCGCCAAATGAGTGGGCTGATGGAGAATTCTCTCTAGACAGGTTTTGGGCAAGCTATCTACATCTGGTGAACAGTTTCTTTTGAGCATTCTGTTTTTTTTGTCATACCACCAGACTGACCTTCTCCCTTAATTATGCAAGACTTTTTGTAATGTGCCAGCACAATGCTCATAGCCTTGAGTACCTATACACCACCTCTAGTGTTTTAGTTGTGAATAGTAAGAGGTCTTTCTTCATATTTGTAACCCTCAAACTCACACATGAATTGAGTGTACACCATGCTGCCTTTATTTAAACCATACCGTAGCATTTTGCAGTGGAACTGCTGCTCTGTCTACAAACAGCATCCTTTTGGGCCTTTGACGGTTTTAGAAGACCACAGTGGGCTTGTGAGTCATAAATTAATATTTAACCTTCTAGCCCTTATTCGACCTTGGTAGGTGTTCCCATTCACTCCTCGGTTCTCCTATCGATTCACAGATTTCCCCACTGACAAGTTGCAACAGTAGTGGGTCTGCATAACATCGTCTAAGTTCCCTGTACACTTCAGCACCAATAGGTAGCTTCCTTTTCCTCAGTTAGCTCCGCATGCATGCGGTCTAATGCATCCTGTTTGGGCATTTACTCGTGCTTAGTTTGTGAATGTTAAGGAACTTACATTATTGTTCTCCCCTGAGCCTGATTTGGGCTGAACATTAAAAAAAAACAGTGTTTTCCCCCACTGATACTACTGAGCTGACTTCTCTCAAAGTGTCAAAGCTCTGTGAACGGTAAGTAACTCCATCTGTTCCGAGTTGTGGTCTGATACTGTTTAGGAGCATCATTTCTGTGAGCCTGTGGGGATCCAAAACATGTTCTCAGTTTTTGGACACTTTACACTATTAAATTATCCCTACCTCTTCTCAGGTGCTTCGCCTGCAGCCAGTGCTCTGTAGCAAAGGAAGCGCTATCCTACTCCAGTGGTTCTGTGGCCTCGTTGCCTATGACTAAACTGCGCGAGACAATGTTGCATCCATGTAGGTGGTAGTAAGTCTGTCTGTAGTCTCTGACATTTAAATAAATCGGATGCTATAGTGCCCTGGCCGCTGACAGGGAGCGTTCCATCCAGGGCTTAATTTGTGCCGGTGCTTTCCGGTGCGTAGCACCGCCACTTTTATGACAGGGCCGGGTCTACACTCTGCATCTGCTGAACTGCGCGCACGTCAAATTTTTCAATAATTTAAAGTTACACACTACTGACTAGTGCTTGTCTGTCACCCTGTCAGACTCGTGACACAGCGTGTTTTTTTTTGCATCGCAATCGCCTTTCCGAGGAGTGAGTGAGTCGCTCACAGAGTCACAAGCACACTGTGACTATGAATATTTAAACTGTGTTGAAAATTAAATTGAATCTTGACGGCGGCGCCGCATCGCACTGCGCGCCGCGGAGTCGCCTTATTAGCCACTTACTTGCGCCTGCCCGAGGCCACCCGGTGGCCATCAGGAGGGCGGGCCCTTAGTCACGTAGGGCTGCCCCCGACCCCCAGCTAATGGTTGCCACCCCTCAGGGCAGGTTGCCCGGTGGAGGTGGGCAGAACTATGACGCACATCCGGGGCTGGCAGGGAGAGGGTATATCTCCCCCTCTGGCCGTTGTGGTGGCCTCTTTGCCGCTCCGGACGTTGCGTCGAACACGTCGGGACACTCTTTTGGACACTCTTTGCCGCCGGTGAGTGTCTTTCGGGTTGCCTTCGGGCATTACCCCCCCTCCACCTACTCCCTCCCTGCAGAGGTCCGAGTTCTGGCCAGGCGGCTCGCTTAGCGTCGGGCCGTTGTGGAGGTGGGGGTTTTGGCAGGCGGGTTTTTGGCCTTGTACGGGGGTGCGTTGCCCACAGGCGCCATATCTTTATTGGTTCTAGCGTTCTTGGGCCGCAACCACCCCCCCCTTTTTGTCTTTATGTCCGTAGTCTTCGGCCGGGCTTTCGTGCCTCCGGATCAGGGTCCGGGCCTCGGCTGGGTCCGTGTGGCGCCGGCCCGCCTGACTACCCCTGGTTTATTATCACGCAAGTTCGGAGGAGCACTGGAGGAAAGTGCCGGGGCTGGGTAAGTTTGGCTTCCTCCGCATTTGGGCGTCCACGAGGTGGCGAGCGGTGGCCGAGGACTCGTGCGGGGGCCGCGTGGTCTCGCTTGAGCCCCCCCCCCTCCCATTGGTCCTGGCGGGTGCGGTTTACACCTCCACCCCTCCACCCCTCTGGTCCCGACCTTCCAAGACACGATGCTGATGTTGGAAGTCCCGAGCGGGGGCGGCGTGGTCAAGCGTCCGGCGGGGAGCTGGAGGCCATTTTGTCCCCTCTCCGTCTTTGGCGCGCGGTTCCGTCCGCTGTCCCCGTTTAATTCACTACATTTTGCACTGTTCCGGCGCGTTTGTAGATAGTAACTAATGCTTGGCGGTATATATTGCGCTTGTTTCCGGTGCATAGAAAGTTGCTCCTGGGCATAGAAAGTTGCTCATGATGCCTGTGGCGCTGTTTTCCGTGAGGGTCGAGTTTAGCTGGCATTGTTCGATGTAGCGCACGTTCATGTTCCGTGTCTATATGCTTTAATGTTGGTCATCATGTCTTCGACGAAGTTCCTGCGATGGGCTATGAAAACTTGCAATTCCTATGTGGCGCACATGGTGCCAGGCGCGCTATCTTCGGGGATACATGCATTTAACGTTGTTATTATGTCTGGATAAACGCTTTCCTACGAAGGTTTAAGATAACATACATTGCTATTTTGCGCACGTGGGCCGAGCGTTCTGTGTGCACTGGGGGCGATGAAGAAACTGTATGTCTGGCGCATATACTGTATATGTTATGCACAACACGTGCTACATGCAATTTCAAACATCGGTTGTATGATTTCAATTTTCGTGATTGTAGGGACTTTCAAAAGCTCGGGGGCCTGGCATTGCATGCTAGAATTACTAGCGCGATTACTGATGCAGCCTATTATCTGAGGTTGTCGGCGAGTGGTTAGTTTTGTTTGTCCGTACGTGTAAGGTTGCCTCCCTTTCCTCGTGATGTGCCTCCCTCGTAAGCAGAACTGGTGCGACTAGGCCGGTCCTCTGTTTACTTTACAACTGGCGACTTTGCCACGTCTCTCTCGGGGGGCTTGGCCTCCTCCTACATCTTAGCCTCGAGGTATTTGGGCCTTTGCACCCTTAGGGCGCAAGCAGGTCATGAGGGGACAATATTGTGTCAATAAATTTAAATTCATTAATGTTCTTTGCGAAAATTTCCAATATAGAGGTCACACGAAACAGAGTTGGACTTGCAACATATAGAATAAGATGTTTTCATGTTGTACAATATAGAGGTCACGCGAAACAGAGATGGACGTGCAACATATAGAATAAGATGTTTTCCAACTTGAAACAGTGATTTTACATAAGCAATAACACGAGATTCGAAATTGCTGTAAAGGTACAGTTTCTGTGGCGCTATCGTTAGCGCGTTCGGCTTTTGCGATGCGTTAGTGGTTCGAGCCCTACCTAGGAACATTATGTTTTCTGTCCAACTCCAGCTGGTATATTCATGCTCTATTGTGGGTGCGCTGCTAATTCATTTCGCCTTTCCTATTACGCCTTATAAAACAAAGAGAACAATTCTAAACCCTGACCCTCCCCCCCCCTCCTGAGCGGCCATTTTTCAGTGTTCGGCGGGGTGGTAATGGCACTTTGTGCGCGGCCATGTTCCGTAGCAATATTCGAGGTGGTGCACACGCGTTGGTTTTAGGCCCCTATGACTTTGCATTTAAAGCAGGATGTACGAGTGTATGCTGGCGCAATTTTGTAGAGGGGTCCGTATTTACAAAGTGTGTGTGGTATCATGGGGCCTTAGTACCCCGGCCCACTTTGTCACTTATTCGTTTAACACCCAGCTTTGCATATTTTTAGCGCGAGGGTGGTGTGTGACCGTATTTACGATCATTGGGACATAGTACCTCGAGGCCCCAGCGTGTGTCTTATTCATTTACACGTGGCATAGCATGTCCAGCGCGATGGGTAAGCCTATTTATTGCGCGAGTGAGTTGATGGTGTCTGCATTCACAAAGGGTGTATTGTGTATTGGGTCTTTGTATCCTTAGGCCCTATCGAGTGTCTGGCTCAGTTTAACACGTGGCATTGCTTATTACAGCGCGATGGGTAAGCCTATGCGCGCAAAGGTGTTGCCTGTGTCCGTACTTAAATGGAGCGTAGTACCATTGGGCCATAGTACCTCGAGGCACAATTAGGTCTAATCATGTTTACACCTGGCATTGCGTTTTCAGCACGATGGGCAAGCCAATTCCGTGCGCAATCTTCGATGGTGTCCTTATTTACTAATGGCGTATAGTATCGTTGGGCCACAGGATCTCGAGACCATTCGAATGACTCATTTCTTCACACGTGGCACCGCATATTTCAGCGAGGCCCAATCGAATTATTCTATTCATTCTCACGTGTTTCTGCGTTTGCAGAACGAGAGGTAAGCCGATCACGGGCGCATTTTGGTTACCAGTGTTCAAATTTCATTAGGGTGTAGGGCATAAATATGCCGTAGTATCTCGAGGCCCGTGGCGCGATTTGTTTGGGCTACTACGCAATCACGACTAGGTCCTCGGGCAGATCGGTGTTAAGGTGCGTTCTGTCTCGAAGTTTTGATCCTGGCTATCTCAGCAGGTCTGCTGTAGGCGAGGCGCTAGACAGCGAGACAAGAGCAATCCCCCTAGCAACTATTATTATGATATGCGTTTGCGTTTAGGGAGGAGTGCATTTTCCATGGATGATTGATTCGGCTCAGATCGGTAGGGTCTACCGAGGTTAACATTTGGAAAAAATGTATCACTTGTCCGGTTGTTCGGGAGCGAAGTGTAGAATGGGAATAGAGTCAAGTGAACAAATGACAATTGAAACCGAATTGGGACGCGGGAAAGTGACAAGTAGATTGCGTCCGAGGGTCATAAGTAGCATACGTACATTACAGGGGGTTTATGTGTAACGTACAGGTTACAAGGCGTAGTGTTATCATGCCCATTTGCCCTATTTTCCCGGTCCCTTCGGTCATTCACAATAGGGCGTCTCCTAATCAGTAGTGCGGGTCTGCGGGTCATACTACAATGGGCGCAATACAAGTCGAGAAAGGAGCAAGGTCTGCGGGCTGTCTCCCCCACCCTGCAGTTGGCTGCCGTTGGCCTTAGAGGACGTTGTAGGCTCCTTGTCATTTTGTCTTCTCGATTGTACAGCCTCCTTTCTCTGCCGGTGACCGGGAAACGTTCTCGGGATCTTTCTACCCTGCTGCGTTGTCTGGTCTACAGGCCTATGCCTCCCTGCATGCAAGATGCGCTTTATTATACAATAATACAGAAGCGATTTTGCACTGTTACAGGAGGCGATGGAGATAGTCGGATAGGATGGTAGCTCTCCATTGCGCCGTCTGCCTCCGCACTGTGTTCATTGAAGAGAAGAGGGGCGTGTGCATGTGTGGCCATGCGATCTAGCCCTGGCACGAACATTATTCTAGGGTCAGAGCGCCGCATAGACAAAAACAATCTTTCAATTAGAACTGTAGGGTGTGACTGTAGTATACGGTAACTGTGTGTCCATAGTAAGAGATTGGTGTTGTCCAGACAAACAGTAAGCGAACTATGCACGAGGCGATCAGCAGATACAGGCGACCGAGTATCCATGTTCTAGGACATATGCGATACACCAGCCAAGCTAATGCTACTGCATAGGGTGTACAATAGGTACACACAACCGATGGCTGGTGTACATCTCATGCAGTGGGTTGCATGGAACCGATTGCTGGTGTACATCTCATGCAGTGGGTTGCATGGAACAGACACGGCGGAGGTGTGCGCAGCGTTTAGGTGAATGAGCGCCTGTCACCCGCAGGAGAGGCGCTGAGCAATGGGTTATGTGTGCTCAGCAGACTTTGAATGACTGCTCGGTCCAGGGGAGGCGCGTAGCTGAGCGCTCAGTGTACAGGTAATGTGAATGGACACCTGCTCGGGCGCATTTGTAAGGCCTTTGGAGCATTTCTGGACTACATCTAACATTATCTCATATGAGATAGAGCCGCGAGGTCAGAACAGAATGTACGTAGACCACAACAGTGTGGAATCTGTGTGCCAAAGGTGCTATTTTCAGTCACGTCTTATGCAATTTGGCGGCTTGTGCGTCTGTTTTACAGAAGAGCAGGCACCCCATAGATTACACGTGGGGTGCTATGGAGCGCCCCGAGCCGCGTATTGTGACTCTTTTGGTTGTGCGGAAATTATTATTGGCCCTTAATATTATACATATGACAGACTCCTGTGGCGCTCTTTGGGGGGGGGGCCTCACTTTTGGATATTACCTAACTGCACTGTCTTGGAATGGTTGTAATCTATGGAAGTCCACCATGGAAGTGCCAAAATTAGAATAGTAGCAAATCCTAGGTCTAGCCCTAAGGTAATAGGACTTATATAACCATGCACATATCAATCCTGGGGCCTTTCCAAGTGGTAGAGTTAGTCTTGCTTATGCACATTCCCGGGACCTGCACTGTTTAATTTAACCTATGTAGTAAGGTCAAATGACAATAGCATTTGCTCTTCCTTAATTCGGCTATCGTCTGTCTGTTCTTCAAGGCTCTGGAATCTGGAAGGCAGCCTACCCGCTGCGCCTTCAGTTCGGGAGCTCCTGCTGCCTCCCAGTAGTATGAAGGGTCTACAGCCTTCAGTGCTCACTCAGTTCAAGTACTAGTGGAGCAACTGCAACCACTGCCGCGCCTGGACTGCCAACACTACTGATAAGAGTGGGCCCCCAGAAGTCTCTCAATCTAGAATTGCTCAGGAATTAAGTTACAGCTGGATGAAGTCTCAGAATGTCTATCTGGTTTCCAGCCCCCTGTTGTTCGTTTCACTATTAGGGGTGGTGGCTTGCTCGATGGGTTCCTAGCAGGAATTGGACTCACGGTTTCTCGCTCAGGGTTAGCATGGTTGGGCTCCCCTGGCTTGCGTCCTAACAGCCTTGTGATGAATCTGAGTATCCGTTGGTTTCCTTGTGCTCCTCCTTAGGTGAGGAGATGGCCTGAGGTTGATATTGCCAATATGGTGAGCACCTGGTTCAGAAACCCCTTCGCGGGGGTCGTAAGTCAACGTTATAGACAAGCTAGTCATGAGTTAGCATGGGGAGCTTTCTCCAGGTCTTGGGGGCTTGTGATACCAGCTGTTTACCTTTGCCATCCTGTATAAATGAAAGTCCTCCTCGCAAGTTACCAAATTTCACTTAGCGCACTGAAATTCCCCTCTGTACTTTGCTTGAGTATAGTTGCATAAGCATTCACAAGCACAGTTACAGTTGAATCGGGGAACTGCGCGTCGGCAGAAGTTATACATTCTGGGTGTAGTCTGCTGATGCTTTGTGTGAATGCGTGTGGTGGGGTTTTAGTGGTATGCGCTGGCTCGCCTATAGTTAGATCAGTGAGCGATTCAGCAGGAGAGGCCCCCTCATCTTGGGGCTCTTTCCAGGGGTATGACCCCTCGAACCTGGGATAGTCTACACGATTGCTGTAGAGGGTTTGTTCCCGGGGGTATATGCTCAATAGTGTCAGAGGGGCGGTTGGTCAGCAGGCATGTCATGTATGCAGGTCGGGATCTTGGGGGCACTTGGTTTCAGTCCCGGCAATCCCTGTGTGGTGGTCGTAAGTCAATCTTACAGACAAGCTATCTTCGAGGTAGCATGGCCTAAGCTGTTCTAGACTATAGCCCGAGAGGGCAGGCGATGCCTGCTGTTAATACCTTTCAAATCTGTATTGGCACATGCAAGGACATTGTCCTAGTTATATAGTATGATGTTATTACTTCTATGCCTCGGTGCTCTGAGTATAGCAGCACATGCGTTCATGAGCACACCGCCTTTCGGTTATGCGGAGAGCGGCGTTACAGCAGTGTTGTATCTTAGCTGGGAGTAGCCTGCTGGCGATTGTCGTGAAGGGTTAAGTTTCATGGCTTGTGCTGAAACTCCTATCAATTGATATGAAGCGCCTTCAGCAGTAGGGGCCACTCCTCTTCACTTTGTCACTTACCTGGTAGTATGACTACACGACCCGGGGATGGTTACACTAATGTTGTAAAAGAGTAAGACCCGGGGTAGTGGCAGAAGGGCCTGGTTTTCTTCAGGCATGTATTTGTCATGTCAGGATCAGGTTTCTGGTGGGGCGCTAAGTAGTGCCAAGCAATTATCAGGTCTAGGAAGTAAAGCACAGCGCCATGAAGAAATCTTCCCATACAAGGGCGGGGTTTCTTTAAACTTGAAACGATTTAGGACAAGTCTAAGGCTACTTTGAGGCGGATAGGGTTCATCTCACGTCTGTGGGCGTTGACCTATTCCTCCTCTATTAAAAGAGGCTCTTTTGAGCAAATGTTGCAGGTAAAGGTAGTAGCGTTGGTGGGGGGCCCGTGCGGCGGCGGGGACCATCGCGCGGGCTGTGGCGGAGTTACAGGGCAATCCGGAAACAGAGAGGAGCAACACAGTACTTCAGCGGGCACATAGGGGTGCCAGAGCCTAACCTAGAACCTCATGGGAGGCTAGGAATCCGAGACGGCGCCCCAGTAGTCCTTCGGGCGGTTGTGGGCCTGTGCAACCGGGGGTTGCTTAGATACGCCCCGCAAGGGGCGTGAGTAGTTTATTACCATAATGATCAGCAGCGGGGTGGTTCGCCACTGTGCTGATTGGCTCATCAGGCGGGCAGGTGGCGAGAATGCGGCCTGCCCTTGGATTGCCCGTAAGATAACCCAACGTGATTACATAATGTTGTATGTAACAATAAACCTGCAGCAATTTTTCCCAATCTTAACACTTGTGTCTGTGTGTTATTTGCGGGATGTTGTTATATGGGGGTGGGGGGTTCCTGTGGCCCTGAAGTGACTATGCGCCTGCCCCCATCAGGAGGGCGGGCCCTTAGTCACGTAGGGCTGCCCCCGACCCCCAGCTAATGGTTGCCACCCCTCAGGGCAGGTTGCCCGGTGGAGGTGGGCGGAACTATGACGCACGTCCGGGGCTGGCAGGGAGAGGGTATATCTCCCCCTCTGGCCGTTGTGGTGGCCTCTTTGCCGCTCCGGACGTTGCGTCGAACACGTCGGGACACTCTTTCCCTCCCTACCTCTAACCCTGAGTGTCAGCTATGGGGGGGCTCCTGAGGGAGTTTTAATGTGTTTCCTTTTTCGTTGCAGGCGGAGTTACAGGGCAATCCGGAAACAGAGAGGTGCAACACAGTACTTCAGCGGGCACATAGGGGTGCCAGAGCCTAACCTAGAACCTCATGGGAGGCTAGGAATCCGAGACGGCGCCCCAGTAGTCCTTCGGGCGGTTGTGGGCCTGTGCAACCGGGGGTTGCTTAGATACGCCCCGCAAGGGGCGTGAGTAGTTTATTACCATAATGATCAGCAGCGGGGTGGTTCGCCACTGTGCTGATTGGCTCATCAGGCGGGCAGGTGGCGAGAATGCGGCCTGCCCTTGGATTGCCCGTAAGATAACCCAACGTGATTACATAATGTTGTATGTAACAATAAACCTGCAGCAATTTTTCCCAATCTTAACACTTGTGTCTGTGTGTTATTTGCGGGATGTTGTTATATGGGGGCGGGGGGTTCCTGTGGCCCTGAAGTGACTATGTTTGCTGCTGGGGTGGGCCGCGGTCCGGAGGAGGACACTGGTTTGGGCGTTTTTTGGGCTGGATTTTGGTGGATGGGGTAGGGGCTGTGCGTCAACGTGCGCAGTGTTTTTTGCACACATTGCCACGCCCCAGCATAACCACTGCAGCGGCGTGCAACAGGCAGCTCGCTCACCACGACCTGCAGTCAGTCACTGCATTCAAGTCAGACCTCCGGCCCCCACCGACAGTCGTGGCGCAGGTTGAGAAGGGTATCGATCAGCCATACTGTGGAGAAATTGGTGTCTGGTTGCCAAATAAGCAGCAGAAGCAGCACCCGTCCCATCCAGGCCCCAAGTAAGTTCCTAACGACCATCTTAATTAAAAAAAAAACAATGCCAATATCATCCTCACAATCATGTAATTTTCCAGTAGGGTGAGGCGGGGGGAGTGGGGGCACCGGCCGCAGTACGGACCTGCCGCCTGCCGGGGTTAAGAAGGGTCACTTAAGATAATAGTTAGATAAACTGCACCTTTGTACAAACAGTTGAACCAGCAACGTTTGCACAACTGCAATTTAGCATTTTGTGTATGGACTCACTGGTGCAAATCTTGCCTTTTCAGTGGTGGCACATGTAAATGTCGTTTTTGCACCAGTCGATCGGTACAAATGCTGGTTTAAACTAGAAAATATTTGAGAAGCAATGACACGATTAGTGGAGAGGGTAAAATGTGTAAGATGAAAAACTTGGGATGTTTCCATTTGAAAGCTTATTTTGAGGCGCTACAGGCTCGTGACGGCTCCTATATAAATAGTTGTCGAGCACCAGAGGAAACGGTTTACTATTTGGGGTGAAATACATTTATTTGAAACTTTTCAGAAAACGAATGATTGGAATCACGTTATTGGCAGACGTAAATCACAATCACTCCACAAGTCGTGAGTACATTTATGTGGCTGTGGGCTCTAGCACCAGAGCGTTGGCGGGGGTGATGCACGACGACCCGTTCCCGGGGTCCCAGCCCATTACATTGGTAGGCAGTTCATTACCACAGCGGGATGGCGCTGTGATGCTGTTTAGTGAGTTGGTAGTGCCAACCGCATTATAATGACCCCTCCTCACAACCACCTACTCGGAATCTGCAGACCCCACAACCCCACTCGGAGTCTGTATCCAGGATCACGAGCTGTGACTGAACAGAAGTCCAATACACACCGCTGTCTCTCCCGTTTGTTACCACATCCGGGCCTCTAATCACATGTAACCACATCACCCTCGCTAGGTGGGGGACGGGACTCAACAAGTGACCACGTTCAGAGCCTATGATTTGAGTAAATGATTGTCACAGGAGGGGTCTATAACAGCATGGGGGAAAAGGTCAGAAACCCACCCTGAAGAATGAGTAATTTAATGCATTCATGTGTTTAGTGGAATTGATGGTGTATTTAGAAGGTATTTCCTGACCTACGGCGGGCTGACCTTGACCATGGACTACTGCACGTGCACAGGTAGGCTAGGGTGCCCAAATATGGTTTCACCCGCACATATAAGAACTCCACACAGAAACTCCTACACATAGGTAAGTGGGTTACTACTGCTTTTAACACAGAGAACCTTTTGTTACTTGCAGTTCACAAATGTAATCCTTGTAATATAGCACAGTGAGCTGTAACGTGACTCCTACACCTTGTAAACCTCGCTGCCTTAAGTAACACATCCTGTATATAGTGATTTACACACATATGATTTATTGTCAAGGTAGAATCTGTACGTGTGATGTAAGGCGCCCTGACACCCTGCATTGGGATGAGTAGCACTATAAAACAACTCAAACAAAATAGTTATATTTAAACTGTTATTTGTGTGAATACTGGGACAGACAGACATATCTGATGCTCTTTCAGTGCATGCATATCTCTTATTTACAGGGGTTGGACAAAGTCAAAAGCATGCCTCTTTAGTAACTGGGAGGTGATAACAAGCTGTGTGCCTTTGTTTGCCCTTCATTGCATTTGCATCTGGGTGTGAGGACCCAGAAAGCTCACAGGTAGGACACTCTAAGTAAAGGGGGCCTGATGGCCCCTTAAATTCAGCCTTTGTTTTGGGCCAACTGTAAAGTAAAATAACAGAGCCCCCTTGCTGTCTGCTCGGAAAGAAAGGAGAAAATCTGGAGGCACTGCTGAATGTGGCCAGAAGGCACCCCCAAGAGTGACCCACTCTGTCTGTAGGCCTCCTGTCCTCTGTGACAGCACAGGCATCACCTATAGATCAAAAGTGACTTCAACAGCATCAGTCTTGTACTGCTATTCTCTCAGAGCCGGTACCCCTGACCCACTGGTCCTCTGACAGTGGGTGGCCTCTATCTCCTACACCATACTCTTTATCTGGACTACAATACTCTCAGTGTGGAAGCAGTACCCCAAGAAATCTGTGTTTTTGGGCCACCCTGGGCTTTTGCTAATTTATTTCAAAATTGTGCTTTAAATGTACTTTTGGTAAGGTTTAATCTTTTTCAAAATGTTCACAGCGCAGGGGAACCTCCTCTCAAAACCTTACTATGAGGAAGGCTCTCTTGCTGAAATGCAGATCGATTGGGTATTACACTGACGTTTAGCAGTGCCAGTTAAGGATGTGGGTGGAGCTAATAGCGTGGGTGGAGCCAGTTGAGGAAATCGGTGGAGCCAAAAAAAGTAGGTGTGGCCTCCAAAAATATTTGAGCACCTGCACTTCATATTTTACAAATTAAGCACTGGTTCCACCTTTATTGACATCTTCAACCCCTATCACGCGGTCTGTCAGTTACCAGTGTGCCAAGGAGCTCATTGAGATAGCGATACCTATGATGGTGCTCATAGAGCACGTGGAAGCCTAGCGCGGTCTGTCAGTTACCAGTGTGCCAAGGAGCTCATTGAGATAGCGATACCTATGATGGTGCTCATAGAGCACGTGGAAGCCTAGGCTTTCAGTGTTTGTCTCACACCGCTGGCGATACCCTATGCCAAGGAGTTGCTCTTCAGCTTTAGACCTGAACCGAGAGCTAGCATAGGGGCCCTTTCAGTGGTACCTACAAGGGGGGTGCAAGGGAGTGCAAGGGAGTGCTTTAAGGCAGGGATTTCATTCCTAAGAGAATGCCTCCCTTAGAGAAACCAGTTTTAACTAGCCTCGGTATTCTGCTGTCACATAAAATGCACTGGCCTTTGTGAAGGGGTTACATTATCAGTTAGTGTCATAGTGTGCACTGAAATACTACATTCCAGCACATTCATACTACAGCCATCCTGGCCCAACCCTAAAATAAAACATTTTAGGCACATACCAGATGTCCTCTAAACAAACCATACGGTGGCAAATGTGCCCATGGTTGGACTAAGTATGCTAGTGAGACCTCGAGGGCTTGAGTTGGCATGGAGAGGTGCCTGCATACCATGATGACGAGCATGTGACAGAGGGAAGGGCTCAGCTGGTTGCAGGAGGTGAAAGGACTAAACAGTGAACTGATTGGATAAAGGCAGTTGACAAAATGGCGGGCTAAACAACCTACCTGACAGGGGGTTCTATTTAGATGAGAGAACGAAAGTGAGAAACGGAGAGTTTCGGGAGGTTAGAAGGAAAGGAGAAAGGATGCACTACACGAAAGGCTGGAAAGGTAGAGATATAATATCAGACTCAGGGGTGTCCATTTCAGTGATTTAAAGACATTTCTAATTTTTTCATGCGACTGTTATGCCGCTTTTACTGGAGTAAATAATGTAGTGTAGGTCAAAGTTGAAGTTGTATCACTTCAGTGACATAATCAGGTCAAATGTCAGATGATGATATTTCCTGTGACGTAACTGGGGAGGTGAGTTCGCGTAAAGGCCCTTCTGCTACTCTATACGTTTGGCCTCTACAGTTTTACACAGCAGAAAAGAGGGGTTGATACAATTTTATGCAGTAGATGCTGGGCTTCATGTGACTCTCGGACTCTCCCAATTTGCTGTCAGGCTCCTCGCACGTTGTAGTCTAAATTTACATAAATGTGAGGTGGGCTGGTGCTGCTGTCTAAAAACAGCAAGACGTTCTTACTGCAAAAAAAAACCATGCTGAAACATCTGGAAGCCAACCACAGAAACGGTAAAGACACAACATCTGAAGGAATAGGCTCTTGCAGCTACCCACTCTGCCAAAAATACTCCCAGGAATGCATACATAAGGCCAGGGCTTTACGACACTTTAGACTTATTAACCTTCTACTTCTCTGACAAAAATATTGGTTTTCCAAAAATAATTCCTTACTTTCCAAAAATAACACTAATAAAATTTAGCAAATGTGGCTAAATTGCAAAAATGTTGTATTCACACGTATTCACTTCATAAAGAAAAACAGCTTGTAAGACCCTGCACACACATGAACTCTATATTCTTTGTGACAATCAGAAAAAGCAAAGACCTTTAATGTTGACAAATTGATAACAGTTTGTGCGAAAATAGCATGGAGTCTGCTTCGGGAACAAAAACATAGTTGAAATGATGTGCCTGTCTGGGGATTAAGGGCTGTTTTCAGGAACGGTTTGGTAAACAACAACGGTGTTAATAACAATGACCGGTCCTGCAATGGCTGTGGTTGGTGTGACATTATTGAGTGCAGTCTGGTGTTAAAGCCGTGAACCGGTACTTTGTTTAATTGGTGCTTTGCTGACACACGAATATGTATTTTGGAAGAATTCGATGAGCTAAGTAGAAGCGACAGGCACTTTCTGCCCAGGCCACGAGAAGTAAGTATAACTTACTGTGCGCCTAAATTATATTTTCCTTCAGACGTGGCCGCTCTTATGAAAACAGCTTGGGTGTGTCCACATGCTAAACCATTTGGAAACATGAACCTAGCACATGTGTTCTCACTTATTCTGTGCAAGGTCTGCGGGAATGAATGGACCCGTTCAAACACAGCGCCGGGACTGAATTATTCAGTGGAGAAAAAACTCAAGGAGCTCACTCTTTCAGGTGAGTTCAGCGACTTGTACAATGAATATTCGTTTTTAGCTGGATTCTTTTCTGCAGTTTCAATAGTATTACTTTTCTTTCTTATGCTTTTCCTTTGTATTGTTGTGCTGGTATTGTGTGTTAAAATATTATAGAAATGCACCGTTAAGTGGTGTTCTGTGTGTGCAGCTACTCTGTGCTTCCTGAATTTGCTTCAATTGTTTGCCGGGAATGGTAGAGGGAACTCAAACTTACGAATTGAGACAGCCAAGCGTTGTGTTTATGGTTAAAACAAATATGCTATAACATGAACTAAAAAAAGGTGCCTTTGAACTCTACAGTTCTTTAAATGCGAACTGAATTGCATTGTCACTGGAGAGCCCAAAGAGCTGTGTTTATTGACGTGCCAGTGTGCCCTGACGCCCTTTGTGTTGGCAGTGGTGGGGCGCGTGCCACCGAGCGCATCCGAGTCGGGAGCAGTGTGTTCTAGGGGGATGCTACTTCAACTTCCGGGATGCTTCTTGGACTTCCGGTCCATTAATGACAAGAAACAATACATCAGTGCAAGTAACTGCTTATCTATGATTCAGTCAGTGCCTCTCCATAAGGTTAACTGTGTAGTTTTTCTTTTTAATTTAAGGGATATTAATTATATGAAACAAGTTTACACCCGTAATTACTTTTAACAATCTTAATTTACTGCTGAGCAAGAGGTATAGAAGGGGAGGGGGGGGGCTTTCTAGATGCAAAGTTCAAGAATACTGAAGAGTGTTTTATCATAAAGAGAACGGAACAAGTGAGCATGACCGGGGAGCAGTGGGTCTGTTCCTTGGCCAGACTAAGGGGCATATTTACAAGAACTGACGCATCAGCACCATTGCATCAAATTTCTTGCACCTGCTGCAAATGCCCAAACTACGCCATGGATGCACTTTATTTACAATAAAGTGCTCCATGGTCCAAGGATTCATGGATATGTCAGAAATTCTGATGCATCTTTTGGCGCTAAAGTGAAGCATTGCTAGAGTTGGTTGTAAGACTGATGTAACTCCAACAATGCGTCAGAACACAGAGGCGAGTCCCATGTTAAAAGTCCTTCATCAATTCTTACACCTGGTTTGAGAAGGCGTAGGGATTTTGACGCAATCAAGTCGTAGAGTGACACAGTGAAAAGGTATACATTTTCACTTCATCAGTTCTACGTGGCTTTTAAAAGTGGGAAAGCCTACCCTGCATATATATACCTGGTGCAGGTATAATGTGATGCATTGTGATGTGATGTAATGTGATGCAGGCCTCTACAAACTGATGCATTGGGCCCTATGAGTCAGTTTGTAAATACGGAGCAGTGTGGAGTACTTATTGTGCCTTCTCTACGTAAAAGAAAATATGCTGCAGTGATGTTAGCTCCTTAGAAATATGCCCCAGAGTATTTTGTTAATATAATTGCCCATCGTTTGGAATTTGCAGTGGACCTACACATTTCTGGCAACTATGTATCTGCCACCTAACTCTGAGCATATGTGTTTGGGCATTTTTGGAGCAGGAGTCAGACCATTGACATGTAAGAGCGCTGCACAGCAGCTGGAACCATATCAAAAGCTACTATGATCACTTAGGTTTGCAACTACAGTCCGTGAGAGTAGTGGATGTACCCAATTAGGATGCTGGATTTAGCCAGACTCTGCAATCTATTTACCAATATGACAACACAACAAATAAAGTTGATGTTTACAAATTGTGCATCAGATGAATGCGTTCACAGATTAGAATACATTAATTTAGTCTCCAAAGGTTAAAGCATTACATTCGCATAGAATATCATATTTGATTCCATCATTGGTAATGGGGTTCAACAACATGTCTTTAGTAAATACTATTCACAATGCAATAGGCCCATGAATTAAGAAATAGGTTTACTGCATGTAAGGGTAAAGTACAATCACCCTTGTCAAACAAGGGTAACATTGCAATTTTTGTATCATATAAACGTCATGGAAACCCCAGGGTATATTTTTGAGAAATGTATTTCCTAATTCATGCCTGTGTCCTATTAAGTAAACAGTAAAAGGAGAACTAGCTGGTTTGTGGACTGTTAATGTATTGTGCAGTAGTGTTCTTTTTTAGCGCCTGGACGCCTCAGGGTTTTAGCGCCTGGACGCCTCAGGGCAACTGTAGCGCTTTATAAATTTCATTTTCATTTTCATTTCATTTCATTTCATTTTCATTTCTTTGAAGAGGTGTTTGTTCTTTCCTAAATTGGAGCTGCTTTGGCTTGGTCCTTATGGATATAGGGTGTTGTTCCAGATCCTGAGTGCATTCATTTTTTTACTTTTTAGTCTGCAGTTTGATGATGTCCTGGCTGCAAGTTTGCTGAGGACCTTCAGAGATGTTAAGCTTGTCTGCATGATAAGCAGGGTGCTGGTGATGATGGCTTTGTAAATGATGCAACTGGTTTTGAATATGGTGCAGGACAGAAATGGGAGCCAATGGAGTGCCATCAGGATGGGGTGTAACATGATCATATGAGATGTGCTGCAGTGCGTAGGATGCCTGTTTGGAGTGCCAGTGTAAAATCTGGGGGGCCATTGAGCAGGGCATTACCATCATCCAGATGTAAGATTCCGAGGGCTTCAGCGTTACTATCTGGGGAAAAACTGATTCACATTCTTTATAAGAGAGCTGGTAGAAGGTCATATTTTTTGGCATTGTGTCCCTTGAGGATGAAGTTCATGTCCAGAGTAAATACAAGCGACTTGGCATTCAGTGAAAGTTGGGCAATGAAGTTGTCAAGCATGTCATTGAGCCAGGATTGTACTGTTTCTTGTTTGCTGTTCTTTACAAATAACAGTATTCTGTCTTGGTCAGGTAGCACTTCATGTAGACACTGGATAACCAGGTCTTCATGATGTGCAGTCTATGCTTGAGGTGTTGGATGTCTGAAACAGGGAAGACATTTAAGCAGAGTTGAGAATCAATAGCCTTAGGTATATCTTAAAGACAATACAAATTTAGCTTCTTCACAAGATAATATTTATTTGAATAAAACAAGAAAGCATAGGTAGAAAGCCATTTTGTGGTAGAGCATTAAGCAGACATTGTGATAGTGTAGGTCACAGGGAAAATATATAAATTCACTTTTTTCTTATCCCGTCGAGATAGCCACATGTAAGTCCATCAGATCCTGGAATTCATGCCTTCAGCGTTTGGTGGTCTCTGGTCCTCGGGATTTCAGGAAAAATGGGCATTTGCTGAGAAAAAGTTGTCACTGCTTGAAACTGTGAAATATGTTTCCCAAATAGTTTGGCATATTCTGGCGTAGGACCTTTTAGGTTAGATTAGGCAGGCTATCTTTAATGTAGGGAGCAAGGGGAAGGGCCTAGCAAGATGTGTTATGAGATCATTTGGGCATGTACCCAGTGTGACTCATGCCACTGCACTCAGTTTGACTTTCAGAGCGGCAGTCCTATTTTTGGGAGACCTGCAAATTTCCTATTTCTGTTGAGGATTCTAGACAGGATTTGTACCTGCATTAGCGGAATGCCCATAGGGGCAGTAGGGTGCTACCCTGTTAACATTTGCCTGCTCTGCCACCCCCTCTATAAATACCTGCTCGAGGTGATGGCACAACTTTTACATGAAAGCAAACAATCTCATCTATCTTTTGTATTGATGTAATAGCTGTAATATCATGTTAACACCAGAGAGGGCCCCACAAGCTCCATGAGTGTTCTGCATATGTGAGGGTTCTGGTTGGCATAATACAAAGCCGACATGCTGCACTAATCCCAGGCACTGAAACATGCCAGCCAATGCCTGCCTTGTCAGTTAAAAGCCCTGAAGCTTTATCAAAAGGTAGGGTAGAGAAGGAGAACCTGTCACCAGCCCTATGCTAGTTTGGGATTATGCAGAAGCTTGTTGACCTTAAAAGGAACGTACTGAAGCTGTCAATTATGGCAACTTCGCGTGTTCCTTCCGGTGACCCGTATGACGCAATCAGGAGGCCCTTAGTCTGGGAATCCGGAGACTGGAAGAGTGGGCCCTGGAGAGATTACAGAGTAAGAGCCAGGGCTACTTCACCCATCGTGACCCATGGCAAGTTTCAACACAAGTTGTGTGTGTGCATGTGTGCACGTGAGTGTATGTTTAAATATCAGTGGCAGGGGTGTCCCGGAAGGTCGTGTCAGGTGAAAACATGCTTCTGGTATGATTATAAGTGAACCAAATGTATTTTAGGTAGCAAGCAGATTCTTGTATGAAAACTATTTAAAAAAAAAACCTTTATTGAATTTTGTAACATAAAGCAGCAATCATGTTAGCGTGTACACACAGGTACTTTTGTATTATCCCTCCGCAATCCTCACTCATTCGCACTGTAATGTTTCTCCTTCACATTTCAAGAGTTACTGCTGCCTCTTGTTATTCACTATTCTCTGGATAATTCATCATTACAAGATTATTTCCTTCTGTACAACAACCAATTTTACATTTATTAGTGTAAGGTGGCCTATTGTTTGGACGGTCTTTTAACCCAGCAAGCATATCCATCATTTAATCCTGATCCTCAGTCAGTTTCTCATCTCTCCTTGTATTTTTCAGGCGTTGCTCATCCGATTATGCCCACTAAGCATATCTTTTTTTCCATGTATCATGTCACGGAGCTCTTGCAAACACCCAGTGGAACGCAATTTTACACCTGTCCAACCAGGGGCGCAACTAGACTCAAACTTCGGGGTGACTAACACATGAATTAGTAGAGGCGAAGACATCATAAGAGCTGAATCGAAATTACTTACTTTACTTCTCCCATGTAGTGTGTAAAACTCTGAGTCAATCTTTTAGACTAAATGTGGCAAATAGTGCATTTTAAAGCAGACAGGATCAATAACATTATTCTCGGCATAACATGATTTTGGGGCTCTCAAGGAATTTTAGTACAGTGAATTATAAATGTTCTGTTTTAATTAGGCTAGTAAACCTGGTACAATGTGAAACACCAAATTCGATTTTACATAATAATCTCGGGCAAATCCTACACTCCAAACACTCTGGGCCAGTTGTGTCAACCTAACTAGTCTTAAAAAATGTTTTACAAATTATTTGATCCTCCTTCCACCAAAGGAAGGATTTAAAAATTGGAAGCAAATAATGCAGTTTAAGCAGGTTTATATAGTTATTGCTCTGTTCATGCTTCATTTACTTGCACACAATACGTTTAGGTTATATTCTGAATATGATGTTAGTATCGTAAACAGCTTTGTATCTGTTTGGGAGAAGCTGCCACATATCCTAGCTCTATAGCACAAAGAGTGTTGAATATATAATATTTGGTACTCTGTGACAACTCCCATCAAATGTATTTGAAATGCTTGGGTAGTCAAGTCAAGTCAAGTCAAAAATATGTTTATTGTGACCGTAGTCTTTAAACAATGCAATTAGAATAGCACAGAATGGAGTATGACTTATTATTTTTAAAACTTTGTCCATATGCGAGGTTTATACACACCATTATCAAAAATACAACCAAATCAGTAAAATTTACAGTTATCTTAAAACTTAATTTATCTAAAATACCTAATCCTATTCTTATTACTCCATACAAATACAATCTGCTAAAATCTCATACAGTACTACATGTTATTCTGTATCTCTCAGTGCCATCAACGACATCTTTAAAAATTTCCCGAGGGCAATTGCAATATCAATGTAAGGGATTTCTGTTAAGAGCCTTGCTGCCTGTGCTCTTGTTTTTACCTCATATTTTATGAAGACAGGACGCAACCAAAGTTTCCTAAGATCTAGGAGTGTAAAACAGTCTAACAAGATATGCAGCGGGTCTCCCTTTGTCCTTAAGTAACACTTGCAGTGACCTTCCTTATCTAACATTTTTGCATTCAGGTCTCTGTTTATTACCCATGGGTTGATCCCGATTCTGATTCTGAGGATCTCTTGTCTGTATCCACAATTGGGTAATCTGTCGAGGTAGGGGAACCAATTCTCAAGGGACCATGCATTTAGCATATGTACCACTGATTTTTTCTTTCTTAGATAGCCTCTATCAAGCAATTTCGAGACTTCTTTCCCTCTTTGCTTCAATTCACCTTTGGTACTGGTGATTTGCAATGAGCTCTGATCCCAGTCGAGCTCAAGAGTGTTACAGATTCCCTTCACTTTATCCCTACTGGACTTCGCCCATTTTAGCTCGCTTTTCTGGATTTCTTTGCGACACCAGTAAGCCACTTTTTTTGTATCAGGGTCTTCTAATCTCTTCCAGAATCTGATCACAGCCATCTGGGTTAATATTGCCCAGGACTTTGTATCTATTTCTGTTCTGATGGCTTGAATCATAGCAGATTTAGGAAGTGATAGGAGCCTTTTTATGCAATTTCCCTCTATGACGTCCCAGGATCCTTGGGTAGTCATTTAGCAAGAAACACAACCCATGTTTGATACAATTTGCTCTAATAACATACATTAAGGATAGAAACTGAGCACACAAGCTTGATTATAGATGATACCGACACATCACAGATAGGTGTCAATCTGGAATTACCAAGGGTAAGAGATGTTGACCTAGTTTTCCATTTGGTACCCATCATACTGCACTCAGCACCCACTGTCTAAGTGAAAGGATCAGTAAATAAACAGAGCTTTAAAAGTCATATGTTTTTTCTACATTCCAGTCCCTCCACCTAGCCACGGGGCTGCAAATAACTAGTTATTGTAGCACTAAGCATGGTCAAGGGATCCACCTTTGATGCCACTACAGCTATTGTTGCCATTTTGGTGAATAAATGTGAATGGGTAGGCGGGGTAGTTTTTAGGGCTGGGGGTTGGGGTAGGTTTCATGGTAGTGGAAGGGGTTTGGGTAGTTTAAAGGACAGCACAGGAGTGGGGGTAGTGTAAGTAAAGAGGCAGGGTTTTAGGCCTTAGGGCAGTGGAAGGGTAATGGGTGGTCAGGGTAGTTTTAAGCGCTGAGTGTTAGGGGTAGGTTTCATGTCAATGGAAAGGTTGGGGTAGTTTAAGGGATAGAGTGGGGTGTTGGTGGGGTTGGGGTAGCTTAAGTAAAGGGGCAGGGTTTTAGGCCTTAGGGCAGGTGGAGTGGAATGGATAGAGTCAGCACGGGGTGGGGAAGTCGGGGTAGTGTTGGCAAAGGGGCATGGTTTTAGGAACAGTACGGGGGTGACGGGGCAATTGAGGGATGTGGGGGGGCAGTCAGGGGAGTGGGGCGTCAGAATAATTGTGTTGTTAGCCACACATACCCCTTTACCATTCATGCCTATACCGCAAAACTGTGTGGTAAAGACATTCGTGGTTAAGATGCATTTGTGGCTTGAGCTGTGTGGTAGAGGCACGCAAGTCAAGTCAAGTCAAGATTTGTATAGCGCACTACTCACCCAGAGGGTCACAAGGCGCTTGAGGGAGAGGGGTTCTCTACTTATCAAATAGCCAAGTTTTGAGTTGTTTTTGAAGGAGAGGTGGTTCTGTGTGAGGCGGAGGTGGGTGGGGAGGGAATTCAAGGTTTTGGCCGCTAGGTAGGAGAAAGATCTTCCTCCCATGGTGGCTCTTCGGATGCGTGGAATCGCGGCGAGGGCTTGATTGGACGAACGTAGTTGGTGGGTTGGGGTGTAAAAGGTCAGGCGCATGTTGAGGTATTTGGGTCCTAGGTTGTAGAGGGCTTTGTGTGCGTGAGTGAGGAGACGGAACGTTATTCTCTTGTTGACGGGGAGCCAGTGAAGGTCTCTCAAGTGACCGGATATGTGATTGTGGCGGGGTATGTCTAGGATGAGTCGGGCGGAGGCGTTCTGAATGCGTTGGAGCTTTTTCTGTAATTTGGCTGTGGTTCCGGCGTAGAGGGTGTTTCCGTAGTCCAGTCGGCTTGTGACCAGTGCTTGGGTGACCGTCTTTCTTGTTTCGATGGGGATCCATCGGAAGATCTTTCTGAGCATACGTAGGATGTTAAAGCATGATGATAAAATGGCGTTAACTTGTCTCGTCATCGAGAGGGAGGAGTCTAGAATAAATCCCAGGTTGCGAGCATGGTCCGTTGGTTTGGGTGCGCTGCCCAGGGCCGGTGGCCACCATGAGTCGTCCCATGCAGAGGGGGATGATCCTAGAATGAGGACTTCCGTTTTGTCTGAATTCAGTTTTAAGCGGCTGTTCTTCATCCACTCGGCTACATTTTTCATCCCTTCGTGTAGGTTGGTTTTGGCGGTGTTTGGGTCTTTGGTGAGGGAGAGGATCAGCTGTGTGTCGTCAGCATAGGACATGATGTTGAGGTTGTGCTGGCGTGCGATGGACGCGAGGGGGCTCATGTAGACGTTGAAGAGGGTGGGGCTGAGCGATGATCCTTGTGGTATGCCGCAGATGACTTCGGTGGCCCCTGATCTGAAAGGGGGTAGGCGGACTCTCTGGGTTCTTCCGGCGAGGAACGAGATGATCCAGTCCAATGCTTTTCCTTGTATCCCCGTGTTGCTGAGGCGTTGTACAAGGGTGCTGTGACATACCGTGTCAAACGCTGCGGAGAGGTCCAGGAGGATGAGGGCCGCTGTTTTCCCGTTGTCGAGTAGAGTTCGGATGTCGTCTGTGGCTGCGATGAGGGCGGTCTCGGTGCTGTGTTTGGCTCGGAAGCCGGCCTGTGAGGGGTCGAGGGATCCGTTAGACTCGAGGAAGGCGGCAAGCTGACTGTTGACGGTCTTCTCTATGACTTTGGCAGGGAAAGGGAGGAGCGAGATGGGGCGGTAGTTCTTAAGTTCAGTGGGGTCTGCTGTAGGTTTTTTCAGGAGGGCACTGAGTTCGGCATGTTTCCAGCTTTCCGGGAAAGTAGCGGTGTTGAGGGAGCAGTTGATGATATCTCGGAGATGGGGTGCGATGATGGAGTCGGCCTTGTTGAAGATGTGGTGGGGGCATGGGTCGGTAGGTGATCGGAGTGAATGGAGTTCATCAAGCGGATGGTGTCTTCGGTGCTGATCGGGTTCCAGGCGCGAAGGGTGGTGGTGGGGGGCTTCAGTTCGGTGGTAAGGGGGTGGACTGGTCGCCGAAGCTGTTATGTATGTCAGCGATTTTGCTGTGGAAGAACGAGGCTAGAGAGTCGCAGAGGTCTTGAGAGGGGGTGATGTCGTTGGTGCTGGCGTTGGGATTGGTAAGCTCTTTGACAATGCTGAAGAGTTCCTTGCTGTTGTGGGCGTTGTTGTTGAGTCGATCTTTGAATGCAGATTTCTTGGTGGATCGGATCAGCTGGTGGTGTTTGCGGGTGGCGTCCTTGAGGGCGGTCATGTTGTCTGTGGTTGGGTTTTTTCGCCAGGCTTTCTCGAGGGTGCGGCAGTACTTTTTGGAGTTCTTGAGGTCGTCATTGAACCAGGAGGCTTTTTTGCAGCCTGGCTTGTTGTGAGGGTTTTTCAAGGGTGCTAATTTGTCAGCGCAGTGGGTGATCCATTGTGCGAGATTGATTGCTGCTTGATTTGGGTCCGATGATTTGGTGGGAGGGATTTGGTTTAGCGATGTGGTGAGCTGGTCGATGTTAATTTTGTTCCAGTTTCTGCGGGGGACTTGTTGTGGGTGGTGGTGGGTCGTGGTCTTTCTGAAGTTGAAATGGACACAGCTGTGGTCCGTCCAGTGGAGTCCTGTGGCGTGATAGAAGGAGACATGCTTCCTGGAGGAGAAGATTGGGTCGAGCGTGTGTCCGGCGTAATGGGTGGGGGTGTTTACCAGTTGTTTGAGTCCGAGATTGGCGAGGTTGTCCAGAAGGGTGGATGTGTTGCTGTTGTTGTTCTTTTCCAGGTGGACGTTGAGGTCCCCTAGGAGAATGTAGTCCTCGGAGGGGAGGGCGTGTGGGCTGATAAAGTCAGTGATGTCTTCGCAAAATTGTGTGCGGGTCCTGGTGGTCTGTAGATGAGGGTGCCTCTAAGTGTTGTCTTGGGGTCGGTGTGTATCTGGAAGTGAAGGTGTTCGTCTGCTGTGAGGGTGTCGTCAGAGCTGGTCATGATGCGGATGGTGTTCTTGTGGACGATTGCGATGCCTCCTCCTGTTTGGTTGATGCGGCCCTTTCGGATGATCTTGTAGCCGTCCGGGATGGCTCTGGCGATGTCGGGCGCTGATGAGGCGTTCATCCAGGTTTCTGTAAGAAAGTCGACGTCCGGCGTTGTGGTGTCGAGTAGGTTCCATAGTTCAATGGCGTGTCTGTAGACCGAGCGGGTGTTGAGCAGGATGCACTTCAGGTGGTTGTTGTCGGAGCTCTGTTTGGCGTTTGTGGATGTAGTGTGGGTCATGATGCAGGAGAACTTGCAGGATTGGCAGGTGAAGGGTCCATGGGTGCGTCCTGGGGCGGCTTGGTGGCAGTCGGGGAGGCGGCCGGTGTTGAGTGCAGAGAGGGATGCGGCGTCGTATGTTAGGTGGGAGGGGTGGTTTCTGCGGGGGCCAGGGGGTCTGGCGCTGGGCGCGGTCCAGGCGCGGACGGGCGTAGACGGGCTTACCTTTGGTGCGCCTTCGGCGCGCATGGGGCGCGTCCGCTGCGCGTAAGTCTCCCTGCCATAAGTGGATAGTGGAGGGGGCGGAGCGAGGGAGGAGCAGCTGGGTGGCGGGAGCGGGGTGGCGAGAGGGGAGTTGGGATCGAGTGTAGATGCTGTAGGGAGCGGGGGTCGGGCCGCGGGGGAGCAGCGGCTGGGAGCAGGGAGGGGAGACGGGCTGGGACCAACAAAATGGCACCACCAAACAACAACAAAGTAGTGCACGGAGAGATCGGGGCACCAAACAATAATAACAAAGTAATGCAGGGCGAGATCGGGGCACAGTCTGGCGCGGAAATTAATTACACCAGCAATACGATCAGCACAGTCTGGCACATAAATTAATGATAGCAGCAATACGATCGGCACAGTCTGGCACAAAAAATGATTATAGCAGCAATACGATCAGCACTGTCTGGCACAGGAATTAATACGGTCCGTCAGCAGTCAGGCACAGAGCAAATACGATACCAAATCAGGCAGGGGTACAAGGACGGTCAGGAGCGGGTGGAGCGACCGTGTCTGACCAGGTCAGGGCGGTCACAGCTCTTCACCGCTCCGGACTCACCTTATGTTCCAGTGGGAGGGAGGAGCAGCTGGGAGGCGGGAGCGGGGTGGCGAGAGGGGAGATGGGATTGAGTGTAGATGCTGTAGGGAGCGGGGGTGGGGCCGCGGGGGAGCAGCGGCTGGGAGCGGGGAGGGGTGACGGGCTGGGACCAACAAAATGGCACCACCAAACAACAACAAAGTAATGCACGGAGAGATCGGGGCACCAAACAATAACAAAGTAATGCAGGGCGAGATCGGGGCACAGTCTGGCGCGGAAATTAATTACACCAGCAATACGATCAGCACAGTCTGGCACATAAATTAATGATAGCAGCAATACGATCGGCACAGTCTGGCACAAAAAATTATTATAGCAGCAATGCGATCAGCACTGTCTGGCACAGGAATTAATATGGTCGGTCAGCAGTCAGGCACAGAGCAAATACGATACCAAATCAGGCAGGGGTACAAGGACGGTCAGGAGCGGGTGGAGCGACCGTGTCTGACCAGGTCAGGGCGGTCACAGCTCTTCACCGCTCCGGACTCACCTTATGTTCCAGTGGGAGGGAGGAGCAGCTGGGAGGCGGGAGCGGGGTGGCGAGAGGGGAGATGGGATCGAGTGTAGATGCTGTAGGGAGCGGGGGTGGGGCCGCTGGGGAGTAGCGGCTGGGAGCGGGGAGGGGAGACGGGCTGGGACCAACAAAATGGCACCACCAAACAACAACAAAGTAATGCACGGAGAGATCGGGGCACCAAACAATAACAAAGTAATGCAGGGCGAGATCGGGGCACAGTCTGGCGCGGAAATTAATTACACCAGCAATACGATCAGCACAGTCTGGCACATAAATTAATGATAGCAGCAATACGATCGGCACAGTCTGGCACAAAAAATTATTATAGCAGCAATACGATCAGCACTGTCTGGCACAGGAATTAATACGGTCGGTCAGCAGTCAGGCACAGAGAAAATACGATACCAAATCAGGCAGGGGTACAAGGACGGTCAGGAGCGGGTGGAGCGACCGTGTCTGACCAGGTCAGGGCGGTCACGCATGGTTTAACCATGTTGCTTCTATCACAAAACCTGTATTTATTTTAACTAATGTTGCACTGCACTGTATGATTGGTCTTGGGCCACTAAGAGAATAAAAGACATGACTACAAATATTTATGTTGTAATGCCATGCACAATTCTAATTACCTGCAAGTTTTCTTCCCAATCATAAATATTCAGGCATATCACTATCTTTGTCTAAATTGCCCTGTGAGTGGGCACTTACTGTCCAGCTTTTATTGCAATGAGAGCGTTATGGGGCACCCCTGTTCTGTATCTGGGGATGGGGCAGAGTCTGATAACAGTTGCTCTGATCACTGCTGCTGCTTTCGAACCACCTCCATGGACCCATTAAGCGGATGTGTTTTAAGGCAAGGTGAATGCCTTTGAGTTACCGATTTGAAGGCCAGGCTGGAAGGCACTAACCCCAGCCTGGGAAGCACAGCCTACGGAAGCTGACGGGGGTGGGGGGGGGTGAAGCCCATTCTATCCTATGGGTGTTACGCGCCTGTGGCCAACACTGTATCCAGTGATGCCATTCTTACCTTCATTTTTGATGTCCATATGATAGGGATATGCTGGGAAGCATTGTTTCATTGAATGTACTGGTAAACCATTTGGCACTAACTACAAATTGTAAACAACTGCATCCTAAAATCCAGCCACCCGTGGCCAGTCCCAAACCATCTGCAAAACGTCTGCCCCCTGAACGTGATATCTAGAGCATGCCAAGATTCTGCCTGATTAGATCGTTTTTTAGGCCTAACGTAGGTTATCTGAAGGTAATGAAAATGAATGAATTTAAAGTGTGCGTTTAGTGAGATGGTCTTTACCGAGCACACGCCTTTCACCAATCCGTATATGATAACGTTTCTGGCAACATTCAAGTGTTCACCATTCACATTCATTTATTGTGCTTCCACCCCTATCAGAAACTAGTGCTGCATATCATTTATTGCCTAGGCATCTTTTCTCTGCCAGATATAGGAGTATTGCCAGCACCTTCATGGCGGGAGGTTCCCCAAGAAACGTAGTCTAGATTGTTTAGGCAATACAAGGATATTGTAAATACTGGCTTGGACCATGTCAAATCATAGTAGATGAATTGTTTATTAATATAAAAGTTTCCAACTGCCACACATCCACTCTTCTATCTCGATGTATAGTCATAGTAGCACTTATATCTTTAAAGAGTTTCCAAACCCATAATTGGATGTTTGGATCATAAGGGGTCTCTGCAGAACTTTTTGAAGCTCTGTTTCCCATCCTATAGCTGCTTGTAAGACAAGGTCTGGAATGGATTGTCCTATCTGTTTCCACCACATAAATGGCTCAATCAGGTTGTTTGTAAGGTGGGTCCCAGCTAACAATGTTATTCCCCAATTATCATTCTTATAAGACCACTGTAATACATGTTGTTGCTGAGCAGCTGTGCAGTATAAATAGAGCTCAGGCAGTCCCAGTCCACCCCTAGTTCAGAGGAGCTTCAAAATATCTAATATAACCTGGCTCTGCTTGCCTGCCCAAACCAAAGTACCAAGCAACCTGTCTAACTCATGAAAGTGGACACATCGTGTTTAGTAGTACATACAATCACCTAGGCCGCAACACCATCTTAGCTAGAGCTATCCGGCCCATAATAGATAATGCTAATGTATTCAAATACTATATCTAGTCCAGTCAAAACCTTTCCCATGTTTAGTTGATATTGCATTGTGGTATCTACTGCCATTTGGGTGCCTAGAAATTGAAAGCGGTCTGGTTACCATCTGATGCTCACATCTGGCAGCTCTTCTGAAACCTACCTCCTTGTCCCCGTGAGCAGATAAAGCATGGACTGGCCACTATTTATTTTCAATCCTGAGACATCTCGGAATTGTGTTAGCTCCAGAAGAACAATAAACATCAACAGTTATGAAGCCTGCATTGCCCCCCCAATGTATCATCTACATTGGGGGGGCAATATATTCCGCTCTGCAGGCAGAGTTGTCGGACTTTTGTCCACTCCTTATTAAGCTTGTATTGCAGTGTTACGGTCAAATTTTCCAACTGCTGTGTGGTGGTGTTTTTCTTGTGCACAGCTCGCCAACAGTAACTTGGTGAGCACAAGCAAGATTTCACATTCCCTAGTGCGATTTTCAGCCACTTGGAGGGCACTCAGCAAGATTTCTTCATAGGAGGTCACGACCGTTTGCGGTCAGAAAGCTGCAGTTTGAGTAGAAAATCTACTCGGGCAGCAGGAAAATCACCAATAGAAGCGGAGTCCTCTAGCACACTGTGTGTTGCCGCTCACGCAGATTTTTCAGTGAAAAATGAAATACTGACTCAGTCACAGCACGAGCAACGTGATGTGCTTATTTCTGCCTGTTTGCAAAATTCCACTGATTCTCGCTGAGTTTTTCCGTAATTCCCCAGAGATAAACTGTGCTAGATTCATCCAGGCCGAATCTGCATAACAGTATATCACATGGATTCCACTATATGCTTCATTCCAACATGGACCATTAATTCAATGGGGTTACCCCAGTGAGTCAAAAGGACCTGGGTATCAATTGATATAATAGGACCACTGTTGTTTTATATCATTCCAACATGGAAGCATGTAGTATTTGTGTCAGGGGTTCCATGTCGATGGTGAATAGCATTGAGGACAGCGGACACCTTAGGCATGTTCTCCTCCGAAGTGTACCCTCATCGGACTCCCAAACTCCAGATTGCACCTTAGCCATGGGTTGATTGTGCAAAAAGCATGTCTAGGCGCAGAAATCAGGCCGAATTCCTGTCTGATTCATGACCCCCCCCCACAAATATTGCCAGGAGACAGTATCAAATGCTTGCGATGTATCCAATACCGCTAGTGCCAATTGTTCATGCGATCACACTACTAAGGTAAGCACATGGGTTAGGCACCTGATGTTGTTATTAATGTTCCTGCTAAAGAGAGAGATCAGAGTTTTGTCTAGTGGCAGTTTTGATTCCCCATTAAGTAGCGCAGAAGGTTAATATGTCTACTGTAAAATAACAAATTTGTATTAAAAGTGGATATTTGAGTGGATTAGTAAAACAAATAAAATGTATGCGAGAGAGGGTCTATGGAGAGATGAGAGACCCTTTTGCCAAGGTAGTGAGGGAATCAGTGGCAGAGATCATGAGGGGTTCTAAAAAAGATTGTCACACCGGGTGCCACCAACCCTAACGCCATCCCTTATACCATGTATCCTACAGACTTTGTTGAGTGTCAAGTAGGTCCTCTGCCTTCTGTGGGTCTGAAACTACCGCTTGATTGAGCCTCGCAATGTCTATCTCCACATCCTGAAGCTGCCTTTAGGGCACCATTTTTACTCCCGCAGCATGACATGCTCATTTGCCTTTAATGAGATCTTGTAGGTTTCCCACTCCACAGCTTTAGTGATTCTGAGTGGATTTAACCGCTTTATCTTTACATTTTGCTAGTGAGGAGATGTTGGAAGCCTTAGACAAGTGACCAGAGAATACTCGTGTCACACAACATCATCGGGGCCAAGTGTCCCTTCACCACAGTTCTGTGAATGCTCATCCACTGTGGAGGGGCCTCAAGAGGGGAATCACTGCTCAGTGTTTTAACAGGTCTCCAACCGTACATCAACCTGACTTCAGGGTGACCAACAGCCCTCCCATTGCAAGATATATGCAGGGCAGGTTCGTGGCTAAGCCAGCTTCTCTGGCCCAGATTCACCACCCATCCAGCAGCTTAGATTTTATATGGTCTAATGATTGGCTCATCAGCTTAGGCTTCCGTTCCAGTGCAACCCAAATATTTCAATCCCTTTATCACAGCCCAAACCACACTCTGCCACTCTCCATCACCCCAGCAGCTCAGGCCATCAGTTGGGTGTTTTGCTTTACTTTACCCCCATCAAAGCACAAGTATGGCTCCTGAGCAGCATCAGATTTCAGCTGGGCTACACTGCTATCCACCCGGCACCTCCACCTGCCTCAGGGCTTGCCACGCTTCTCCCTGTGTGCTGCTGTGCTCGCCCGCCCGCCCTATCTCTGCTGGTTCAGCCAAGCCGGGCCCGATCCCTAGAATGGAAGCATCCATTTTCCACATTGTGTCAGGCAATTGTACCCATTATGCATCAGGCATATAGGACCAGAAAGTACTATGGGGCTGATTAAGACTGTGGCGCAGTTGCTCCAGTTCTCCTCTGGCACAGCTGCACCAAGGCCGCACAAGGACTGCTCGCCTTATTACAAGTTGAACTCATGTAAGGCAGACTGTCCGCTGCCTTTTCCATGGCGGTGCCAGGAAAACAGGCATCGCAATGGGAACAGTAAAAAAGTTTCAGCACGGCATGGACGGTGACGTCCATGCTGTGCTGAAAGTTTGGGAGAATGCAGACAGGGGGGCACATGTTATGCCCCCTGAAGGTATCCATGTAGCGGGGGCTTTTGGGGGTCCTGTAGGGCCACCCTTGTTCCTGCACTGCCTGCCTTTTCATGGCGGGGCTACCAACATGATATGGCTGGCGGGGCATGAACTAGTAATATGCTAAGCTGGACTGGCGCAGTCCCGCTGAGCATTTTACATTATGGCGCAACTCTGCCACCCCCCTAGGAAACTACTGTTCCCTGGTGCAGCTGGTGGTCCACCACCAGTTCAACTTTGAAAGTGGTAGTTCGGCAGACGGTTGACCGACACTGCTGCACCACAGCAAGTGCGGCAGTCGGAAGACCGACACGCTCATAATCAGGCCCTTTGTTCTCATTCTCTACAGAGGCCACCTGGACATTGATCCATGTTGAACCACAGTGTAAAGAGCAATTGCGACAGTCAGATACTGTCACCACCCAGAATTTGAAATGGATAAATTATACAGACATTGATGTTTTTTTGAGGATGACACATTACAAAACTTTCTATTTGGATAAAGTATTGTTTATGTTTCCTATTAAATTTACATATTCCACTCCACCTCCTGACACTTTTCTGACATTCCATCTTGCTTTTCTGACAGACGGCTACCGGAAACCCCAGTAAATGACATGCCTCATGTTCTCCAGTGGGTATAGAAAACAATGGTCCTTAAACCAATCCTTCACCAAATATAAGGCAATTATGTTATTTACACTTTTCAGAGCTAATCAATTATACAGATCTTGGAGTTAAAACAATTCCTCAAGCGAAAAAAAGAATGTGCAACAGCCAAATATAGACGGACAATCATAAATTTATTCCGTTATATGAAGGTTTTTTCAGATTTTTTAGCAATGCAAAAGACAATTTCAAAAGAAGGTTGCTCTAAATGAACGTGAAAAGGAGAGAGTGCTCAAGGGTGGTGAGTGGGGGTAATCCCAAGTGTAGGATGGAAAAGAGAAAGAATTCGGATTTGAGATAGTGGGATTGATAAAGAATTATCAATCAATGGTGACCTGGCCCAAAAATATTTTACATGGTCTATTTACAACATTTTACAATCACAGATTGTATCTTGTGGAGGCACGTCACATATTGGTGTATGTTGGGTCCAAGTACAGGGGTATGATCGTCGACGTTTTGACCCGACTTGTGGCGCAGAGGGTGTTTTGGACCTTGGCCTGCGGGTCTTCCTCAGGACTAAAGTAAGCAACCGAGCAGTGGTGTGGGATCTCATCTAATGGAGGAAAAGAGGCTGTCAGTGGAAGGCACATGTATAGGGCTCCTGAATCAGTTAATGGGTTAAAAGGAGCTTACCCGCATGTCACTGCGGAGAAAACCAGTACATGTGTTCTGGTAACAAGGCAGGAACAGCCGTTCTCTGTCGAATTAGGGCGTCAGCTCAACATTTTTGGGTCTACCGCACAGCGGTCGGTAAAGGTGGCATGGATTGCCTAGGGGACTGTTAAACAAACATATAGGACAGGGGAGATCATAGTTAACATGGTTAGGCCGTGGTATTTACAATTGGTCAGGGTGCAGTCCACGGCCTAACCATGTTAACCAGTGCCCTATAGGAGGAATGTGAGGAATTGCTGCAGCTCTTTGAAAAAGGCTATTATCAGTATGACTGGCAGAGCAGCAAAAAAATAAAGAAGCCTAGCAAGGACCAACATTTTCGCTATAGACATCCTACCCATGGGGGACAAAGGCAACTGCATCCAAAAAAGCTTGGACTGTCTTATCGAAGTCAATGATTTCTCTATGTTACCCTCAATAAATTTGCACTCTGTGTGGTAAATTCGGACTCCTGAGTATTTAATAGTGTCAAACTTCCACCACAACGGTTCATCCAGACCCGCATGGCATTGCATTTCGGGCATCTGTAGACGTGGAAACAGGCATGATTTATCCCAATTAATATGAAGACCAGATACTCGTCCAAACCCATCCTGTACATCCATTACATCGGGCAGTACACTGGGGTCTGGCCTCAGTTATATCAATGTATCATCTGCATACAGAGACACCACTTGAGGTTGCCCTGAAATATAGATACCCCAGCAGGCACGCCAATGACTCCAAGGTCAAAGCCAACAGTAACAGAGAGAAGGGACAGCCTTTCCTGGTGCCCCTCTCTATGCAATTCCTGTCCGAGATAATCTCGCCCCTATGAAGCCTATCTAAGGGTCACTGAGACATGATCACAATCCATCGACAGAACTCCGGCATCATATGCATTTTAGTCAGGACAGTCTGTAGCTACACCCACCCCAGAGTATTGATTGTGAAGAACCGTTTATATCCACTTACTGGGTCTCGGTGGCAGTGGGGACCGCCCATGTCTTCCATACCCTCCTTACATAGAAAAAAAGAGACGCAGGAGCCATCGTCTGCAGGAGGAACCAAGTTTTATTCCAATAGGCCGGGTTATGGAACAGAGTACCAAGCTTGTCGGAGACAAGACAGAGGAGGCTGCTGCTTCACTCCCCAGCTTACAGGCCTTATATACACATGTCCCACCTTAAGAAACCAGTTTGGATCGGGGCCTGGCGCCCCCGAGTCAGAACGCAGTTACGCAATTCTTTGTTCAGGCAGGACGATGTTGCAACAGATGGTACAAAAGCTTACGGACAGGTCTTGCAAAACAGGATATGTACGTGAGAGAACAGGCAGATCTTGAACAACAGGATATGTGAAAGAAACAAGTTCTGGGACGGTGGCTTGACCAAGTGTTGCGAAAAAGGGTGTGTGTGTGCAGGAGTTCAGTCCGAGGGTGGTGAGGCCAATTCTTTGTTCCCTTTTTCGAAATTGTCTCAACCACAAGGAGCAGGAAGGGCAGGGTGGTTGTGACAGTTTAGAATTTCATCAGACATCAGTAGAAACGACCAGGTGGGTCGTGTAGAGGTGTTTGACACGAAATGGCAATGCGAAAATAATGGAGTCCTGACACAAAATAAATGCCCACAAGAAGGACACTTTTCCTCAACTGTTTTTTCAATGTCCTGGGACGCCACCCAGCACTGGGTGTCTGTCTTATGTGCCTAGTCCATAATCTTAAACAAACAGCGTGAGTTCAGCAACGTCTTCCTGTCTGGGAAATAACTGTTTTGATCTGGATGCACTATGGTCTGTACTAGTGGTTCAGTCTAATGGCAAGCACCTTTCCTAGGATTTTGTAATCGAGGTTAAGTAATGACAGGGGACAGTATGATGCAACGGGAAGCTGGTCATGACTCTGCTTCAGGAGTACCGTTATTAATGCCTCTTTTGCTTTCTCATAGGCCTACAGAAGCCTTGGGGCCAGGCGAGTCTGGTACATGGTATAAACCTCAATGGGCAACACATCTGTGCCCAAGCACAGCAGATCTCCTCAAAACCTGATCTCCTCAAAAGTCAATGGGGCATCCAAGTTCTGTCTCTGAAGCGGGTTGAGGTTTCAATGATTTCTAGGTAATCTGACAAAGTTGCTTGATCCCTCCCTCCATCAGACTTGTAGAGTGTTCTATGTAGTAGGTCTTGAATTCTCTACTATTTTCCAAATATCAGTTCACCAGTAGCCCTGTACTAGTCCAGATCTCCCTTATGGGAACGCATGGAGTCTCCTCTCAATAACCGAGCCAACAGACTACTAGCTTTATCTCCATGATCAGGTTGGTGTTTAATGTATGCTTTATATTCCAGCGTAGCTAGACCTTGAAGCTCCTCCCTACACTCCACCTTAAGGTCTAGTAAAATGTGTGTGTGTCCTGGTTAACCATCTATACTCTTTCGGCTACTTTCATCTGATCCTCCAGTCCTAGTATTTCCTCCCGCAGTCCCTTCATCATATCATATTGCATTGTCATATACACCCTGAGCTCCACTACAAAGGTGTCCCATTCCACCACAGTATCCAATGCAGGATCTTCATTTTCAGCATAGTATCAAGAAATGTGAAAACCTACATGAGTCTTGAACGGGCCATCAGTTAACGTCAGAGGTTGCAAGCGCCATGTAGGGATTACCAGGCCCAGGAGAAAGTAACCAACAAGGGTTTGTGGTTAGGAAGTGTTCAGATTAGATACTCAGCAAGTATTCATTTAAGCACCACAGTTGTGCTGCTGTATATCATGTCAATTCGTGTGTGCAGAACACTTAGTGCAAAATAATGTAAGTAATCCTGTACGTATGGGTTTAGGACATGCCATATGTCCTCCACTTGAACATTGTGTGCCCACTGTAGTAAGTGCTTGGTGTTAGTATGATTCTGAACTCCTGTGTCAGGCTGGGTTGATCTATCCCAGTCTAGATCTGGGACACAATTAAAGTCCCCACACCACAGGTTTGTGGGGAGCGCAGAGTGCATGAGTGCAGGCATGAGGGAGGCAAAAAAAGAGGTTATCCTACATTTAGGGCATACAGCGCAACCCACTTGAGAGGTTCTCCATCAAGTGTGACTTCTAGAATGAAGTAACGACCCTCGGACTCTATCAGAGAGTTCTGAAGCTCAAAAGGGACAACCGGCATACCCATATTAGGACTCCCTTGGCATATCCTGAATAGGCAGTGCCATGCAGCAGATCTTGCCTACATTTGTACTGTCTAGCCAGTTCCCCACCATTAAATGTGTCTCCTGGAGGCAAGCAAAACGGACACCAAGACATCTCAGGTATGCTTGAGTCCTGTGTCTCTATCCATGCCCCTTATATTCCATGTCAGAATACAATATTCTTGTGCCCCTATGTGACTATTGTAGGCAGTAAAATACATATGACCAGTGTAATAATGTTGCCTCAGTGGTGTACACAGCAGATACAGCACTTAAAAACAGAAATCTTGAACACAATGAATAATCCCCAACAATCCCAGACCATGCCATCAATCGATCACGGTCAACCAATTCCCCTAATGATTTGGCAGACAATCTATATTCATTCCACAACTGGGGGGATGGGCAAAAAAAACATGTGGTATAGGCAGTAGTCAGCCCCACCACCGTCAGTGCATCATACATCCCCATCCCCTCCGGGTGAACCAAGTGCCCAAGTGCTTCATCCCACCCTCTCTCTAAATAATTGCACTAAGAAGGCATAATCAAGAAGAATAGGATATCCCACAGTTCAGGGGTACATCAGCAGTTCCTCTGTCATTGGAGTAACCTGAGGACTACCCCTTAGTTTCTCCAGTATTTACTCCATGTTGGATGGATCATGTGACACAGCCGTGTCCACATCCAAATCCCAACTCTTTGGTCTGGACACCAAAGTCCGTTCCACTGCAGAAAGCACCTGTGATCTCTCCATGGCGGCATGAGCCCTCATTGGTCTTCTATGGAAGCTTCTTGTGGAGCACCTATTATTTCTCTCGGTCTTCCACCCTTCCTCAGTTTCCATGGAAGAGGTGGGTGGGGTCTCACCTCTCATTTTCAACCAGTTCCATGCTTCCTTCGGTGTAAGGAAAAAAAGTGACTTGGCACCGGCAAGGACCTTGAGTTTCACAGGCAACAACAGTGCATATTTAAATGCCAAGAGGCAAGGTCATTTCACCATATGAAATTACTCCCCAAGTCTTCGAACATCCGGGAGTATCGTGACTGTACTGTTTCCACTGTCCATGGGACCATGGCTCTGGTGGTCTGTGGTCTGTTAGATGTTATTCCTGACACTAAAGTTGAATAGTCTCACCACAACAGGCCTTTGGGGCACACCCAGTACAGGGGCATCTGCCAGGAAGCCTACGAGCTCACTCTTTTGCCCCTCAGCACGTGTTCCGCCAGCCAGGTTTCCAAATGGAGCTCCAGCCTTCCAATCCTTCAGGCAAATCCAGTACCCCAATGTTATTCCCCCAGGAAGCGGCCCTCTAATTTCTCCACCCTGGAGCACAGCACCACATCCTCCGTCTGCAGTGTCTCAATGTGTAGCTGATGATCAGCTACAGAGGGGCGTTCAGACGCCAGCTTTGACTCTGTTTCTTTCACTCTCTTCTTCAGCTTTTTGTGATCCTTCCGTGGAACCCCACTTCTGGCATCATCTAATTTGATTTACGAAAAGCATGTGGTCTTAGAGTAACCGTTCCACCTGCGATGACTGCGGTGGGAGACCTTGATTCACTGTCGAACGGCGATCCACCCCCAATCTTGCCTGCAAGGCGTGCTAATGTAATTATGGGAAAGTGAAGTTGAATTGAGGCGAAGTGCTTATTTTACTTTCACTGAACCAGTACTTGGGGAATAGCTCAATCCACTGAGCAATGATTTTTTTGGGAGAGGTATCATTCAAAAGGGGAGCATCTACCATCTTTAATGCTACATCTGCCCAGTGGATAACTGCTTTGGGATTGCTACAGAAGAGCGATCCCCAAGCAGGGATCCACCCACTAGCCATCAGGGATGGGGGAGCAATCCCCCTAGACAGGGCTTATGATCCCACCGTACATTTAATTGCAGCATTCTACTGTCCCTCCTGGAGGGCGGATGGTGGTAATTACCTTGATCTGCCCACCAGAATGCCCACCAGACACCAGAGAAATATTTTTTTTATTATTTAGGGTGGAGACTGCCCAGTATGGGCATGTCCTTGCCCCTGCAAATGGGGCATCAGTCTTTCTACCCCCTCCCCGGGAAGCAGATGGGAAAATTACCCACGTCTTCCCCCCTGGTGGGGGAACAGAAAGCCAACTAGACTCCAGGGAAAGCGTATTTTTAAAAACATATAGGGATGGGGCTGCTCACCATGGGCATAGATTTCCCCACCCCAATTAACTGGAGCATCAGTCTTTCTGCCCCCTGGGGGGCATGTGGGGATAATTACCCCAGATTTGCCCCCCGGGGGGCAAAAACCCCACTAGATGCCAGGGAAAGTTGTTGTTTTTTTAAACATAGGGGTGGGGCTGTCAACTATGAGCATGGCCATGCCCCCACCCCAATTAAGTGAGTCATCACCTTTCTGCCCGCTTTGGGGGGCGGGGGGGGGGGGGGGGGGTAGAAAGCCCACTACATGCCTAGGAAAGCTCTTTTTCTAAATGTTGGGTATAAGGCTGTCTATGCCTCCACCCCAACTAAATGGGGCATCAGCCTTCCTACTCCCCTGGGGTGGATGGGAGCATTTGAAAGCCCACTAGATACCAGGGATTTCTAAATGGCATCAAAACAAACAATAGAATGCAGCAACCCACTCTGGCATCAAGCCATACCCCTGCCTCAGTGGGGTCAATAGTGTTTTTCTGCCCCCATGTGGGCAGGTATAGGTTTGTCCAAGTTAACGAGTTGCCCAAAATTTGCTCCTGGGGGGTAGAAAATCCACTTGACACCTGGGATTTTGCCTTTGGGGCAAAACATAGTTCTGCATCTCGTGCACTCTGGCATTGGCCATACCTCCACCCCAAAAAGTACAAACCAGTCTTTTTTCTACCTCAAGGGCAGACAGGAGGTGTGATCCCAATTTATTCTAGGGGCAGAAAGTCCACTGTATGGCAGGAATATATATTTTTTGATAAAATAATGTGCTAGATGTGGCCTACTCTAACATCAGGCTCCCTTACCCCTAAAGGCTTTCTGCTCCTCTGCCGACTAAAGCATCCCATCCCACTTTTGATTATTTGATTTTTTTGGGTGCCGTTTTTACATATGGACCAGGAGAGTGCAGCTGACTTCCAAAATAGTGAATGGCTGCTCTTTCTAGGTAGACCCAGACAAGTCTGAAAAAGAGACATCATGAGGGGGAGTCCAGTGTGGTGTGCTTATCAAGGGTCCCACACCATTTTCTTACCCACAATGCCTTACACACCTCAAACTTTAACTAAAAATACACATTTTCCTCACATTTCTTTAAGGGAAATGTCTGTAATCAGTGGGGAGCCACAATCCTCTGCTACCACACAGCATTCCCCTAAATCACTCAATACAAATGGTACCTCACTTGTGTGAGTGGGCCAAGAGACCTTGACACAAAAGGCCCTAGTGCACTACAAGGAGAGATCAGCAATAGGGGTGGCTGAGGGATTTGAGGCCTTGCTTGGCTGCCACCCGTGGAAACCTATCAACCAGAGAGATTTTGGAAAAGTAGACAACCAGGGGATTCCATTTCAAAGTTAGAGATTTGCAGAGCATTGTGGGTAAAAAAACCTCATAGGATCCACGCAAGACACACCCTGGAATCCCCTAGTTGTCTAGCTTTCGAAAATGTCCATGGTTCACAGGTTTTCAAGGATGATGCCACAGCATGGCCCCAAATACCGTAGCTACCCCTATTGCTTATCTATCAATGCACCGCTGTAGGGACTTTTTGCGCCATGGTCCTGTGGCCCACCACACAAGTGGGGTCACTTTTTTATCAGGAGACATGTGGGAACTCAGGGTGGTAGGAAATTTGTGGCTTTCTGAAGATTCCAGAACTTTCTGTCATAAAAATGTGAGAACGTTTGTTTTCACCAAATTTTGACATTTGCAAGGGTTTTTTGGTAAAATTACCTCATGTAGGACTCATCAGACGTGTACTCGTAGACTCCCCAAATTGTTTAGTTTTCAGAAACGTTGCAGATTGGCTAGGTTTCCCTAGGTGTCAGGTGGGCTAGGATCCAAAGTCCACAGCTAAGGAAGTTTGTGGCTCTACGCAGACTCCAGAAGTTTCCATCACAGAAATTTGAGGAACATGTGTTTTTTTGTCAAGGTTTGAGGTTTTCAAGGAATTTTGGATATAAAAGTCTGGTGAGAGCCACTCAAGTCACCCCACATGTCTAGTTTTAAAAAAATGTGCATGTTTGCTAGGTTTCCCTAGGTGTTGGCAGAGCTCGAGCCCAAAATCCACAGCTACCCACTTTAAGAAAAAAGGTTCGGTTTTGAGTGGAAAAATGTTATGTATCCATGTTGCGTTTTGGGTGGCTTCCTGTTGCGGGAACTATGCCTAGCCAGACAAGTGAGGTACAATTTTTCTGGGAGACTTGAGGGAATGGTGGGTGGTAGGAAGGTTGTGCCCCCCCCCCCGATTCCAGAACATTCCATCACAGAAATTTGAGAAAAATGTGTTTTTGGTCAAGGTTTCCAGTTTGCAAGGGATTCTGGGTAAAAAACCCGGGGAGAGCCACATACCCTACCCTGGATTTCACAGAGTGTCTAGTTTTCAAAATTGTGCAAGTTTGCTAGGTATCCCCAGGTGCCAGCTGAACCAGTGCCCAAAATCCCCAGCTACCCATAGTGCAAAAAAAGGGCTAATTTTGAGTAGAAAAAGTTGATATATCCAGTTTACGATATCAGCCGTTTCCTGTCATGAGCATTAGGCCTACCCACACAAATGAGGTACCATTTTTATTGGGCGACATGCAAGGCAGTGAATAGTAGAACATGTGTTATTACCAAGTGGATTTCCCTGCATTTGTGCCTTCCAAATGTAAGCAAGTGTGTAATGAAAGAAGACATTTTGAAAAATACCCTCTAAATTGCATGCTAGAATGGGTACCCACAAATTCAGAGATGTACATAACCACTGCTCCTAAGCTCCACATCTTGTAGAAATAGATAAGTTTCCTTGATACCCATTTTCCAGTGTACATATTTAACCAAATTAATTGGTCCATACTTGGTACACAATAAAAAAATATTGTCTGATGCAGCTCAGTTATTTGCCTTGGGTACCTTTGGTTCTTGGAGAATGTACTAATCTTACATACCTCTGTAACTAGAAGGGCCTAGTGGGATATTGCTTTTGTAAATTAGCCATCATGACAAAAAGTTACAGATGAAAATGTTGTCACAAATGGCCGTTTTTTCCTACTCAATTTCAATATTTCTTTATTTCACAAGTTAGTTTCTTTGGGCAACCCGTAAGGGATCTACACATATGACCCATTGCTGAATTTGCAAGTCTATCTACTTTTCTGAAATCTATAGCTTCTCTGAATCAGCCATGGGTTGCAACACAAAAAGATGACGGGCAGAATGTTGAACATTGTCAAACATTCACCACCAATCACAGAACTGGGTTTAATCCATCGTTATTTTGCTCACCACGCCATTCCAGTTTGGACCCAGGCATATGCAAATCAGCCTTGACCCTGATCCCCATGGGAAAAGTTCAGCAAGAACTGCCAGGCCAGGTCCTTCCTGGACCAGAAAACAAGTATCTTGGAACCGGTTTCATGGCACCACCCCTCATCAGCCAGGCTAGTTTGAAACCGGTGGCTTAACGAGCACAGGACCCACATCTGGGCATACCCTTCCCACTTAGGGTAAAAATGCAACACAAAAAGATGATGCCAGGCTGGGTCCTCCCTGGAGCAGACAACAACCATCCTGGGTTTCACACTGTTCCAATTTGTCCACCACAATTTGGAAGTGGGTTGAGAGCATACAAAATAGGCACAATTGCCTTCCTCTTTGAAAAATGCTAAAACTGTAGCAAAAATGATTTTTTTTATTCAGCTCTGCATGTTCCTAAAAGCTGGGAAGATGGTGACTTCAGCACAGCAAAGCGTTTGTTGATTCATTTTTTTGGGTAAAAAAAAACACTGTTATTTATAGTACTTTTTCTAATTTTTCCCCAAAAACTCATCATTTCCCTGTATTTTGCCTATTTTCTGGGGTTTGTCCATGGGAATCCACAAATCCTGTGTACTTTCAGAATCCTTCAGAGGTTGGAAAAAAAGGACAACATTTTTGGGGTGGATACCTTATGTGGAAAAAAGTTATGGAGCTCTGAGTGTGAACTAACCCAAATAGTCAACAAAAGCGCTCAGCACTTAGGTAAAGGGTTAAACATATGTGTTTAAAGTCACATTGTTATATGTAGTAGAAAATATTAAAGACCATGGGCCCCATGTACCCCTTTGTACATTATAGGGATATTGCTAGTCACAAAGGAGTTCAGCGACCACATGGAGTCTTTGATGGACGGTGTCCATGCATACCTGCAGGCTGTCTTGGACAGCTTGCATTGCTTCCCAGTGATATGGAGTGAAGCTGGAACATTGCCCCAAGCACTATCTCTTTGAAGTGACAATTTATTTTAAAAACTGCTGCTACACGCATAGCTACATTCAAGCTGAGTGAAGGTCGCTGTGCTCCTTGAGCACTGTGACGTCAAGAGTTGCTTGTAATAGCTTATTACGAGCAACTGGGTGCGTCATATTCTTTTTACACGTTCGTCCTAACATCAGAACCCGGCTATAATAAAAAAAAACTACATATTATAGGGAGATTACAAGCTCTCCTACATTATAAGGAGCATTATCTGTCTATTAAGGGTGCCCACCAGCCTACTAATATGTGCACAAATTTTTGGTTTCAAATGTTATCCTTTATCTAATGACGTAGCTTCATGTTAAAATTTTAGAATGTGAGCAAGCAGAGATGAGTCATGGTAACAACAAAAATAAAATATTTGTGCATTTCGACGCAGCTATAACATACTTAGCCAGTGAATACAGGAATCAGTACACTATCAACCAATTTTATCAAGGAAAGATCCTTGATAAAATTGATCATAAAGGTTTTACTCCAATAATCTATCCATTAAATCTATAGTGCCAGTAAATATATAACAGCGGCATTTCCCTGCACCTCAAGTAATTCCTATCGATGCTACCTTCCATGAGTCAATCCTAAACTAATCCAGGACAATAACACATTTCCACACTTGGGAAGTGAATGTATCCAGATATGTTACTTTCTACGAAAGTTTTCTAATAGTAAACAAATTGGTAAACGAGGTCCACATTAGCACAGGATACCAATCAGTATTAAAGCATCAATCTTCGACAGTAGTGATTCACTTTATCGCCACCCTGCAAACTTTCTTAGCCAATCTATCTTCTGTGGTGCCCTGAATATATGTTACAGATTATGGAACGAGCACAACGGGCCCCATTTACAAAAGCACATTTATATGTGTAGATTTGCTCACATGTAAATCTAGTATGCCTTCTAGGAGTCAATTAACACTTTGCTATTGTCACTTGTGAGTGTAAAGTTAATCCTGAGTGTACTCTTTCAAGGTTCCCACCCCTTGGCAGAGTCTTTTACACCAAGATTTATCACTGCAAAGCTACTACTTGGAACTTTTCACATAGACTGAGGTCTCTTCTACTCGGATGGAGTTCTCCATATGGTAAAGGTTAGGAAAATGCATGAAAGTTGTATTATAAAATATTAATGCAATACATACATATATATATATATACACACACATATATATTTCAAATCTAAAATTAATAAAATACAATGTTTTGACACATTCGCTAAAATGTAAATTAAATAATACATTATTTAAAATATATTTATTTAAATTAAAAATACAATTTCAAAAATTAAATGTAAAAAACAACCATCTATATTGATATTTAAAAATGTTTTAAATGCTATTAAAAGTAATATTTATTATTAATTTCAGGAATTAATAATTACCAAATGCTATAATTCTAGTGCTAGAAAGAGAAAGAAAGAGATGGAGAGATAGATACATAGTAGATAGATAGCTAGATAGCTAGATAGATAGATAGATAGATAGATAGATAGATAGATAGATAGATAGGTAGGTAGGTAGGTAGGTAGGTAGGTAGGTAGATAGATGGATGGATGGATGGATGGATGGATGGATGGATGGGTGGATAGATAGATAGATAGATAGATAGATAGATAGATAGATAGATAGATAGATAGATAGATAGATAGATAGATAGATAGATAGATAAATAGATAGATAGATAGATAGATAGATAGATAGATAGATAGATAGATAGATAGATAGATAGATAGATAGATAGATAGATAGATAGATAGATACTGGTCTCACAGCTCATCTCAAGGCCACTGTTGAGCCTTGAGATGAGCGGTAAGTGCACGTGTGTGAGACCCTTGAGATGAGCGGTAAGTGCACATGTGTGAGACCCTGTTATAATCCATAAAGCAATCTTCAGTAGCTTCCTCAATTAGACAAATTACATATATTCATGAAGTTATGATGAATACTTCTTTTTAATGGAAAGCTGGCTGCATGTCTCAAGGTTTTATGGCTTGCTTCTTGGTCATGAGTCTGACTGTCAAAATATTCTGATAGCAAAGCAGAAAGGCTTTATTCTCTTACCTAGCGCTTTTACCCGGAGTAAGATTATCTTCAAAAGCTGGCAAATCGAGCTTCCCAATTTCAATCCAAGCAACGTTGAAAATGTTGACTTCTGCTAGCGCGCAGTCTACCTTGATGTTTAAAGTTTTTCATTTTGATTGAAGCATTTTCAAGCGTTTTTGACAGCATCCATAACTTTTTCTCAAGCAAGCCTATTCCCAATGTTTTACTGATGTGGCATTCCCAAATTTATCCAAACAGGTTTGATTTGGTACAAATCTAGTTCTCATGTTATTCCTTTTTTTATGAAGAATCCTCTCGCTCCCTCCTTTATGTGATCTCACTCTCCTGATCAGATGATTTCACTGGTTTATTAGCTTGGAGTAAGATAAAGCGGTTAATACCCACTGGTGGACTGATGCCAGAGGTCTGTTTGTGGTCTTCCACAGAAGGAGAGATAGTTAATAACCAGTGGTAATTTAATTACTGCTGCATAGTATTTTTTCCATATTTAGGGCTCGATTTATGCTTTGACGGATGAAGGTAAGGCAGTCAGGGCAGCACCTGGATTACATCTACTACCTTGCCTTTACTCCACCCTACACAATTAGAGTTAACCTCTAAGCCTGTGACTGTCATGCGGTTCACTAAAAACATTTAAAAGTTTTGTGTGTATTCATCAATCATGATGGATACCTACACCAAACTTTTGAAAGTTTTTTTCTTTTCCAAAAACAACTCTAAAAGCGGGAGTTTTCTTTAGAAAACGAATAGAAAATTAGTGGCTCCATCACCTTTGTCTTGCTCCGCCTTTCAGAGAATACAGAATCTCCCACACAGTGGCTGAAACACGGTGAAGCAGGAGACATAAAACACAACAACACCTAGAAAAGGGTTTTATTTTACAAATTGAAAGACTCTTTTTAGAATAAGGCGTGGGGTTTTTATTTATGCAATGCTCTCTAACAGAAAGGCTTTTCCAGATGCCAAAATGAATCACATTCAAATACACATAGAGATATATATGTATACACAAGCAATACTAACACACTTGGTAAATGCAACAGTTAAATGCATGGATATTAAATACAAGCTGCAAATAATATGAGATAAGACTCAAGCAAATATACTGGACGTCCTGCAAGAGATAAGGAAGATATATACACTGACTTCTTCAAATTATTACTTTGGATGTGCACTCTGACTCATTTACACATCACAAAGAAAACACCTCCAATGATCAAAGCCACTGGCGCCACATCACTATAGCATTAATCAAAACTCAAACACCTCAAATGACCACAGTTACTGGAACCACGCATCATAATGGCAATAATAAAAACTGAACACTTAACCTGGTGCAAATGCTGCATGTTAGCCCACTCCTGACCGAGGGAATAAACAGCCGGGGATAAGAGCCTCAGTAACCAGGGTTCCGCTGTACCAAAGTAGACACTATTCAGATTCCAAAATCCCGGTTTCTAAGTCAACTACCCTCAGCTTTTTCGTCTCAAAGCACACACTAGAAGGTTCGAGAGTCTTCCTCCCTGCACAAGGAAACTTACTGGGACTGGCCAGCTTCCAAGCAAGCATTCCATGGCAGGAAGGAGTTCCCACGTCCCCTCTATATTCTCACATGTTCTAGCCTTTATCTTAACAAAGCTCACAAAAGCCTTCAAGGGTACATTAAACAATCTCTCACAAAACAATCCTTGAACATGATTAACCAAAACAACTTGCACGCGTGTCTGTGTGCGCAGATAAAGCTCAAGCCAGGCAGAGTCAGAATTCAGGATGACAGGAGGCCATGTCAAAGTCAATAGTAAGAAATTAATAATTCTTGCCAGGGAGCAACACAGTGCACATTCGTGCAACACTGCGTATAGCATGTTATACATCTGCCAATGTACAACACAGTGCACATTTGTGTACCACTGCTCATAAAAACTGCACTTTGAGACCAAACAGTACATTCAACACCTCTCTCTCTCATGCTTTCTAATGCACATCCCTCATGTTCTGTTCTTGGCAAGGCTCTCCTACTCCATTACAGCTCTCACTAAAGGACTGCAAGATTACAAGAAAGAAACATTTAAGAGACACAAGGCATATGCAGGACATCATACATTCAGGCTAGGATAAAATACCACACCAAAGTCAATTAAAATATTGGTAATCAAAGGTCATCACAGAGTGTCAGACCACAAGAGTGCCTCTAGCACTACACACCTTAGGAAATTTGTATCGTGCTGTGGGGGTCATTTTTCATTTTTACTGCCCTCTCTGCCAGGATATTCCTGGTGGTGACTGATAGTAAGTCATCTGACCACCCACTCTAAATAGGGTGGACGACCTTATGGTTTAGTTCCGATGGTCAGTACTCCCTCTGGCCATCAGATGAAAGTTTACACAGACTGAGTAATTTTACTCTGTTGGCATAAACCTGGCTGCTCAGCCAACTCAAAATAGGATTGGAGGACCGAAAGTTTGGCAGATGGAGAACTCCATTGCCATTGCAATGGAGTAATTTATAAGCAAAACTAAATCAAACCCCAAGTCCTACTCTCTGAATGTCCATTACAGTTTACCAGTTTGGCTATAACTGGGATTAAGCTGTTGTGTATTGCAATCGAGTTGTGTTAGTAATGGCAGTGAAGGTCAAAAACAAGAGTGTAATCAAATACAAAATCTGGAGTTTTACTGTAGGAGAATGGACGTTCACACATTCTATAGAATGCGTAATTCATTCTCCGTAGCAGCCAAGCAATATTTTGCCTGCGCACCATCAGCCCACTGTTAGCTGTTCTCTAAATTGTCATTGTGTGCATCTGAAGCCTTATGTAGCAGTTTGACAACAGACCTTACAGTGTCACTTCTGTATCACCACTACATAGCACAGGTGTTCATTACTGCTTCAGCAAATATACACAGGAATCTCAATGTCAAACGTTGTAATGTCACTATTTAATATTGTTAGACCTTTGATTCTTAGGGTGGCCATTCCACAACTTTTTTCCTTCCTCTTACATATTTGCTGAACTTGTTTTTATTGGACTTAGGACTCTGTGCCCTTTACCACTGCAAACGAGTGCTAACCTGCAGGTGCCCACTCCTTAAAACATGGTGACATTAGCTTATCCCCAATTGGCAAATTTAATTTACTTCTAAGTCCCTAGTAAAGTGACACTACATCTGCCTAGTGCCTTTAATTGCTATTGCAGCATGTGTATACACTTTTTAACTGCCATGTCAACTTGGCAAAATAAACCTTTTGCCAAGCCCAAACCTTTCCTTTTTATATATATAACCAGCACTATGAAAGGCCCTGGACAGCCCATAGGTCAGGGTGTTGGAGCACTATTACCTGACACTAAAAGTGGTATTTTCAATCATGCAATTTATAAACCAACTTCACTAAGAGCTGTATTACTAAATTGTGAGTACAGGGACCCCAAATTCAAAATCTTTATCTATTCCCAATTGGAAGTTACACTTGCAAGAGGTTAGAAGTCTGCTCCAATACTAGCCTATGGGGGAGATTGCCCTTGCAATAGTGAAAATTGAAATTAGAAGTATTTCAGTATCAGGACATATAAAATACACCAGTACATGTCCTACCTTTTAAATACACTACACCCTGCCTTGGGACTACCTTGTCTACCTTAGGGTTGCCTTGCATGTAGTAAAAAGGGAAATTTGGGCCTGGCAATATTGAGCACTTGTGAGGTCGACATGGCAGTTGAAAACTGTACACACAGACACTGCAGTGGCAGGTCTGAGACATGTTTGCAGGGCTACTCCTGTGTGTGGCCCAATAAGTGCTGAAGGCCCACTAATAGCATTTGATTTATGGGCCCTGAGCACACACAGTGCACTTTACTAGGGACTTGCCTGTAAATCTACTATGTTAATCATGAATAAACAAATCACTGTATAATTTACACAGCGAGCATAAGCCCTTTCACACTGATTAGCAGTGGTAAAGTGCCCAAAGTCCTAAAGCCAATTAAAACAGGTCAGAAAAAAAATAGGGGAAGAAGGCAAAACGTTTGGGGATAGCCCTGCAAAAAGTACCAGATCCACCATCTAATTCTACTACACAATCAAACATCCATTCACAAACAAGTAGTGGATTGATGGAACTTTTAGAACCATACAATAAAGTTGCCAATGTTTAGGAAGGGATTCAGTGCCATAATTGTGATGCTATGCAAAGCACGATACAATAACATTTAAATCCAGGCTAATGCACTTACACCATAATTAAATATGCTAACGTTCTGTCCTACCTGGATAATAAATTCCAGTTCATAGGTCAGTAAAACAACACTTCTTGTGCCTAGCTCCCAGAATATGGAATTCCATTCCTGATCTTAGAAGACTGAATCCCAATCTGCTTGCTTCTAATGGGATCCAATAAATCTCCATTTTAGACTATGTCTCCATGGTTACCAGTCCCTTATTTTCTCTCTCTTTCTGGTTATGTACTTTCATTCGTTGTAGAGAGACCACTAACATACCTTGCAGCACGGTCCTCAGTCCTTTTGGCTAGGTTTAGGCTAAAGATATCCTGCAAATAAATAAATGATGAAATAAACAAGGTGGCTGATTTTGCACATGTACTACATCAATTGCTCTTTTCAGGTTTCGTCTGCACAGTGCTTGTGCTGTGCTTGTGAAATCTATTGTCTTTAATATAAATCTTAAAAGGGGCTATCATCCCGCCCTTAATTTTCATTTCTTTGTGTGCTTGCCGCTTACTTTTACTCTGTTTCTATTGGTTGTACAATGCTATTTCCTTTTGTTCTTCTGTGTTTCTATTATCAGTGGCCCACGGCCGAAATACTCCTCTTCATCTGCTTCGAACTTCTTCACTTTATACATGAGCGAGCAACCCGCCCATCACCCACTATCATGTATTCACTTCTCAGCATGCAGTGCATGCCTCTGCAATTCCACTCATCTCCCCCCCGCCCTTCTCCCACTGACTGGTGTCACCCTCCTCTCCCCCACTCTCCATGGTATCAGCCTCCCTCTGCCCCAGATATGTCACTTTTCAAATGTATTTTTGTTATTCTAGGAAGCTTTCACGTAAATTGTTTGAAGTAGTCTATTATCAAGGATATGTTTGAAAAAACTTGCTTTTCTTGGTACTTTCACTTTCCTTTGACGTGCGTTGATCTCTTGGCCATTCGCTGCGCCAAGTGGGGGGCCGAACATGTCTTTCATAGGCATAGCGTTGTGTTCTTTTTGTTTACTCTTGAACATGCATGTCTCTGCAGTCGGTCTCCCACTCCTTCATTTTGCTTTCCCATGCCCTTCCCCACTGTCGTTGGTGATCCCTCCCTTTCTCCACCCACCCTCTTCCGCATATCCCTTATAGCCCCAAGCTTGCTATTTTTATTTCACCAGTGGATGTTGTCTTGCAGTTTTCCACCTAACAGATGCGAAAGATAGTGATGCCGGCCTCTGCTATGGTGAGGGCACATTACCATAGCTGCCAAGGTTCCAGATTGCTATGTGTGACATTTGCATAATTTCAGTGTAATTATGAGTGACATTTCAGGGACTATGAATGACACTTTCTTGTGAGCAAAATAAAGATTAGGGGAGCATATGAATATCAGAAAATACACTCATTTCAGCAACAAGGAATTTTAAGAATATCTTAAACGTACAGTCCTGCCAAGTATCACGCATCAGGTGTGACACTCATTTCAGTGCGGTGTTCCGCATCACCGCACTGAAATGCATTGTCACGCATTTGCAGACTTGCCAGCTCGCGCCACCGTCGGCGCCTGTGCACGGCTCCTGCTGCGAGAGACTTGCTGCCAGTGTCAGCAGCTGCTCTAGTAGTTCATTACTCGTGACTGAGTCGGTGAGAGCGCGTCACCGCTAGGCGGCTACATTTACAATGTAACAAGTGGCTCCAGGCTGGCGCTGCAATTCTTCCTGCCGCGCCACGCGGCTTGAGTACTTTGACACAGTTGCTGCCAATTAAGGGGGGAGGGCCGCCCCGTCAGCACGATGCTGTAACTGGCTCTGCAGCCAGGCTCTCACCAGGGGCACCTTGAGACGCTAATTATCCTGAAGTGACACCGTACTTGCCGTCACCTTCGGAGGAAAATGAACGGAAGTAGTGAGCACAGTGAGGCATAAGTGGCCACAGAGGGGGATTCAACTCAAGTCAGGAGTCTTCGCCACACCGAGGTGTGCTGCACTGCTGTCTCTACATGTGTAGCACACGTGAGCACCGCAAATATAAAACCGCACACCTGGGCGCCGCAAATATAATACCGCGTTTGCCAGCTTGCAGCCATTATGGCGCTACCGGCCCTGCTCCCAGCAGTCTTGTGCTGCCTCCAGCAATGCTGAGTGTGGTGCTAGCACAGGCCGCCCGCAGAGAATTCAGTGTTGCTGAGGCCGATCGGGAGAGTGCAGTGCGTTGCATGGTCGGAGTGATGACCTATGACCCACCGTCACGCGTTTTGTTCAGATGCATAGGCTGCCAGGAGAGAACTTAGGCAGGCTCCCTGAACTAACCGGGCACTGGCGGCAAACCTAAAATGATTGCCGTGGGGGAGTGGGGCAAAGAAGCCTGAGCCTGCTGCAGAGTCCATACACACAGCGCTGTGGCTGCATGGATGAAGATTTGGTCATCAAGAACGGGGTTAAGTAAGTAACGTAGTTACCACTTTCCACCCCCACCCGAGTGTCTGTCAGTGTATTAGGCTAGTGCCCTTCAATTTCTGGTCCTGTGCAGTACGTTTAAGATATTCTTAAAATTTCTCGTTGCTGAAATGAGTGTATTTTCTGATATTCATATGCTCTCCTGATCTTTATTTTGCTCGCGAAAAAGTGTCACTCATAGTCCTTGAAATGTCACTCATAATTACACTGAAATTATGCAAATGTCACACATAGCAATCTGGAATCTTGGCAGCTATGATTACGTACTGCACAGGACCAGAGTCTCTCAAAGCAGGAGCCGAGCACAGGTGCCGCCGGTGGTGCGAGCTGGCGAGTCCGCAAATGCGTGACAATGCATTTCAGTGCGGTGATGAGGAACACCACACTGAAATGCGTGAGTGTCACACCTGATACGTGATACTTGGCAGGACCGCATTACATGCTCCTCTGGTGATGCTGCAAGAAGGGCAGACCTCACCCGGCACTGTGTGTGCATGGCTGAGCTAATCTGCCTCAGAAATGCCAGCAGGCCCATTGCTAGGGCTCTTGTCCCTTAGCCTCTCTGCCTCCTCACTCTCAGACGGAGCTGGGGATATTGTGTTACATTGCTCTGTCTTCAGGAGTACAAAAAGCAGCTTAAGCGCTACTTACACATAGACGCACCCAAAGCTCTTCCATTTGGCCAGTTGTGCCTCATTTTCAGTGCTTATTCCCCACATAACTCATCCATAAAAATCATTCTGCAACATGCCTTCACATTTCCCATCTAACTTCGGTGCTGTTTCTGATGACAATCAGCCCTCATCAGAAGCGTTGTTCACATAAAATGACATCAGTTGGAACCCGGTGCTGCATTTAGGAGCTCTGGGATGGGAAGAGGCCAAAAACAGAATTTACCCTCGCCGTTGAGCAGAGACAGTCCTAGTTAAGTTATGAAAACAGAGCTTCTGTCATAGAAGTATTGTGTGGCAGCAGCATGCCTGTTTGCTTCCCTATTAAGCATCTTATTGTAATCGAATATACAAACTTGCGTTTTATGTAGCTCCTTCTGCTTCAGGTGCGCCTTTGCAACACTGCGGATTACAAGGGTAAGGAGAAGAAACATACGTGACTTGTTTTTGCTAGACTGTGATTTAGGCTCTAATTTATAAAGGGACAGGGTTGTTGAGGGGGTCTTCAAAGCGCGGGCCCCCTTTGGGTATGGGGCACGGGTGCCAATATATGTGGAGGGGTGGTAAGGGGCAGAGGCTGCGCCACTAGCAAGACTGAAATGAAAGTGAAAACCACAGTACAGAGTTTCAGAGTGAATCGATAGTATCTGGGAGCTGAACCGAGGCAGCTTTGCCTCAGCACCAAAAGCGCTTTTGCAATGTGTTTGAAAAACGTGTCCATGCTGGCCAACGTAACTCTTAAAATACATATTTGATCGTTGTGATTTAAAAAATATCCTTGGAAAGCATCGCGCTGCCCCGCCTTTAGCATCTCTGGAACTTTGTAGCTCACTCATTCTGCACGTGGTTCAAAAGTTATAGTGCCCACACTCCCAGCGCTTACTCCCCTCTGCGCCCCATAACACTCACATACCAAGGAAACTCATGAGACAAATTAGTGGGAAAGCAGTGGTGCAGGTTTATTTTGCACAACAAGTGGAAATAAGGTGGGTCATCTTACGGGCGATCCAATGCGGCAGCCCCTCGCTGTCCCGCATGCCTAATGAGCCTTTCTTGCACGGCGAGTCGATGCTCTGACGGTGCAGTCCCTTATCACTTTCTTTCGTTCACTCCCGCCCCCCCCTGTCAGGGCGGAGCGATGAGGCACACCCCCGGTCGGTTCAGGCCCCCCGACCGCCCGAAGGACTAACGGGGCGCCGACGCTGTTCGCTGGAACCCCCTCGGCTCCAGGTTCTTGGCTCAGGCACCCCTACTGTGCCAGGCAGAGGTATTGACTGTGTCCTTCTGCCGCAGAGGTACCCCTACTGTCCATCTGCTTCCAGATCGCCCTGTGACTCCGCCTGCAACACAAAAACAGACCGTTAACAGTTCAAAACATGCCTGCCTGCCGCTCTGCCGCTGGGTCTGGGCCAGGGAGGGAACAGCGCAGAGCAGCCAGGAACGCGACGGCAGGAAAGGCCGAGCCTTGCTGCCGCGCTAGACTTAAACCCCATAAGGGCCGCCCCTCACACCTGGTGGCCTGCTCCCATTGGCGCGCATGAAAGGGGGCGGGCCAGAGCTGGCGTGCGCGCGGAATGTGGGACTAAGATGCTGTCTCGCTTAGCTCCCCTTCGCGTCGCGCGGCCAGCGGCATAGTGCCCACACTCCCAGCGCTTACTCCCCTCTGCGCCCCATAACACTCACATACCAAGGAAACTCATGAGACAAATTAGTGGGAAAGCAGTGGTGCAGGTTTATTTTGCACAACAAGTGGAAATAAGGTGGGTCATCTTACGGGCGATCCAATGCGGCAGCCCCTCGCTGTCCCGCATGCCTAATGAGCCTTTCTTGCACGGCGAGTCGATGCTCTGACGGTGCAGTCCCTTATCACTTTCTTTCGTTCACTCCCGCCCCCACTGTCAGGGCGGAGCGATGAGGCACACCCCCGGTCGGTTCAGGCCCCCCGACCGCCCGAAGGACTAACGGGGCGCCGACGCTGTTCGCTGGAACCCCCTCGGCTCCAGGTTCTTGGCTCAGGCACCCCTACTGTGCCAGGCAGAGGTATTGACTGTGTCCTTCTGCCGCAGAGGTACCCCTACTGTCCATCTGCTTCCAGATCGCCCTGTACTCCGCCACAGCTCTGGAGGAGGCCCCCGTCGATGACAGAGCCCCCCCACCCACTTAGCTACTTTGCCTCGCTGTTACGTACCACTTGTAATCTAGGAGGGATATGTTCACCCCCAGTCCTGACAAGTATTCCACCTACCCCCATTGCGTATTTGGGTGGCTCTTAGCTCGAGCTCCCTTCGCCTGACCAACTTCATAGGGGCACTGTCAACTCCAGTGTTCAACTATTTATGATCACCCCAGTCCGAAATTTAACACTCAGGAATGTGCTTTCTTGTTCTTCACAGGCATTGTCCCCGTATGGCATGCCGCCTCCAATTGAACTTGGTTTCCCTTGTAGCTTGCCCCTTGTCACTTCCCCCTTCTGTAATGCACAGTGGGCTACCTCATGTATTTTGTTTACCTAGTGGCGTTATTCACCCCCGCACGTCACCTACGGGATCTATTACAGAGGTATCATTCACCCTGAACCCATCATTCCCCTCGTGACCCCTTTATTTAGCCTTACCACTAATCCACTTGGAGGAGTGGATCATCGTGCGCCCAAGATACCCAAAATCCCAACCGTACTGTACTCATTGGAGTATGACCCGAAACAGGATTAGGCTGACGCCTTGGCAAAACCTGGGGTACTAAAGACCTAATCCTCCATCTATAACCCCACCATGTTTGTCTGTAATTTCACCATGTTTCAATTCGGCTTGTCCGACCTCTTTTAATTTAATATTTCAGCCCCAAACCTACCATATTTATGGGGACATGCTTGCAGTTGGCAATACCTTTCATGCCAATGTTTCAGCATATAGCTAATAGGGGCATCAACTGCTGGGTCTTGCTGTAGGTACTATTAATGTCGACATTTGTGTTGACGGCCTTATGTGCGTGAAATTACAACCAGATACCAGCAGCGGTAGGTCCCACTCACACAGGACTGGTCCACAACAATGCTCTTGCCACCTTGGGACCTGAATAACCCATGATCCACTGACTCAGGCCCTCTTAATATGTACCTGGCCCAGGGCCCTCCACCTCTTGTGAATCCTGCAGTTTGAATTTAAGCTGTTTGGCATTAGCTGTCAATATCTACAAGAGGGGCCGCACATCCTCGCTTGGTCCCTGCTTCTCTGTTGCATTCTGTATGTTATTTGCAAATTTTTTGGATGCTAATGGAAGGCCGGTGATGTATCAACAGATGACTTATTAAATTAGTATTTGTTATAGCTTTACTTGCAGCTCATAACTAGAAACCTGTTAACGTACCACCGTGGATTGTGGAGGATATCGGACTCCTGTACCTTGTGACCCTCGCCGTCATGAACACATGAACACTATATATACTGCTGTGATACCCACTTACGCAATGTATTGTACATGTATAATGTGCATGTTACTAAAAGCGCTCTACCATCCTGTATGAGAAGGGTGGTGCTATAAGGAATGAATAGTGCTTCGTCAACGTATTTAGGTAAGTACAAGGACAGCGAGAGACATCCGGCAATCTTACAGTGCCTGTACTTATATGTAGGATGAACAAGTCAAGGCATGACTATCCTAAGTCACTGCCGTGTGAGTTAAACACATTGAATTTATGCCTGCAGAATTAAGAAACCTGCAATCACCCTTAAAATTATGTTTCCACGTGCCCTACACCATAGCTGTTTGTTGTCTCCAATATCCGTTATGGCTAGGTTCACCCACCAGATCTATTAAGTTTTATTGCTTGTTGTTATATTCGCATAGTTGGACTTTGCAGCAGATATATTCATTGGAAGGGAAATGTAAAGGAAGCTGCGATAGTTTATAGTATAGAACAGCGAACGGTAAACTATCGAATAATGTTCTGAAACCTTTTGCCGCTGGCGCTTTATAGCTACCACTATTTCTTAAGCCCGTTCATTGAGCTGTTACGACTACTCAGTGGGTGCAATTATCAGTTTTGAACCTATTTGTAGACGCTTGAAAGCCCCCGAGGGCTCTCACCTCTCCATCACGATAATGTTTGTAACCCGAGTACCATTCAGATATGTAGTACCTATCGCGGAAAGCATTTGCATCCCTTTGGGGTTGCTTTATTCTTTAAAGTGCTAAATGCTGTCTTTAACTATTGCAGAGTTGGGGGGCGCTAGAGGGCGCGAGACAAGATGGCCGCACTTTAGTGAGGCTCCGTCGGATCAAGCAAACATCCTACAGTAATCCTATGCATCCTGCAGCCTGAACGGCCCTGCCGAAGCGGCTGGCTATCCCCAGCTCACCCAGAGCTCTGTGGCGGTTGCGGAGCCTCTGAGCCCCGAGGATTGATTGATATCCTTGGCCCCGTGGCGGGCCTGCAGAGCGGTGGAGATAACCGCGTGAGGCTGTGCTTCGGCTCTCCCCTAGTGTCGGAGCCCGGCGGAAGCGGCTCTGGGGACGTGCGGTCTGCCTGACACATCCTGCGGTAAGCCTGGCCCGCAGACGGCGAACAAATCCCGGGAGGACGTCGGAGGCTGCCTGGGAGGAGCCGCGAGCGGTGCCCCGGGGGACTGCTGGGCTCCAGCGGCCAACAGCGAAATCCGGAGTGCAGGTGCGGGCGGCGTCTGGACGCTCTCGGCTCTGGCTGCGGTGAGTGGGGCTGGGTTCGGGCGCGGCCTGGGACCGCGGAGGTGGTTGTGGGCCTTGCGCGCGCCCTTGCTCTGCGAGCTGTGGTCGGGACGGGAGGGACGGGCGGGGTGCCTGGAGGGGATACTGCATACGGCCTGTGGTGACCGGGGAGACCCCTGTGGTTATTGCATACACTGAGCTGCCATTTTCTGATCGGCAAATTCACGGCGTGCAGGCCGGAGATCCCCGACCTCAATTACTACGTGGCCCAGGACGGGAGCTCCTGCTCGGGGCTCTGATTGCAGGGGGACTGGTACTCTGCTTGGCAACTGCTTTTTGTTACACAATCCTGCCACGTTGTGAGTTGCTTTCCTTTATGAGTGAGGTGGGTGTGTACAGAGGCACAGGGACATTAACACCCTGCCATTCCTGGGGACTCTGAGGAGTATCCGGTCGTCTATATTCCTGTGCACGAGGAGCTGACCACATCACAACATGGGCAAGCCGGACAGAGGTCAAACGAAAATAAATTTTGACTCGCGCAGACTGGCCAAACAGTCGCAAAAAGCGGCCTCTGATTCGGAATCTGAAACGGCTACTGGTGGGGCGCCTAAACTAGAGGACACGTTAGCAGCCATGCAGAAAACGCTGCAATCTATTGAAGGCGCCATGTCGGCGGTGACCCACCGCCTTGACCACATGTCTTCGCAACTGGAAAAACATAACGCCCGCATGGGGGAAGTTGAGCAGAGGGTCTCGGCCACTGAAGAGGGCCTCACGGAGATTGCGGGCAAAACTTCCGACATGGATAAACTACTGGCGGTCATTAGGGCTAAGAACGAGGATTTGGAGGCCCGCTCAAGACGCAACAACATCCGCGTCACGGGCCTGCCGGAATCGACAAATGTGGGGAAAATGGAGGTATATATGGAGCGTCTTATTACTGATATTTTCGGGACAGAGCACTTATCGACCATGTTTATTGTTGAGAGGGCGCACAGGTCATTGGCGGCCGTGCCGCCGCCGGGCACTCCACCGCGCCCTGTCATCGCGCGTCTCCTGAACTACAGAGACCGGGACGCCATTTTGCGTATGGCGAGGGAAAAGGGCGCCATCGAACACCAAGGAAACAAGCTTGAGTTCTTTCCGGATTTCACGGCGGCTGTGCAAGCGGCTAGAAAGGAGTATGGCACAGTGAAACAATTTCTGAGAAAGGAGGGGGTTCCGTATGCTATGCTCTATCCTGCAAGACTTCGAATTGGTGCCCATGCTGACAATAAAATCTTTCATACTCCGAAGGCGGCGATGGATTACGCAAAAAAGCTTAAACGGAAAAAGCGAGACTCTGCCACGGCACATGGGGAAGAAGAGGGGGCCAACGAGGAACTTTGAACAGTGTTATGGATATCCCGGGGCCCCCTGGACGGGGCTCTGTGATGACTGCCTGGGCCTCTTTCATTAATGTGTACACACTCTACTAACGAGACTGCGTTAGGCGTCTATGTTTCCGGGGGGTTGGGGGCGGACTCTATGCATGCTCGGATGCTGGTATGAAGGTTGTTCTGCTCCTGGGTCATGGGGGTGCCTGGTAGTCTTGGGTTGGGCTCGGGAGGTTGGACACATATCTCGGGAATACTGGAGGGTGTGGGACTTGATAGCCATTGCGTAATTTCGATTGGTTGCAATGATGCCATCACGCTCTGACTCTATTGGGATGTCAAGTATTTGAGGCTTGATCCCCTCCTGTTACGGCCGTGACGGGAGGTCTGAGCACCCTAGCGTCTCTCCAATGGGTGTGCCCCAACTGTTGTATGGAAGGGGGGGAGTTGGAGACTTCGGGATCGGGAAGGGATGGCTTTGGCTAGATTGGGTGGCTGAAGTGGGAGGGGGGTTGTTGGGGCTGGGGGGTCAGTTTTGGGAATGTTTTGGATTCCTCCCCCGTTGGGAGGGTTTGATGAGCACACACAGCCATGTCAGAGTTTTTATTATGCTGTTCACCCTGTTGCTAGCGCAGCGGGGTTGGATGGGTAGGTTCAGCTTGCGCGCCACGACTCAGTATATCTCTCATAGAATTTCCGCGCTGCTAAGGGTCTCAGCTCTCATTAGTCCTGTGATGAGTTGTCAGGATGGCTAGCGGTAGTGCACTCAACTGGCTAACTTGGAATGTGAGAGGCCTCAATAGTCCCAAAAAGATTCGACAGGTGTTGGGGTATCTGACACGTCATAACGCTCATGTTGTTTTCCTTCAGGAGACACACTTGACGACTCAAAAGGCAGTTTCTGTGGCCAAGCAGTGGGCTGGTTTCCGATTAGCTACGACATATTCTTCCTATGCTCGGGGTGTTATGGTCCTGATCAAGAGGGGTATTCAGTTTGAGAGTCTGTGTGAGGAGGTCGATAAGGAAGGGAGGTATATCCTTTTGCATGGTAGGCTATGTGGCAAGTTGTTTACTATGGTTAATGTCTATGGGCCTAATACGGATGACCCGGAATTTTTTCGGGTCCTGTGGAATAAGGTATATGATTTGCCGCCTGCGGCCATTATCTGTGGGGGTGATTATAATGTGGTGCTAGATGTCGAAGTGGATAGGAAAACTCCTCATCTCTCCCATGAGAAAAAGTCTGCGAAAGTGCTGCGGGATGGTATGACTGATTTGGGACTGGTGGATGTGTGGAGACTGCGACACCCAGGGGACGCAGAGGGCACATGCTATACGTATGCACGAGACACGTGGTCCCGCTTAGATTACTGGTTGGTGACGCGGGATGTGAATGCATGGATAGAGGGTGTAGAACATCTGCCACGTACACTGTCGGATCATGCTCCGGTAGCACTGACACTGTCTATACCGCAGTATGCATCTGCGCCTTACACATGGAAATTACACCCCACTGCCTTGTTGGATCAGGTGTTTAAGACAGACTTGCGTGAAGCGATAGCGCTTTTCTTTGTTGAGAATGAGAGTCCGGAGATGAGTAAATGTACTATATGGGAGGCGTTCAAAGTCACTATTAGAGGGGTGTGTATTGGGAAGCAAGCTGGAGTACTCAAGTCATTACGCAACTCTCTCGCGCGCTTAGAGCGTGACTTGAAGGAACTGGAACGCAGGTATGATGCCTCTGCCTCTGATGCGACGTTGGCCGAAATACGGTCCAAGGTGGACGAATATAACAAGTTGAGTGATCAGGAGGCTTGCCATTTGGCCAAACGACGAAGAGCTCGGCATTATGGGGAGGGGGGTCGACCAGGTCGTGCACTAGCAGAGCGTATTCTGGAACCATGGGCGAAACACTATACTGTGCAAGGGATCACGGTAGATGATCGCAGCGTGACTGATGCGGCGGGGATTCTTCACCAATTTGTAGATTATTATCAGGGAATGTATGGCCACAGGACGACAGCCAGTGAGGATGAGGTGAGCCAGTATCTGGATGAGGTGGCGTTGGTCTGGCTTTCTGCGGCTCAACAAAACTTTCTAATGCATCACATCACAGCCGAAGAGCTGCGGGAAGCCATAGCTGATCTTCCCAATGGGAAGGCAGCGGGTACGGATGGGCTCCCGTCCGAATTCTATAAAGAATATGCAGACGAGTTGTTGCCGCATCTGGCCGAAATGTACGAGGAATCGTTTGAGCAAGGGCGTCTGCCAGACACGTTGAGGGAGGCCCTCATAGTCGCGCTGCCCAAACCCGGCAAGCCGTCTGATCAGTGTGAGTCCTATAGGCCGTTATCCTTAATGAATACTGACGTGAAAATATTGGCTAAAGTGCTTGCGACGCGGTTGCGCTTGCTTCTTCCGGTGATGGTCCTGCCGGACCAATCGGGCTTTATTCCTTCCCGTTCTACTGCCCATAATTTGCGGGCCATGTTCGCGGTCCTACATCTGATAAAACCGGAACTTCCAGCCGCCGCTGTTTTTTTAGACGCGGCGAAAGCGTTTGATTCAATTGCGTGGCATTTCTTGTTCTCAGTGCTGCGCCGCATGGGAGTCCCTCTCGTCTTTGTCCAATGGGTAAGGCTATTGTATACGAACCCAGTGGCCCGGGTGAGGATCAACGGACATGTTTCGGACGTTTTTCCCATTAAACGTGGAACTAGGCAGGGATGTCCTCTCTCGCCTCTGTTATTTGCGCTAATTATGGAACCTTTGGCGTGTATTCTGCGTCAACGGCATTCGCAATCTGCCCTGTGTTTCGATCGGAGACCGCTGGCTGTGTCCATGTACGCGGATGACATGGTATTGTATGTAAGGGAGCCTGAGATTTATCTGGAGGGGTTGATACGAGAATATATTCGCTTTGAGTGGTTTGCGGGCCTGTCCATAAACTGGGATAAATCGATAATTATGCCACTTACTGACAGCACAGTGCGCTTCCCGCTCAACTTCCCCTTAGATTGGGCTACCGACCCGGTCCGCTATCTTGGTATCTGGATACACCGTGATCCAGATGAAATGCTTCGGGTGAACTATGGCACGGCTATTTCTAAGCTCGAGGACCAGGTGGATAGGTGGAAAAGACTACCACTGTCTATGGCTGATCGAGTGGCATTGATCAAGATGGTAGTCCTCCCGAGATTTTTGTATCTATTTGTAAATGCCCCGTTAGCACTCAAGAGCCATTTTTTTGCCACGCTTCGTTCTTTGCTGATAAGCTTGGTCTGGGGGGGCAAGAAGCCACGCCTGAGCTGGACTACCTTGACGAAACCATATGAGCTCGGAGGATTCTCGATTCCGGACATGCATCTTTATTATCTGTGTGCCCAAGCACATTTTGCCACATATTGGATATCAGCGCCGCCCTATACGCCACACGTTGCTGTGGAGGCTGGGGCGTCCGGGCCGCTGCCGCTGCAAGCCATGATAGTAAACTCTCAAACGGCATATGAACGGAACGACGTGGATACGGTACGTAGCACGGCTGCGGCCTGGAATGCGCTCGGTCAGCGTGCTGGTAAACTTCCCCTGTATGCACCGGCGATGCCCCTTTCGTGGCATGAACACATATCAGTGCTGGGGGACGCGGGGGCGCTTCGCCTTCTGCGATCTGCCGGTTTGCACCTCATGGGGGATGTATTCCAGGGTGGCACCTTTATTACACTGGCGGCCTTTTTGGCAAAGGGCGGCAATGCCAGTATGGCTACGTTTATATACATTCGACTCCGAGCTGCACTTCGGAGCCACTATCCGTCTTTTCCGGCGGAACCTCCGGTGCTGGAAGGGTTGCAACTCCTTTATTCGGCAAAAGACAGAACGAAGCTGGTATCTCGGCTATATAGAGCTGCGCAGCGAGATGAGGGAGTGTTGGATACTAACTCCAAAAATAAATGGGACGCGGTGTTACAGCACCCATTGACGGACGATGAATGGGAGGAGTGCTGCTCCATGACGGGTAATTATGCAGCAAATGGCAACTTTCGACTTATTCATTATAAGTATTTGCATCAACTCTACTATACTCCGGTGCAATTGTGCAGGTATGGGCTTCGTGAAACCGATAATTGCACGCGTTGCGGACTTGGGTCTGCGGACTTTCTGCATCTAGCTTGGGGTTGCCCTAAGGTGGGAGAATTCTGGGCTGCTGTGGCCGCGACAGTATCTGCTATGGCTGAGGTTGTGATTGACTGTACCCCTCGAGTGTGTCTCTTAGGCTTGATATCGGGGGTCCCGAGGGGAGTGCGTAAACTTGTATGCCTGTCGCTGCAAATGGCTAAACGAAGGGTGGCAGTGTGTTGGGGTGGTAGGAGAGCACCAGCCCTGCAAGACTGGCTGAAGGACCTGGCGTACTGCCGGGATCAACTGCTCTGTTACCACGAAGAACTGCCGGCTGGTTCTCGGCCTACCGATATTTGGGGACCATACACTGCTTATATGCTTGCTAGAGCGGAGTCTGACTCTGAGGCGGACTGAAACAGACTGCGAGAGCCCTTACCACACTTACCTTCTACACTGGTGGGAGCAATGGGACTACTGGGGCATGTTCAATGACTGCACTGCATTGATAGGAGGCATGGGGCTGACAGGTTCCTTACCCTTACAGGTTTTTTCATTGTCCAACTTGGCTTGAGTGTTTGGCGAGAACGGGAGGCGTGATGTTGCTTGCTGCTTGCCCTGATTTCACTGCACTGGCTGTGCTCTGTATATAGGTTGAAATGGTTACCTTATTTAGGATCGATAAGCTGATGACTTACAATGAGAAATTGTTGATAATGTTCCTATGGGTTTCACAGTTATGGACACGTGGAGTGCTCCACAGCACTACAATAATGCATACTTCATCATGCTGTATCCACTTGAGTCATATGTGCTCTCTTTGATATGATAGCCATGAGGATTTAACTGCGGCCGGCCCTGCGGGGTTGTTGGCGGGACGCTGTGTTGACTGACATAAGTTTATGGAGCGGCCGGCCCTTGGAAGGTTGTAGGCCACCAGCTGTGTTCACTTTCTTACCAAGCAATAAAGGTTTTTGAAAACTTAAAAAAAAAAAAAAAAAAAAACTATTGCAGAGTTGATGTCTAGTAACCCGGACACCTTGGATTTGGGTGTACCTGCTAACCATATATCAAAGCTAGTTCACACCGCAGCACTGGTCTATCGCTTGGTAAGAGAATACAATGGCTGCATTGAAAGTAGAGTTTAAAGCTATATACAAGCATTGAAAGTAGAGTTTAAAGCTATATACAAGCTATAGAACCCCGATATGTGTACGATATGGCGACTAGTGTCACCTACCCACTTAAAGAAGCGCTATTTCGTGTCACCACTCCACTCGTTCCCCTAGTCTTCATCTCACAACCACCTCATCCTCCCAGGTTTTCAAAACTGACCTCAAGGATCTCCTCCTTTAAAGGCACTTACAATTGTAACTGCTGCCCTCCTTCGCAGTTTAAATTTACACAGTCATAAAGGGATGTCTGCAGCTTCGTCTTACCCAAGTTACACATTGTTAACTTATACTTTCTTATCCAACACGCCGTAGGCATATTGATTAATTACTATAACTGCTTCTTCCTTTGGTAGCACAATGTGCAGTCCCCCGGGGCCCTAGATCACAATTTCCCACCAATATATGGGAGTATCTTGATTTGAAATATCAATAACAATCTTTGCCATTTTCAGGGGGAACTGAGCAACCGAAACTTGTTAAATTAGGAATTGTACATATATCTGTTCCGCTCAAATCACAATGGGGTGCAACATACTGCCTTCAATTGAATAGCCACCTTTCTATACTCCAGGCCTCCTCTGACAGTGTTGGTCTTAGAACATGCTTTCGCTTGGGGCTACTGTTGGCTGGGCAGGCCTAGCTATTACCCCGTCGTACAAGACACGGGCCATCAACGGTCATGAAGATGCTGTACCATTAGTATGAATCTAGAGCATTAGGCAGTAAGCTAGCTGCCCCACAATACACCGGGCCATCCATTAATGTAATTGAACTGATACTGCAGGCAGTGGACACTTCCCATACCTGGACAGTAGGCTACCCTGATCAGGGTCAATCGATGCTGAAGTAAACGGCCGACTTGCTAAAACCTGCTCTGTTTTTGGTAGGTTGTGCTTTGACATTTGAGAATGGGAGGGGTCAGCCTACCCAGAAGCTTAGTGTCACAAGTCCGTCTGTGCGACGTGGACGGGCTACCAAAGTCATGTATGCCACACTATCCCTTCACATGTCCCTCTGTCCTGCCATATGTCCAAGTCTGAGGTCGAGAAGATGGTTTCTGGCGTCATTACCGAGACCCGAACTCAACTCCAAGCAGCAGCTTGAGTTTGAAATAATTCCTTATCAGTGTGTAGGAACAGTTGCAAAAACCCACTGCGACAAAGTCGAACACAATGTGGCCGCTAATGATATATTTATCGGAAGTTTTGAATATTCCGGCCTACCATGATGCACAAGGGGAGCTGCCCTTAGCGATCATGGGATGCAGCAAACTGCTATACTTCAGTATTATAAAGGATAGCGCCCACACCACCTAATATGTCATTGTAATTCTAATTTTCATTCATGAGTGCATTTAAATATAACTTCCAAGCTCATGGAGCAAGGTCGCGGCTAGTTATCCGCGCCAAAGCACTGTTATTACGGCCTGGTAGTCAAGCTGTTCGTTTCCAACCTGATCTGCACGGCCATATTTGCTTTTCTATCTGTACAGCATACCTGTTATATGCTTTGCACTAGCGAGGCCACTTCAAATGTATCGGTGTGCGGTGGCTGTATTGTTGTTATGTCCTAATTCCCGTAGGACCAAGTCCGTAGTAGCGTATGTGGGGGAAGGAACACCGACGCTCTCTGTACCCTAGGGTACGTGCTGCCTCTTAACGCCTCTGTGTGCGGATATTTACTGTTTTTGCAGTGCAACACATGACAACGCCACACACAAGAAAGCGGCACAGTATTGGGTATGAGTGACATCCTGCCCACATTTTTGACTACCAGGGGTCCGTAGTATTTTTAGGAGATCACCAGCTCCGTCAAACTCAAGCCGTGCCCAATACCGGGCTACCTTGTCTTGATTTCAACTCTGTGACAGGGTACCTGGTTGTTTCTAAGAAGTGCCGGTACTTTCCAAATTAAAAGCATTACGTTTTTCTTGAGAAGTGCAGGTGCACAGAAAGTCCACTTCTCAGTACCGGCCCATTTAAAGCACTGCCTATGCTGTCTCTTTATCTCACCATTGCAGACATTGTCTTCCATGATTTCTCCTCTTGTCGCTGTTTTCCTACCTTACTCTTCTTCCTTTTACGTCCCGTTTTTTATTTTCTCTCTCATTCACAAAATCTGATGATACAGAACAAATCCTGGCCCTCAAAAGCAGGTACCCTGCACACTACCTGCTGCCACGTGCTCTCCCTCTATGCGTTGTGGGAAGAATCGATCCCGCGTTGGTGGAAGCTGGCTCGCTACCTACCCCCGCTCTTCCCATGCCTCATTGTCGCAAACCGCCCCAGGCGCCCAGACGACAATACCAAGGGGACCAAGCCGACACTAATAATCTCACTAGCGTGTCTCGCAGGACACTACGGTGCCCTCGTTTAGTTATGTGCCAAGGCCTCCTATGCAATTCATTACAGAATTACAACCATTTGATGTGCTGCCTGAAACAATAAGTTCGAGTGTTATCTACCTGTCTCTTGATGCACAAGGCCCCCCGGCACAGATTGTTTCGGTAGCTGCTCAACATTTTTAGTTTGTTGACATTCTTCCGATAATAGCGTGAACTCGACTTGGAGGTATCACAGCGCTTTACATGATAACCCGTTGCACCACGGACAGACACATTCATTTTAGGCACGGGTATATTAAGTGATTTGCCCGGAATCACAGAATGCTCACACCCACTGCCACCTTCGAAACCGGCTTTCCCAGCCTCAGGGTAGGTCGCGCTAGCCGTTAGATTTTAGTTTGTTGACTTTTTTTTTTTTTTTTTAATCGCGTGAACTTGACTTGGCGGTCTCACAGCGCTTTACATGAGCACCCGTTGCACTACGGAAGACACATTCATTTTAGGCACGGGTATATTAAGTGATTTGCCCGGAATGACAGAATGCTCGAGCCCACTGCCACATTCTAAACGGCTTTCCCAGCCTCAGGGTAGGTCGCGCTAGCCATTGTAAGAAGGTGATTAATGTGTTGTGCGAGAAATTCGTATCGAAAACCTAAAGAACCCATTACCGCAGAAACCCAAAAGCATGGCCTCGAATCTACAAAGTGGAAAATGGTAAATAAATAATTACCGCACAGGAGGTGTACGAGAACTAACTCCGTGTAATAGGAACATGCATGCATCTGAAAATGCAAGACCATGAAAGCTATAGCCTGAATTTTGTCGTCGCTTGGTTATCGCAATCTTTGAACACACGGTAAACATGCGACACACGGTAAACATGCGGCTAGTCACTGCTTATTTCCACAAAATGTTATAGAAAAATTCACAAACAATAAACAAGAGCGACAGAAATAACGATATTGTACTAATCGGGGACAGAAAAACAATTCAATATGGAACAAGATCACCGAACATTACATCACGGGGACCGTCCAGAGCTGGAGGCCTCGCTTTCACTGGTAAACAAAATCATTACGGTACGGGAGGTATACGGAAAACCACTCCGTGAAACAATAGAAACATGCATACATCTGAAATTGCGAAACGATGGATGCCACAGCCCGAATTTTGTCGTTCCCATGTATAGCAAATATTCACAACGACAATAAAAAAAAATAAGAATTAATAAACAAGAGCGACAGAAGTAACAATTATTGTACAAATCAGGGACAGAAAACACAATTCCATGGACAATTGCATTTCTATCATCTAGAAAGAAGTGATTGAACCGAAGTGTGAAAAGAAATAAAACATAAAAGAGTTACTAAAGCTAGAATTGCTTTTGGGTGCGTTTTAAGAATAAAAGTTTATGAGCACTTAGATTGGAGCAAAACTAAGGTGCCTCGTTAATTTTCAGTATAAATTTCAAAACGTGATCAGCAACGGGGTTGTTAAATTACGATTACATGACGTCAGATCCATTAGTCTCTGAAAACGCAAACTTGTTCGTGGAAGGAAAACAATTTTTGTGAGATCGCCTTGACGAAACTTAAAACACTTCATACTGCGCATTTTACAAGAAGATCGATGTCACTTTCCTTCTGTATTTATAATACACCCGGAAATCTTCACATTGTTAATGTAGTGGAAGCCAGCTTCGACAAAATAATGGCGTTTACTTTAAAGCCATAAAGCATTTCGCTTGGCGTGGAGAAGCTACACATTATATCACGGGGACCGTCCGGAGCTGGAGGCCTCTATACCACACGAGTGTCTACGCATCTCTCTAACACCCTGTTTTCTTGCCTCCATACCAGATGTAAGCGCGGGAACCAAAATGGGAAACTGACCGGCTCTAACAGATGTAAGAGCGGGAACCAAAATGGGAAACTGACCGGCTCTATCCATGTCTGTGCAAATCATTCACGATCTCTGCACGCAGAGTATGTAGGATAAAATATATGAAAAGCGTCAATCAATGTATTAAAACATTATTTCTGAGGAAACCTTTAACGGCCATTAGCATATTTCAGAACTTCTGTTTCTTTGTATCCACGGCACTTCACTGCTGCATTCCGGGCCACACTCATACCGCCTCACATCTGTTTACCACGCACATTTCCTCTCTTCAGGCATCTATTCTAACCCTTCCTGCTCAGGGGCGGGAGGCAAAGACCGCTCTCGGTAATAGGAATAAACTCACCAAACATCAACGAGTGCTCCGGTAATAGGAATAAACTCCCCAAACATCAAAGAGCGCTCGCGGTAATAGGAATAAAGTCACCAAACATCAAAGCCCGCTCTCGGTAATAGGAATAACTCACCAAACATCAAAGAGCGCTCGCGGTAATAGGAATAAAGTCACCAAACATCAAAGCCCGCTCTCGGTAATAGGAATAACTCACCAAACATCAAAGAGCGCTCGCGGTAATAGGAATAAAGTCACCCCACATTCTATCATGGGGACCCCCCGGAGATGGAGGCCTCTTTCACACGAGGGCTGCCTGGAAGAGACTACCATATGTGAGTGTCTAAGCATCTCTCTAAAACCCCCGAAACCGACACTGCCCGCACGCTCTCCCTCGGCCCCCAGGCCAAACAAACCGCTGCTACGCATCAGCTACAACACGTCCCAAAAGACCTCCGATCATCGCCTCTTCCCGCTCAGAGCCCCACCATCGCCGAACCTGCACAACTTCTTAGAGCGGTTCCCCTTCTGCAGCATCGCTAACAATGAGGCCGCCCGCAATAAAATTAAGGCCATACCAGGTCCGCTCCCTCATTAGGGCACTGCCCCGCACGCTTCCCCTCGGCCCCCAGGCCCCACAAACCGCTGCTCGGCCTTGAGGACAACGAACGTCCAAAAACTGTCCGCTCCTCGCCTCCTCCCGCTCTGAACCGCTCCGACGCAGACCCCCGCACGCGGACCTCCGAACACAACACTCACCGCTATTCAGACGAGGAAAACTCGACGCAAGACCCACGAGGCAGACAGGCGCAGGACGGCCACACTAAGGCCGAACCGGATCAACAAAGCCGCGGGAAGCCTAAACGAACAGCGCAGAGCAGCCAGGAACGCGACGGCAGGAAAGGCCGAGCCTTGCTGCCGCGCTAGACTTAAACCCCATAAGGGCCGCCCCTCACACCTGGTGGCCTGCTCCCATTGGCGCGCATGAAAGGGGGCGGGCCAGAGCTGGCGTGCGCGCGGAATGTGGGACTAAGATGCTGTCTCGCTTAGCTCCCCTTCGCGTCGCGCGGCCAGCGGCATAACGTTCTTATTTATTTTGAGAAAATGGGAGTTGTTAAACACCAGTGTTTTACTGTATTTGTTGGAGTTTGCTCCACCTCACTTTCCAAAAGTCAGATAGATGTTTCCATTCCTTACAGTAAAGAAACAAAACCACCTATGACGCGGTCCGTGCTGGCTGCGTCATAGCGCTTTTCCCCCCGACTTTAAGCCATGTTGCACAGCAGCTTGTGCTTCTGTGTAACTTGTTTAAAAACAAAGACAATAGATCTCGCAAAGGCGAAACCCTCTGGCTCTGTCAATGCTTGTTTATTTGACTGGCTTGTGGTCAGTGTATGGAGATGTGCAGTATTAACTGGGCCATGTCTATGGAACGAAAGGAGGGGAGAAATAATGTTTTACAGTATTTTGGATGTGAAAGACAAACATTCACTAATTGGACTGATCCATTTGCCAAGTGCGCATGAAAGAATGGGAGAACAGAAATATAGGCAACACAACCTTAAAAAAAAAAAGGCACTTTGGGTTTCTAAAACAAAATCCAGGTTCATTGTATTTGTTTAATGCATCCTTGAATATATACAGTTGTTCCTATAGCTATATCTTCAATTACTGTTTGTCCCAATCATTCATTCAAACTACGGTCCCATGTTAATAAATACACCTCAAATACATTATTTACAGCTACTGCCAATAACCTATGAATGATTTATGAAAGCCACATAAGATAAACGCACACATATCTCTGCTCAATCACTCAATGTCTGCCAATTCAACCAGGGATTGCTCTCAGGGTGGCTACTGTCTTCACGGGGCATTGGATTTATGAGCAATTCTATGACGTGATCCTAGAGATGAAAACCACGATGACCACGGAAAAGCCAAGGAAGCACGTGTAAAATATTAGCATGCCTTCTTCTGGTATGTTGGTCTTTTTTTATATGTCATCCATCACCATTTTGAGCACTAATGCATGTCATATTTTATGGCTAGCAAGTCTTCGTTTATATTTATTAGAATTAAACTTGAACTTTTATTCACACGAACATCATGAATTAAGAGCATTTTAGGTCTGGATATTGGTATCTTTTTATCCCTGGCAGAGCTGATGCATTTACTTTTTAAACAATGTCTGTAATGTGCCAGTCCACCTTGAGAAGACAGAGCCTGAACATGCATTTAAGAAAGCGCTGAAGACCTGGCTATTTGCCTGCCCATAATATGCAGCTCTTCACTCTCCTCCTCTGCAGGATCCACTGTCAGCGCCGGGATCTCTCCATTGGTAGCCGTGCGCTTTACAAATGTACAAGTGCCTATGACTTGACTGACTTGAACACAGTGAAGCATATTAAGCCTTTCATTGGTCCACTGTATCGTGTATTTCTCAATTGTGAGATAGCATATTGTGTTGTGTGTGTGTTAGCCAAGCACACGAACTCCCTGCAAATTGTGCTAGCCCTCCAATCCAGCCAGAGGAAGAGATGGTAAACCAGCTCTAATTTCACAATTGCTTTATGCGTGTGGCACTGGCTTGGCTAGTGCAGTGAACAGGTTCTACTACAATCAATCAAGTGGTGGCCACCTCCAGTGAGAACTGGAGAACTGCTTCTGAATATCTGAGTAGTGGCCCAATGGATGAAACTGCTCAATGGGTGTCACTTGAGCTACTGAATGTGCTATCCGGCTGCTCAGCATGTTGCTAGGTGTCCAATTGAAATACCCCATTGGAGGCATGAGTAGATGATACAAGAGAGACAGGCTAGGACTGGTCGGAAGGGCTGCACTGACAGATGTGTGAGTGGACTGTTCTTTTTGTCTGTTTATGGGTCTTGTTTATGGCCTGGTAAACAGATTTTTATTGTTGATTTCCCTGATATTACGAAAGATGTTGCAAAACACATGCACAGCATATCTTTTCCAGTACTAAACTTGCCCGATTTGCAAATGTGACTGAGATTTTTCTAGCTATCTGATTCACTAGTGGAGGCCACTTCTATTTTGGTGCATTGAATTGAGAAGATGGCTCAGATAAAACACCCGGAAAAGCAAAGAGAAATATATATATATTTTTTTAATTGAATGTCCTCATTTTGCCCAACATCTAGATGGATTTTATCTCTAGTCTCTCCAGGTCTTATCTTATCTTGGGAGCCCTAGTCGTAGACCCTGGAACCAGACCCAGAAGAAAGTAATCCACAAGTATACAACTGTTTCCAGTTCCATCTCCGTATTATATCTGTGCCAACCAGGATGCCAGGAGATAATATGGTCAACAGAGTACGTGGCATAATCATTGGACTCAGGTTACCATCTCTGCCCACTTTACCAATAGAGCCCACACCTTCTACCTGCTTTTTTGTCACACGCCATGTCAGATTCGCTAATATATACAATATTCTTGAGGCATTCAGAAAATGTTGGAGGGTTCCCAGATTTCCAAAGTTTACAGATTTCCCGTCTTGTCAACAGAACAACATAAAACAAAAATTTGGATTCCACAGCCGAAAATTGCGCTTCTTGGTCCAAACTTAATCCCCAAAAAATTAGACTTAATGTAGCCTTTAATTGTACCCCTATGGTTTTTCCCAAAAATACAGTTATCGCATTTCAAAGAGGGACAATCTTGGGACATGACATAAGCATATGTATATCATCAGCCTCTACCTGCATGCACCTGGGACAGGTATAGATATTGCCAGTAACCTATGAAAGTTTTACAGGAGACCAATATACCCTATATGTGGTAAATAGGTGGTTTTGTTTCAGTGGAGCAGATTTTACTACTGATTTCACTTTTCCATTACATCATCATTTTCCACCTCTTCACCTCACAGTTTTATGATTTCATTCTCTATATGTCCTTCAGTCGCCACAAAAACCCAATACCAAAGCGATGTTTCTTTACGCCACTGACTGGTTCTTGTTACTTGATCAGCGTTAACGTCTTCAGCCTCTGTCCACTCTTGCGTAGCCCACCAGGAGCTAAGTTAATAATATTTAAACCTTTGCAGCAGGCCATTAGTAGTGCTACTCAATGCCTCCCAACTCATTACATTTGTGACAACCTTAAGATCCGTCCAGTGACAAATACCTCCGGTTTTCAAAGGTTGGCTCAATTGGTCCCTAAAACACTCCGGCATACCGGGAGAATCCCAAATTTGTGCCCACGTTGAAAAATATTAGATTTTTAAAGTTTTCCGCACATACATCCAAATCTTCAGTGCTAATTTCAAAAACGTAAGCCTCACCTTTAAAAAAAAATTAGGATCCCCATATTTGAAAAGGAAACTAATTTGACCTTGAGGTATGTCTGCCAATAATGCTTCAAAAAGCGCGCCAATCATTGAATTATCAACCTTATTTGCCAGCTTGCGGACATTCTTGAATTGGAAGGCGCACCAATAAGCTAATATATCTGGTAATACTAATCCTCCGATTTCAAGTCTCTTATGCAGTTTTTTCCAGGAGATCCTGGCAACCCTTGGTGCCCAGATGAAACTTCCTATTCTTCCCTGGAGTTTTACAATGTCTTTTTTTTGGAACGCAACTGGAATGGAATTAAACATAAATGTCACTTTTGGCAGAATAATCATTTTAAATAAGGTTTACCCGACCATAAATATTAAGTGGTAAATTCGCCCATTTAGAAAGCAAACCTACATCTTCATGGCTAACTTTCTTCCAGTTTACTTTAATGATGTCTTCCATGTTCTGAGTTATTTGGACTCCCAAATATCTTATTTGGTTCTTCGCGCCATAAGTTGCCACCCCCAGATTCCAATGTTAAAGGAGAAATGGCTATATTAGCCCTAATCAGATTAGCTAAGGACTCAATATATATGTTAAAAAGAAGCGGGGAAAGGGGGCTACCCTGCCTTGTCCCTCTAAAAATATCAAACCAATCTGACAGCCTCCCGTTTATTAAGACTCTAGCTTTAGGGCCTTGATATAGGGTCTGGATCACGGGTACCATATTCGGCAGGAAACCAAAACTACGCAAAGCCTCCCATAATGTACCTGGTCAAAGGCTTTTGCAGCGTCCACTGCCACAATGGTCAAAGGTAATTTCTCAGCCTCTCCCAGATCTATGGCTCTGATTAACTGAAAGGTCAGCTCATTTAGTTGTCTCCCCGGGATAAACCCTCTTTGGTTAGGGTGGATGACCTCATGTATTTCTTTAGCCACCCGAGAAGCAATTTTACCAGAAAAGATCCTGTAGTCTGTATTCAACAATGAGATCGGCCTATATGAGTCTATCTTTTGTGGGTCTTATTTGGTTTCTGAATCATTGTGACTATTGCTTCAAGGCAGGATTTAGGTACCTTCTTTCCACCCATGTAGATCCTATAAAATATTTGCATAGAACAGGGCTTACAGTATCAGAATAGACAAAAAAAATTCTATCGGAAGACCATCCAGTCCGGCTGCCTTTCCCTTAACCATTTTATGGCACTGAGCCCTTATCTCACTCTCCTTAATCTCTCTCTCCAAAGTTTTAAATTGCTCAGCAGATCACCGAGGGAGATTTTGGATGTAGGGTGTAGGGGAGGCGCTACTGCTTTTCCCTACGATAGTGGAAAAAACATTGGTGAAGGAAAAAAAACACCATTAATAGCCACCTCAGGCGAGCAGGGTCCGTGGCAGGGGCTAGTGCCATCTGAGAAAGTAACCGCTACTACGTCATCAACGCCAACGCCAAAGACGCAAGGTAGAAGCCGATATCAGTTAAGATCATTCCCGGGCAAGACAAAAAGTAAAAGTGGGAAAGGAGCAGTGACTCAGGATCAGTCCGCTGGGGGGGGGGGGTACGGTTGTCACTCCGGTTGCGCCTAAGACGAAAGGTTTAAAGGGCATTGGAAAACTTCGGTGGTGTGGGCAGAAGGAGGTGCATGTACCAACAAAACCACCTCCCTCTCTGAAGTCATACTTCAAAATTATGGAGCATGTCGCAAGTTCTCAAGTTAAGGGGAAGAAAGACCCAACGCATATGATCTCAGCTCCTCTCCCGGTGCAAAATAGATTCTCCGTTTTAGTGAGTCTGTCCTCTGTTGATGATGGGCAGCAGCTCAATAATGCCAATAATCCAACTAGTAGGCACAGCTCTGGCCCCAGTGTAAACCCGAGCCTCGAAGTTAGCTCTAGCTCTAGCTCTAATCTGAGTCCTAGTTCTAGCCCCAGCCCTCCCATTATGGCTCATATAAGATCAGAATCTCTTCATGGAGGGATGGATAGCTCAATACAGGGGGAGAATCGTGAAGGCTTGACAGAGCAAAGTGGTGGAGACGAAGAAAATCTAGGGAAAGACTACTTCTTTATTTAAGACAAGATGTTCTGAAGAAATTCGAGATATCTGAGTCCAGTCAAAAGGTATTCATGATAACTGTGAAGCCCTTGATGAGAAATTTGACGACATTGTGCCACGTACCTGTATTTTGGAAGGAGAGGTTAAATCATTGTTGGTAACTGTTTCAGAGAACTCAAAATATATTGAAGGGTTAATTAAACAGAACAGGATTTTACAAGAAGATCTATTAAGACTAGAAACACAATCTCGTCGTAATAACGTGAGTTTCCTAAAAATCCCAGAGGCGGCAGAGAGAGGAGACGTTAAGACCTTTATTTGTACTCTTTTTAGAGAAATCCTGCCTGATAGATTGGACATTGAATGGGAGAGCGAGATTCAGAGGGCACAGTGCGGCCCCTTTAGGCTAAACCCTGAGAGGAAACTCCAAGAAAAATCTTTGTCAACTTTTTGAATTTTACTCTGAAAGAGTTGGTTTTGGGGAAGGCACTGAAAGAGGGTTCTTTAAGGCATGAGGATTTTATGTACCAGATATGATCGGATTTGAGTAAGAGGACAGCTCAGAGACAGTGGGAGGTGGGTACAAGGAAGAGTGAGCTCAGAGGTAAGGGTGCACAGGTGCAACTAAAATTTCCGGCCATGCTAAAAATTATGTGGCGAAATAAGATGCACAATATCAGCGACCCCGAGGAAGTTGATATGTTCATACAACAGATGATCAAATGAGATACGGTTATATAACAGATAAATAAATTAGATATGTTTATATAACAGATGGTAAATAAAAAGCATCATGTCTGAACATATAAAGAAGGTGGAAAGGAAAAAGTAGGGGAAAAAACAAACAAAAGGAAAAATAAAAAAATAAAATATCTATATAAAGAGTAGTGTGTAGTGTGGCCTAGTTCGCTTTTTGTTTCTTTCTTTTTATCATTTTGAGGTTGCCTCCTCTGTCTCGGTCCTCTCAAGATGGGGGTTCTCAAAGGGCAGATTGTATCGCCCAAAAGGTAGAAGGGGGGTTTCCTGGGGGGGACGGGGTGAGGGTCACTGGGTGTGGGGTGCAGTGCGAAAAAAACAAAAAAATGTGTCCTCATTAATGCATCTTTTCTTTTTTGGGAGGAACTTGACGGGACTGATGTTATATGGGGGATTCAGGACCCTCTCTATTTGACGAGATGAGTATAGACAAAGTTAAAACAATTAATATATTAACGTGGAATGTAAATGGATTAAGATCTAGGAAAAAAGTGGCACGAGTTGCTGAATTTTGCAAGGATAGTGCGGCACAAATAATATTGTTGAAAGAAACTCATTTAGAAAGGATAGAATGTAAACAATGCTTTTGAAAATTTAGATGGGCACAGGAGGTAGTATGCTCTGACCAGAGGGGGAGAACTTGAGGAGTGGCCATTATCGTTAAGGCTAATCATGAAATAAGACTACTCAAATACGAATCAGACTTTTCAGGCAGATGGTTGGTGGCAACTCTCTTAGTGCATGGCAGACCCCTGATATGCGCTCTTTACTATGGGCTGAATAACGACAATCGAGATCCTTCGGAAAAATTGGAGTTTTGCGTATTGGAGACAGCAGCCCCCATTGTATTAGGGGGGGATTTCAATTTAGTCTTAAACAAGGGATTAGACAGGACGTCAAAATCAAAGTATAATAGCCCCCCAAAAATGTTTTCCAGACTGACTACCATAATAAGAGAATTTAACCTAACATATATATGGGGTAAAATTTAAAAAGGGTAAGAGAGAATTCACCTTCTATAGTAAAAAGTACGGACACCCCTCCCGTATAGATTACTTTTTGATTAATCAGGAGCTATGTGGAGATGTGAGCCATATCCCAGCAATAGTATCCGATCATTCTGCGGTGATACTATCCTTAAGATATCACCAAATAGAGGAGTGTAGAAGTTGGACTCTGAATAGGACGATTCTCTTAGATGAAAGGGTAGTCGATGAGTTAAGGGAGAAATCGGAGGGCTTTTTCATCACTAATGAAGGAACAGCAGACTAAGATATAGTCAGGGATGCTTTCACGCCATATGTAAGGGGTACCTTAAAATTTAGTATGATAGGGAACAACCGAGTAGAAAAACAGAATAGAGAAGGTGCGATCCAAGATATTAAGAATAAAGAGGGGGAGCTACAGATGGCATCTATAGAGGATCCAAATAAAGTGGGTGCCTTAAGTAAGGAGCTAGAGGGGCTACAAACTGCATTCCGGGTGAAGATGGATAAAAAATCTATAGACAGGTAGAAGGCACGCAAACTCCAGCACTTCGCCTATGGTGAGAATTGTGGGCCACTATTAGCCTGGAAAGTAAAAGCGGATAGGGCAAGAAATACTATACGAGAATTGATCAGCAGAGAATCAGGTGCCCTCCTGAATGTTAATTCAGATTTCTGTAAGGAGGCCTATAGATATATGAAATAACTGTATAGAGAGGATATAGCACCGAGTCAGGCAGACATAAAGGATTGGCTTGGGTTAAAGAGAAATATTTTTGAAGTGCTTGTACAATTGGCATGATATTCAATTTTTAAAATTTCCTAACTTGTAGGGGCCTTCAGATAGGACAGCCAGTACCTGTCTTAAAATACGTGATTTCTTGAGATCCATAAGTGATTTCACCAACCACAACAATGCATAACCGATTAAGAATACTCATTTTCAACAGGGTTTGGTTCCAGGATACAAGTACCAAAGCCCTTAACTTCTCTCTTGAGGTCTTTCAGTAGGGTTCCACAAAAACAGCAGCTTGTGATAACCGACAGAATTTCAGCTGACAGACATCTAAGTGGACAATTGCTCTGCATTGAACTAGTCCCTCTTTTTCAGAAATCTTAACAGGATCTGCACCTATAGTAAAGATTTGCAGGTGCCTAGCATGTGGGATCAAATGATGACTTATTAACAAGAGGTTGAATCAAGGCCCACTTTAAGATGGCAGGCAAAGCCACTTCAAAAAGATATCAAGGGACTTCTTCTCACATAAATGGCTGAGAGAGATCAGCATAACATATTGGTAACTTACTTGAGCAGGTTCACCATAGAGAGTCCCTAACCTTTTCTTTAAGACAAGCTACATATGTTCAGTGAAAATCATCCAGAGCTAGTAATATTATTAGTGTTGTAATAGTGAGCACATCAGATAAGATTACATTAGCGGCCACTCCCAGCGTGTAGTGACCATTGGTCTTTTTTTGTATTCCAGAAACAAAGTCCCCCTTTGGGAATTTTGCTGTGAAAAACAAAAAGGTTTGGTGCATGACAGCCTAAATGTCTGAAGACTGAGCAGCAAACTTTCAGTGCCTTCAGACGAGCCACCATGGCGGCTGCTCCTCTAAAGGCTCAGAAATCACCTTAGGGCGGCCGGTGATCGCGCAATTGAGCCTGACCGGGGTAGCAGAGAAGATGACCTTCCCCACTCTGTTGGGCCACTCACCAGGTGTAAGCCAGGCCTACGTTTTTATTATCCTTAGATGGCTGTGGTTGGTACCTTCAGATACTGGATAAAAATAGAATGTTGGGAATGGCACTCATCATAAGTTTGACGCATTTCAGATGCGACCATCTTTGCAGTCGCCTCAGTTGTATATTTTAATTATAAATGTCTTCAAAAAGTCCCCAGATTTTATTTCACACCTCTCCTGTGGGTGCAGTGGAAAGAGAGGTGCCCAATTGTCTGCTCCTTTTCAGGTCCGACTCCAAAAAGGCAGATTTTTTCTAGGCCGAAACTGCTTAATGACTGCAATAAGCCTCCTTTTGTTCGAAGGGGGATTTGAGGTGGACTTTAATGTGCATAGCATATTGTCATTTAACAATAACATACATGATGTTTTGTCAGATTCGCCCTGCCTGTGTTCATTTCTTCGTTGCTTTTCATGTGAAGAAAATTCCAGTGGAAACAGAAGTGATTTCAGAACTTTTATAGTGCCCTGTTATTAATGACTCTCAGAACTAGGCCAGGCCAACAAAATGTTTACACAAGTGTTATTTCACCGAAATGAAAATTATTGGCTTTCACTTATTTGGCATATATCAGTGTATTTTGCGCTTAAACTTTTAGCATGTTTTTTGTTTGTGGGACACTGTTTCGATTAGAAATTAGTTTGCTGAAACTGTAAAACTAGTTTTGTACATAGACAACATGTGCTGTGAGAGAAACTGTATTGAATATAGATGGAGCAGGTATCAAGTTTTACTTCAGTACACACAACTTGGGCACAATTTTCAAGCTGTTGACAGCACGAGCGTATTTTTGAATAATATGCACAATTTTCACATTCTTGCTAAGCATGGAAAACACAGTGCAATTCCCCAACACATGCTGAAAATCCTGGTCAAGCTACTACCCCCACCCCCATTTGAATGCAATGATGAGAGGGAGGTGGGAGGGTGGGTGGGGCGGGGGTGGTGAGGCGCGGATGCTGTCACAAGCAATGTTGGTTTGTAGCTAGTCACAATTCTCTAGTCACTTCCAGCCAGGCCTGCGGCCTTGAGCTAAGGTTCGCAGCATTTATTGGTGCTTGCATTTCAAAAGCAGATACTTTTGTGAATCAATACTGCTAACTGAATTACTATTCGGAAGGCTGTCTAGACCCGAATACAATGTTCCTCTAGCACTACGGATTTCAGCTACAGAAACATCTTTCTCTCGAGTCCAATTAAAGTAAACTAAGCCAGATTGGACTTCTAGATGCTATTCCTCAATGTTTAAAAAAGGCAGTTTATAAAGGCCTACCAAAAGTAGGAAAATGAGTCAAAATTTAGAGAAGGAAACACCTGTGTTAAACAAAAAAGTTAACACATTCCAGACATTGCCAAGCAGCCTAACTAAACGCTTAAGCATTGTACGAAAACATACAGATCTCGTGCACATTATGCATAGCATCCTGAAAAAATAATCCCATGCACAGCACATGGATGGATGCTGCGGTTCACACGTGGTGCCGGTGGGACAGCAGAGGCCGAAAGTAGATGCAGATTTCGAGATGGAGTCTCGTCGCCACCTCTCATTAGCTGTTTTCCTCATTTGCATGTTGTCTCCACATCAGAAACAATGCGCCATGTGGAGGCTCCTCGCGTGACTCGCGCCCCGGGTCAAAGCATTGAGGTTTTAGCAGAGTCCTCAGTTAAAGTTCCCACAGTCTGACTACTATAGAATTTGGGGCCTAACAGCAGCGTTGTAAAAATATTTCCGCTGCGAGGGAAGACAAAAATAGAATGATTCCGCGTCGATTTGGAGTGCGGCCTAGCTCAGGCTGCGCAGTGCTTGACTGGCAGAAAGATGTTGTCTTTTGTGGAAGCCGAGGTCTGTGGTCTTTTCGTTCTTTTGAATCATTTGAGTGCGTGAAAGGCAGGAGCAGGAAGAGCAGGGACCCGACTGTCGCCCGGCGACTACTTGCACTAGCCTGTGCAGCCTGACTGACACCTTCTGCGGAAATAAAAGGGACTACTACATCTTGTGGCATCAACCGCAACCTCTCAGGCGGCTTCATCAACCGGTAAGTACTAACTGGATACTTTTAATTGAAAGCATTTGTCTGGGCATTAAAGCTCTTTAGCTCAAGACCAGAGTGCACGAGCACGCTCTGCCGTTTTATTAATAATACACGGTCTTACAGAGCGCCAGAGGATGCACAAAACCACTTGCTTTCCTCATTAAGTTTAGTCTGATATGAGGAAAACATCAAGTGCGCGGTGGGGAAACGTCTTCTGTTAGTCCCAAAATAACGCTGTTAAAACAAGCATTGTGAACGCACCATGAACCGAATTCACGAAAAAGTTGTAAATCTGCAGTCGCTGATTGATGCCTTCTTGCGGTTGCAGATGTACTACTGCTCTTTGGAATCCACAAATATGTCCATATGAATGTCTGGAAAGCTGAGCCAGGAGTACGTTTGCAAGTGTACTTCTGGGAATGCCGTGTGACTAATTCCGAGGCTCCTATTCCTTCTAGTTCACCATAGTAGAGCAGTCTGCAGAGGGGGAATGGAGCCCCCTTGCATTTTTTTCTTTGTTTCATCTGTTGGCAAAACGTTTTTGCCCTGGAGAAAGGCAACACATTTGGGAGCCATCTATTCTCCTTCCCACCCCAGAAGGGGTTACTCCAGCCCTTGGCAGGAGTAAATCTCCAGCCATTTCAGAGTGGAATAGGGTCAGAGAGGAGATTGGGAATATTCACAAGTTTACATGTCTTCGAGCATTCCCAAACAAAAAAAAAAGCAAATCATGGCTAGAAAGGCCCTCCAGTGGTATTTACGACTGCAGATGTACATGTACTAGCTGTGACAGTGAGATCTGCTCCCATATGTGTATTTATTACTTCCACCAGGATTACCGTTGTGGAATCTTGGCAGGCCCAAGCAAGGTAAATTCGATTATAAGCATACATTTACAACCAAAGTTACCTTTGTGATTTCTGACCGGTGTAAAAAAAAATAATTGTACTTCATAATTCTCTGCGGGGGTGGATTAAAGCAGTATGAGGTATAATCAAGACTGGGCAGCCTTGGTCTTGACCTTCGACAGGGCTGGCTTCACAAAACTTTGGGCATCAGCTCTTCATTTTTTACAAATCATGCACTGTATCCCAGAGAATATGATACATGACATTCTTAGTCGTATGCCAAACACAGCGTTTGTCTACGTTTTTCAGGCATACTGCGGGGAATGGGAATGTTCGAAAAACTATAAATATGCAATCAATAGGGAGAGGGAATCTATGAACGTATTTTTACGCTTTTTTGTGACTTGGGCCATATGTCTAACTACTATGGTGCGTTGTTAATGTTGTACTCTGATAAACCAGTGAGAGAGAATTGTGTGAACGTGTGTTTATGTTGTTTATTTATTATGGGCAATATGACAACAAGCCACTTCAATGTTCGTTGAAACATTGACAGACTGTTCAAGTCCATTCTAAAAGTTCAATAATCCAGTAGGTGAGATTGGGGTGGTAGGTCCCTCATTAGAAACAATGGTGGGCAATACAGGCCTTCCCTGATTTCAGAATACATTTAATGGGCTGGTGACTCTGTGTATGTACAGTGAGTCAACTCTGTGAGGGAAACCTCTTTGAACCTTTCATACAGACCCTCGGGACAAAAGAGCCTGAGAGGGAAGTAAAAGGTGAGGTCTTAGCAACCCTAACAAAAGGTGGCTTTACGGGGAACATTCGATCTTCTATCTGCACTGATTCAACTGTTCAGATCATTATTGACAATGCATAGACAATATTTCTAAACATTGGCATTCATTAAAAAACTTGCTTTTTACAGATGCCACTGGACTGAATTTATATGGCAGGAAGGCAGGCATCACTCCAGAGTGCAGCTACAAAACCACAAACTAAATAAATGCTGCCACCAGCCAGTTCTTGGTTACAGGATAGTGAGGCATGCTTTGGAGGCTATTGCACAGAAAACACTAGATATCTGCCCTGTATTAAAGTACACCAATGGTGTTCGTAGAGAGCTATACAATTGTACTTTTCCTGTCTGTTTGAGAATGGGTTATTATTAGAGGTAAGTGTTCACCCACCACTAGCAATAGGGCCACCCAGACAATATAAGATACAGACAAGGTCTCAACACATTAGCCCAGGCTCAACCCTTAGTAGCTGGATGTGAGAAGTCAGGCTTAACTCAGGAAACAGGTATGAAAAGCATTTAAGTACACCAATAAATAAAAAAAGTAAGACACAAGACAATAAAAATCTCACACAAATTACTAACAATAGGAAATATCCTCATCTTTAAAATGACACCAAAATGACAAATATTCAATGTAGGGAACAGGAGATAGGATTTTTTAAATATGAACCAATTTATAGTGCTTAAAAACATAGAGCTCCAACCTGGGACATCTGGTCACGCTTGACTTGGACAAAGTCAAAGTTTGAGGATGACCGCGATGGAGCCCTGGTCAGATACACTGAGCAGGAGACCCCAGTAAAATTTTTACCTTCGGACTTAAAAACTTTTCATGATGATTTACTTTCAATATTGTGCGGTCCCCTCTAGCAGGCTGATTTCAATGTGACTTAATTGGATTTCTTTTCCACAAGACCTCGGTGAAATCCTGGAAGTCTGGAGCTCCGGAACTTTCAGTGGGACGAACCTGAAATCGGTTGAAGGTAGTCGTCTTAACTCTTAATGTCCGACTGGTCCACTTGTGGAGCTCTGAGTTAATCCTCAAAAGTCCACTCGACTCACTTTAGGCTGGGGACTTTTTGATGGAGATGGTGCAGGGAAGCTCTGTTTTTTTTAAACAAACTTTATTGAGCCATTATTCATGGTGCAGTACATCCTAACAAAAGCTTTTGCCATTTTCCATTTTGCGTTGTGGTGTAACATGATACATCAGTCACTATAAGTAAGTATACATACTTCGATTTTGGTATCCATCAATTCCACAATACAAAACATACTATATAATAATTACAGCACGTAGACTCATCCATATTACTTACTCATTTCTCTAAACATACCGTGAAATAAATATGCAATTTTACATCCCCAAACTAAGTCAACTACCACCTCCCTTTCCCCCCCCCTTCCTGGTTTGTCGGTGTGTTGTCATCTATACAGTCTCATATACATGCGTTATCGTGGGTGGCAACCTATACTTTAGGTGTACTAGGATCCTTTCTTCACAGTCTACTCTAGTTGCCTCTGGCGACGTGATGAACGACCTAGCGGATCAGGGTGGTGCATCAAGCAATGGAAGTCGGATATCCAGTTGTGTGAAGTCTTCCAGCATAACGTCCCATTCCATGGAGATGGGATGCCTCCGTAACCCTCTTGCCTCCTCCCGTCTAAGTGCCGCTCTTTCCGCATTACCCCATCTAATTACCTCCTCTCTCCATATATGTAGTGGGGGATTCCTAGGGGATTTCCATCTCATAGTAATTGCATGCAATAAGTAAAGCCGATCAGAAGCCCCATGGTCCTCACAAATGTGTCATGATCCAGAAGTACCCCATCCACATAGAATGAACCACCTCTAGGACTCCCGTGGCCTCCCAAGCCCTCAGGCTTGCCATTGTGAGTCCACTGCTCATGACTGGCAGCCCCAATAGTGGGATATTGGACGTGTAGCGGATCGCATCCGATGTGTACTGCAGTGCCTTTTTCCAGCAGTGCAGCGCCGTTTGTAATAACGGAGGACCATCCGATGGTATCTTCGCCCATGGAAGTAGCATACTATGTAGTTTACCCCTTTCCAGATCCTGTGTAGTATAATTTATCTCTTGCAAGTTCCTGCCTGCTGTCCAGAAAGACAGCCATTGCAGCTGGGATGCACAATAGTATGCTCGGAAATCAGGAACTCCTAAACCTCCCCTGTTAGATTTTAACTGTAACTTCTTGAGACTTACACTGCGCCTACCACTGCCCCATATAAGCTCCACCAAGAGTGTGTCTAATAAGCGAAATGTAGACTGAGGCACCATCAGGGGCAAATTTACAAAGAAATACAATAGTCGGGGCAACATCACCATTTTAGAGATGGCTATCCTCCCCATCACGGACAGAGGCAGGAATGTACAGAAGGAAATACTAGGGCACAGCGAGGCGATGGCCTTCATCAAGTTGCCTTCTAGTTGGTCTGCAGGGGTCACTTAAATTTGGATACCCAGGTACTTAAATGTATTCTGTGCTACCGGTATCTGAAATGTGCCAAATTGTATTACATCCGGATGAAGACCCTCCTGGAAATAAAAGGCATAGGACTTCCCGGCGTTAACCGCCAACCCCGATATGTTTTCGAAGGCGGAGAATCCCACAGGGAGCGAGCTCGCCTCGCCTCGCCCTCTAGGTCCCGCAGATATATGAGGATATAGTCTGCATATATTGAGATGAGGTGTGTATCATTCAGTATAGGAATTCCCAAAGCCTCGGACGACCACCTCATGGCACTGTCTGGTGCCCCTATGCACTGCGTATTCTGAGGTGATATACCTCAAGGTACACACCCTCGTGGTAGGGCCAGTGTAGAGTAGGCGCATCCATCACAGAAAAACTTGGGGGAGACCAAAACGTGACAGGGCTGCGAACATGTACCCCCACGTTATGGAATCGAATGCCTGACGTAGGTCTAATGCTAGACATCCCGACTTGTCGTACTCACTGGGAGCAGACCGCAATACATGATGAAGTCTCCTAGTGTCAAGTGAAATGCTGCGTGCAGGGAGAAACCCGCATTTGTCACTGTTTATTAGAGTGGGGAGAGCCGGGACCAATCGGTTTGCTAGGGCCTTGCTGAGAATTTTGTATTCGGTGGCCAGTAGCAACAGTGGCCTATAATTAGACATCTCCGTGATGTCCCGTCCTGGTTTAGGGAGCGACACCACCATATCTTGCATCGTGAAGTGCGGCAGTCGACCGGTCTCCCAGGCTATCTTATATAGTTCCGCTAGTTTAGGTGCTAAGACATCCGAGTATGTCGAATAGAATTCCACGGGTAGGCCGTCTGGTCCCGGGGGTTTTATTATGGTTAAGGCCCTTTATCGCTGCTCTTATTTCCTATTGGGTGATGGGGCCTATAAGGTCTTTTCACATGGCCGCTGTGATCTTAGGGAACTGTAGGCCATCGAAAAAGGTCTCCATGAGACCATCGTCTGCTTGCGGTGGTGTCACATATAGGGCAGTGAGATGAGTGCACAGGGAAGCTCTGTTAACCTGTTGCTTTCAGGGAGTCCACTTGTTAATCCTTTTTGAAGCAAAACAAAGTCCTCATGGCTGTAGTTCCAAGTGTGCAATTGGAGCAGTCGTTCAGAGAGCTATCCTGTGTGGTGCAGACTAGGGTTCCAGCAGGGCAGACCACCTTCTCGTATTTTTGGGCAGTGTAACCAAGTTGCTATGTAGCTCTCACATATTTATTGAATGATCCAAGGTAACAAGCAGAGAGGCACCCCCTGTCCAATGAGGTGCCGGGTGCCACCCAAAACCATGATAGCTTCCTTGAAAGTGTGGCATATACTTATCCCACAAAGCACTGCACTTTAAAATTCAAGATGGGGATTTTCTCTCATTTGAAGTAAGAGCTGGCTAAACCACCCTACTTGTATGGCTCATTTCCATTAAAACTCCCCCTCCTTCAAATTCAGTTTCCAGGTCTGCTATCAGGCTTGGGTTACAGGAAGAGGGGGGTAGGTCTGGCTGGCATTCCTTACTATCCTGCTCTCTTTGAAGCCTAGTTTGATTTACCCAGCCCAACCTGGCCTGTTTTTGCCGCTGCAGAACTCTCCTCATCACATAACCTCTGCTCTTTGTGGCTGCTTATCACCTCATCAAAGCAGCCTGGATTACCATGTTAAGGCTGACCAATCGGGGAAGGCTACCCAAAGGTTGGAGTTTGGCTCACAGAAAAGAAAGTTCTATAACTTCTTCTCTTTACCAGTTATGATAAATTCAACAGTGGCAAGTTGTTGGATTTATCATTGCCCATCTATTAAGCATTTGAATGATAATTTGAGCCCTTTCCTAACAATATTTGTACTTATATAAAATATTCCAATGCTAGCCTATGGAGCTAATTGTCTATAATGGGGGAAAACAACATCGGATCGGCAGTTTTTCCCTCACCAGGGCACATTAAACATGTTTTATAATGTCCCTGCTTATAGTTACATGGCACCCCACCCTGGGACACCAAGGGGAGAACTTAGGGGTGACTTATATGTAAAAATAAAGTAGATTACTTCTTTGGAGGTGTCTTTAATTCCAAAGTCGAATTTGCAAAGAATTTACCTTTTAAAGTCAGTCTTCAAAGCAGGGCGACCTTTAAAAATGACAGTAGGCCCATAAAAGTGCACACTCCAGTGCAGGAAATGTACTGGGCCTTAACCCACCTTGCCCTATTATATACTAGGGACCTTTAGGTAGTTTGAACCCCCCTTGCCCTGTTATATACTAGGGACTTACAGGGTCTGTCATTGCCAATTGTAATTATACCTAATTCGCATAAAACCTTTTCATTAGAGCACTGGCTCTGGGCCTGATTCACAAAGCCCAGGGCACAGTCAGAGTCACTTACCACCAGTATCAGTCACAAAATGGGAATGAACAGGGCCCAAAAGTATGACTTTCTCACACCGTCCTAATATTAAATAAACAATGGATATATGTGATGGAAGTATGAAGATATAACAGCAAGGTTCAATTCAGGAGTATTAAGAGGTGCAAGTATTGGTGAGATAATGGGAGACATTTCTGTAGCCATAACACCATCTGCCTGTCACAAAATACAAAAGCTCTCTACTGTAACAGACAAACTATTCACTGACACTGCTGGTGGATTCTTAGCAACAGATACTGACATTTTTGAATGAGATCTATGGTTCTTCAAAACCGCCTTGCTTTAGACATCCTTCTTGCTAAAGAAGGCGGAGTTTGTCAAGTGTTAAAGGTGCAACATTGTGGTACTTACACTTCAGATAAAAGAAAGGACTTGAAAGGATACATTAAGAACATTAAACACCTTGACAAAGATTTGAAAAATGTAAAGGCTGATAATGCTTGGGAATCAGTAGGGAAATGATTTTCCTTTATAGGCAAATGGTTTGCAGATTTGGGAATGGATTTTTGGGAAAAATCTTGAAGCTTGTCTTGGCAACTGCTATATGTACAGAAATCTTTATTATTATCTTCAAGATTTATAGGCGTATGAAAACAAAGAAAGAAACCAGAGGTTTAAATAGAAAACGAGCGAAGATAGAATTGGAAGACAAGCAGAATAGATTCTATGATGAGATGAAGACTCTAGAAGAGTCTAGGCTAAAGATTATGAAGACTACAGAACTGTCAGATAAGAAAATGTGATGGCTTAATTCGCCATCAAAGGGGGTATGGATGCAGCTGAAAAGCTGTCAGAACCCTTGCTTGACACACAAACCGATTATGCGGAAAAAATGGTGCGCGCGGCAGAGGCGGCGAGTGAAGATCTGTAAATCCATGTCACGAGTGACCACGGGGCATCGGCTCGGAGTGAAGTGTGTCTCCGGTCCCGGCCCAGCACTACACCCCGCCTAAATCCGCTGAACTGCTACCGCTAAGGGAGATGAGGCGAGGAGCGGGCGGGAGGCTCAACGATTGGGTGTGGGAGTGACTGGACCTATTTCTACCCCCCACCCCATTTGTGAGACATGACTGGCGATATACACTTGGGCCAGGAGAAGAGGCCTGTAGCAATATAGGCAATAAAGATGTTTTTCCGCTAACCACTGAGCTCGGCAAATGTATACCTGCCTGACTACTCGCCTGACCCTAACTTGGCGCCCGATCTTGATTCCTAGAATGGCGGCTGATCAAGAATACCACAAAGCTTCTACTAAAGTCTCTTGCTGCTACGTAGTGTTGGTGGCTGTCCTTGTCTCTGCCTGAATGACTGCCTGCTGAGAAATCCATCGCTCCATTAAATCTTCACTAAGATTACTCACCTGTCTCTGGACTCAAGACTTTTCGGTCCCTTCCTGATCCTTTCTCCTATACATTGGAATCCGAACCTTATCCGAACACTTATCCAGCAGCGTGTTGCATGACCCTAAGATGGCATTTACTTTCTGTTGCAGTAGTATTCACTCCCCTCATCACCGTGCAAAAGTGTGCCTCATATTGCTCTGCCGCTATAAAGGGAAACCCACAAAATGTTACCATTGTTGAGTGCTTCAAGCTTTTGCAATTACCAGACTTCATAATGGTGCCTGCATATCTGTTTCCTGGAAGCTTTTCCACCAAGCACACAACAATCATCCAGCAAGGCTCTACCTGCTTCCATTCTACACGAGAGCCCCACGAGTCAGAAGGTGAGCTGCGCACTTAGCAGGACAGATTCATGCCACAGCCCTTACGCCACCAAGGTCTCCAACTACTGAGACATACTGCCTGGACTGACAAAGACGCTGCCCCATGGGCGGATTCTAAAACTGTTAAACCTCGCAATACATCATTATCCCTAAATTTACCACCATTGTGTGTGCCCTTTACCAAAGCACTCCTTCTCCCCTTGTTGGGGAGGGATCCGGCATTTATAACCAGGAGTCTCAGAGATCCAACTGAGAGAGTCCATAGCATCAAGGGAGCCACACACAGCGGAGGTGTGGCAATGGCGCCCTTGCCAAAGCACTCCTCCTACCCTTGTTGGAGAGGGATCCAGTATTTATGCCCAGGAGTTTCAGAGACCCCTCTGAGAGAGTCCACAGCACAAAGGGAACCACAAACAGTGGAAGTGTGAGAATGATACCTCTTCCACTGGGACCACAGCCCACCGGATATCAGACACTGTTTCTCCTCTTCACCTAGTTGTGTTTTCCTTCACCCTCCCCCTCCTCTTTCCCTCTCTCATTCTTGGTCTACTCCCCCCTGCTCCTATCCTCTCTCCCCTGAAACTCTCTTGTAATTTTGCTCCAGTAACTCAAGTAACTTGTAACTATGCTCTGAAACAATGTTCGTCCTCATGTAAAGCACTCTGATACCTCTGGGTCTAGCCAGTGCTATATAAAACTTTTCAAATAATTAAATAACTTCCTGTTAAAATATAATGAAGTGTTGCAAATTGATTTGGGTCATTATATATGGGATAAAGTATCTTTGTCATACATTATAAGGTTATTGCAAGTCCCTAAGGAGTTCCGTGACCATATAGAGTGATACAGCATTTTTTGGACCCACTTGCTTACCATTGATCCTCCGATGGACACTTTGAATCTGACCGAGAGGTAATGGAAGTTAGTCTAGCATGCAAACAAAATTTCATTTACAGTGCAACTCATTTGTCTATACAATGAGGACCAGGAGTCGGTAGCCAGGATTAAAAAGGTTTATTACAAGTTAGTAATCAAGCTCAAATACACTACCCTCGTTACCATGCTATGCTGTAAAGATACAAAATAACAACTAGGAGTTCAAGCCTCCTGAAGAAATGTAGGCGGACCAGTATCAAACAAACAAGTAGTTCTGTTAATGCAAAGCAAAATAACAATATAAATATTTGATGTTCAGAAAATAATCGTAGACTCTCTCATCTATACATTAGTAATCTAAATCTCCAAAATCCAAAGGATAGTTAGGCACTAAGAAAACTACAACAGGACAAAAGGAAACTAAGTAGAAAACAATAGCATCTCAGAAGTTCGACCAAGAGTCTTCTATGAGTCAGAAATAAGTGTTCGCCTGAACCACACGTAGGAAGGAATCAATAGAGAGCATTGAGGTCTAAACCTCATAATTTCCATTCAGATAGTAGAGAATCAGGGAAGGTGTCTGCAGGAGACTTGGGTAGTGGGTCCTGTTAATATAGATGGCTATAGGTCATATTATACCCCTGCTATTGCCACATCTGCTGGAAGGGCGAAGTGTGGGATTGTGACATTTTTAAAGAACACTTTGTAGTTCGAGGTCTTAACTTTTTTTAATGAATGTCAACACTGTAATATTTTACTCCTAAAAGGTTCAGATGACAATTCCATTTTATTGATGAATTTTTATAACAACCTATTTGAGGGGTGAAATGTACAAAGTTGTTGCTATTGTGGAGAAAATTATGAATAGCCTAATTGGTTCATGTAACAGAGACCCAACAGTTCTGTGGGTGGATGATTTTAATGTGCACCCCTGTCCTCTGCTATCAACCTCCACTTGTGGTTTAACAGATGAGGATGGAGGTGGGAATGTACATTTTGTTCACAAACAATATGGCAATGCTCTAAACAAACTTATTGTTGTAAAACATTTGGCGATTATGAACCGCCGGTCAGAATTTACTTGCCTTCTGTGTGATACTTTTTGCTCTACCCTGCATAGCACAGTAATAGATTTTATAATAGCTTCAGCCACATTCGTAGGAGCTTTTAGCAATATAAATATTGAATCCTTGGATTTCAGTGACCATGCAGCCCTAACTTGGATTATGAAATGGCGAGGTATTCATGGCCCCTACCTCTCACATATAAAGCCGGTCATATAAAAAAAGAATGGGATAACACTTAAGTGGGAAGGTATTGATAAGACTGTCCTTATTCCCCAGGTTGTATCTAGTAGAATGAAGGAAATAGTTATTTGTTTAGACCCAAATCAGGATCCGCAGCCCACGATAGAGGCCTTTGAAACTTTTCTGCTAGAAGCGAAAAAGAATCTTTCAAAGAGTGGCGGGTCACACAAACCTAAAGGACCAAAATGGTTTGATCATAACTGCACTAAGGCACTTTCCCACTTACATCGATCCTGCCCTTGTGAAACAGACCAGGCAGAGTTATTTTAAGGCCAGGAAGAACAGGTAAAGATATTAAAAGAAGAGGCTTGGGATAAATTACTGAAAGCTACAGTTACAAATAATACGAGGGACTTCTGGTTAATGATTAATGGGCCATTTCTAAAACAAAACTCCGATCCTAATTTGGACACACATGTGGATGAGGATTCATGGGTGGAGAACTTTAGTAAAAATGTTTAACAGTTTGAGAATGGGTCCAGAAGCGATAGGAGATGAGCTCGACCAACCATATAGTATCCCCCTTACTTTTAATAACATGAGATAGGGGCAGTTTTAGCTCAATGTTCTAGTAATAAGGCTCCGGGCATAGATGGTACCCAGATAGATTTTTTTCAGATTGCCCAGACCTGTGGGGCCCTTTGCTTACTAATACATTTAATGCCATAGCCAAAGAGGGACCCCCGGCCTCTTGGCACAAAGCAGTTTTAATCCCAATTCATAAAAAAGGGGACAAACTAGACCCCAGAAACTATAGGCCAATTTCTCTCCTTGACAGCATGGCCAAACTTTTGGGAAGAGTGCTATTAAATAGATTGGAGGCATGGGCTTTGGCAAATAACATCCTAATAGTGGCACAATATGGATTTAGAAAAGGCAGAGGGACCCAAGATCAGTGCTTGAACTTGAGCCTGCTTATGTATTTATGTATGTATGTATTTGACATTTATAAAGCGCATGGCTACCCGGGGGCGTCCCAGCGCTTATAGCGAAGGACACCCAAGCTAAGCAAGGCAATCTCTACCTGACCTTCATGGACCTTAGCGCAGCCTTTGACTGTGTATCTCACTCACATTTATGGAAGATAGTTAGGGAGATGGGGATAGATAATGGAATAATTACCTTCATAAGACAACTGTATGTGAGGAGTGAAGCTTGTGTAAGGTATGGCTACCAGGATGAATGAACCAGATGGTTCTCAGTTACGAGAGGCATTTGCCAAGGTTGCGTTCTCGCCCCTTTTCTGTTTTCACTTTATACTAATGGGGTGGAGTCTCAACTGCTTGAATCAACTATAGATGTACCCAGAATAAATAAGATGTGTATTTCAATTTTATTGTATGCAGATGACGTAGTTTTAAATGCACGCACAGGAAGATCGCTCCAGAAACTGTTGAATAATTATGTATAATTCATGTAAAGTCTGCCTCTTCATACTAATGAATCTAAGTCATTCGTATTAATTGCAGAAAATTCTCCCCCTTTCTTTATTTTGAAACGTAAAGTGGTACAGACAGATCTATCCTCCTACTTAGGGGTGACCTTTGACTATCGAGCATCTTGGGGGAACATGGTGGTGAATCAAGGGATGATGCTGGAAAAGAGTACTAATGCAAAACACTCTTTTAAAAAAAAAAATGGGAACAAGAATCCTAGCTATTGTAAGGAAAGTCTATGGGGCTAAATCTAGTGCAGCAGTAGCATATGGTGCTGGAGTGTGGGGCCATATTAAAGTAAAGGATCTACAATTAATAGAGGATAGTTTCTGGAAATCTATATTGAGTCTTCCCAGTAGTTGTCCCAACTTTAAATTACTTAAAGAGCTAAATATCTCCTATATAACTGACCAGATCAAGGTAGCCCCAAGCCTTCTCTGGCACTCAGTATGGTCCAGAGATACCGTGCCCCTCTCCCAACAAATATTACCTGACTGTTTAGCCTTGGAACACACAGAGAATATTCTTTGGTTAAAATATGTAAAAAATACCCTATACACTCTAGATTCTGGGAGTTTGTTTAAGTCACTGGGAAATTGTGTATCTTGTTCAAAAAAGCTTTTAAAAACTCACTTTTTAGCCTTTTCCAATGATGCAATAATGAATGCACTTTATAATAAACCTACTATAAGGGAATATTTGGAGGGCCCACTGCAGGTGGAAGGGATACCCTCCTATATGGAGGTTGTTACAATCCCTCGGCACAGATTTATTCTGTTAGGATTTCGCCTAAATTATATCTCATGTATGCTGGGCTACCCGGCTGGTATTTATTCTAGTAATGATCTCCCGTGCTGCCCTGCGATGATTCCTCGCTACAAACTGATTTGCATATTTTCTTCTTTTGTAAATTTTATTGTAACCACCGTAAAAGGTTTTTTACTTTTCTTTTACGTAAATTTGATTTTAGACAATGTCGCCCTGCTTTACATTTTTTATTAATGTTGTCTGATCCTTTCATCTGTTTTAGTGACGCCTCATTTTTATGTGTGTCTCTGAGAACAAGGAAATTGAGCAATCGCTGATATGAATTGTCTGGTATTTTAGAAATGTTATCTGTGATGTGTGTTTGTAACTTTTATGACTAATACTGTATTAATCGAATAAAGTAATTTTGAATTGAATTTGAGTGCCACTAGTTGCTATAAATAGCTCCTTTCTACTTGTCACTGTGCGGCCACCAAAACAGGGCAGAAAAAAGAAAAAACACGTTTCGCTTTTGTTCCTTAAAAAGCTGCTTTCATTATGCTCCATGACCTGACCTGCCTTTCCTCTCAACTGCTGGCTCTGTGAGCAGGCATTGTGATGTCAGAACTTAATGGTAATAAGTTACTACAGTTGAGCAGCTACGTAATTGTTGTTTTATAAAAGGTGACAGGATACATCACATCATCTATTATGGTCTAAATCTTTTTTATTGATTTTTTTTTTTTGTAGAGTTTTATTTAGCGCGAACTAGACCCGAACCGAATCAGGTATCAGAGCGCTTTACATAGCACAAGTTACGTTTTTAACATGAGGACACACACTTTCATTTTTTTTTTTTTAGGCACAGGGAGATTAAGTGATTTGCCCAGAATCACAGGAGGTTTTGGCATCGTTACCGAGACTTGAACCCAGATCCCTAGGTCCGAGGTCGAGCGCCTTAGCCGTTAGGCTAACTCCTCTCCCCATTTATAGGTATTTATTTATAGGATTTATAGGTAAAGAACAATAGTGACCACCTACATCCAATGGCCGGTGGGGGTAACAAAACATCATAAAATAAGTAGAGAGAGAATCAAACAGAATGAGTAGATAGAGAAGTTGTAAGGAAAGGAGAGTAAAGATAGTTGCTCAACAGTTTAGTGAAATATTCTCTCAAGAAGATAGAGTATGTCACAAACAGGCGCCATGCATATCATCGACAGGTGTATCACGTAGATACTTGGACTGGCCCTGTAAGGAAAACGATTCTCAGATACCTTGGGCGAGTTAGTTTGTTAAATTAGTTTGCTAGTAATTATGTAGTAGAGCCCCATGTCTTATCAAAGCGTGACAGTGTACATGTATTACTCACCATCAGTTTTCCATGCTTACCACCTCCCATAATTTTTGCAGCCAATCCAATCTAGATGGGAAACTCTCAGTACCCCATCTGGAGAGCAGGACCTGCTTGGCAGCCCCCAGGGCCAGTGTGATAGCTCTTCCTTGGCAAGATGAGAGGATAGGTCATTGCATTTGGCAGTCCCAATAATATGTAGCTAGGAAACCAAGGTAAGTCTGTGTCATAGATGTTGTCTATGTCAGACAGTACTGCTGCCCAGAATTGCTAAATTTTCAGACATTGCCACAACACATGAGTAAGGGTGCCCTCCTGTCCGCAGCAGCGCCAGTATTGTGAGTCCGCCCCGGTTTTCCAGCGGGCCACCCTAGCTGCGGTATAGTACCAGCAGTGTGCTATTTTAAGAAACATTTCCTTTCCGGCGGTGCTACAAGTAGAAGCTCTGGCCCTGTGTATAATGTCCTGCCAGTCCCTAAGGGAGAATACACACGCACATTCGCTCTCCCATCTACCACGCACTGGGTGTAAGGAGGCAGGAGTATATATCTGAGCGTAATTGTTTGTCTGATTGGCAGATGATAAACCACTTTTCAAAATTTGTCAGTTGACAACTATCAAGCAGGCGGATGTGGGGTTGCGAGACCCAGTGCCTCAGGACAATGTATTGCCAATAAGCCTCAGTGGGGAGGCCATAATCAGAGCGGAGTTGGGAAAAATCCATCATCCCTTCGGGATCAAAGAGGTCTCCAATTCTTTTATAGTTAGCTTCTTGCCACCTGATGTAGTTATCACCCTCCTTTGCTAGTGGGAACTCTGGATGGCCTATAAAAGGAGTCCCGGGTGCTGTGCATGTAGAGAGGTGGCGAGACTCTTGTACCCTATCCCACACTTCCATTGTGGCCCTAGTAATCAGTGAGATAAACACCCCGGCAGGCCAGTATATTTTAGGTAGCAAGGATACCTTCTGAATATGGATACCTGCGTCAGCTCGATCAATATAATACCAATGTTTTTCAGAGGCAAGTCTGCACCATTCGATCATATAGTGCAATTGGGCCACCTGGTAGTATCTATCTAGGTGTGGGATCTCCAGTCCACCATCCTTCTGCTTCAGGTATGTCTGAGTGCGGGTCATACAGGCTTTCTTCTCGCCCCCTGTAAAGTCAACCATGAGGTGTTGCAACTTCGCTAGCACTAGTGTGAAAGGCTGAAGTGGCAGAGTTTGCATCACATATAATATACGAGGGAGAAAGGTCATTTTAACCGCTGCTAGTCTACCAAGCCATGATAGTGTATGCCTTTTTCAGGTTGAGAGTTCTGTTCTGGCATTAGCAAGAAGAGTGGAGTAGTTCTCCCGTGATGTACGTTTGGTCTAGGGGAAAACCGGTAGACTAAGGTACGTCACTCCATTATTCATTATTCTCCCAGGCGATAATGGGAACATGGTCACCAATAGTATCTGATCTTCCCTAGGGATAGTCAGGCTGAGAGCTTGCATTTTCTGAAGGTTTATCTTAAAGTCCGATACCAGACCAAAGTCCTCCATCTCACTCAGGAGGGGAGGCAATAAGGTGAATGGCCAAGATAAAGTCAAGATGAGCTCAACATCATCGGCATAGAGAGATATCTTATGCCCACTGTCTCCCATGCGGATCCCTGTGATTAGGATTTGATCGTGAATTCGTTCTGTGAATTGCCCCATATAGAGTGCATATTTCAGCGGAGATGGGGCATCCCTGACGAGCACCCCATGAGATCTCAAAGGGGCAGGACAAGATGACGTTCACCCGTACCTTAGTCACAGTCACGTTATAGTTACAGCTCATCCAGCGCTGGAACCTCTCTCCCAGTCCAAACCTAGTAAGGGCCAGGTATGGCAAGAGCCAGTGCACCCGGTCAAAAATATTTTCGGCATTAACCATCAAAAGCAGGGCAGGTGTTTGCGCGCGCTGAATCATGTCAGGTAGGTGACAATGCAGTTTAGTACCATCGCCGCAGTTCCTCTCCAGAATAAATCCAAATTGGTCGGGGTCTATGACACCCTGCATATGGGGTGCCAGGCTAGAGGCTAGTACGTTTGTAAAGATTTCTAGGTCGCTAATAAGGAGCTGAAGGTCAAAATTCAACAGTGATATGGGTTGGTACAAAGCACACCACGCTGGATCCCTGCCCGGCTTGGGTATAACCACGATGGCAGCCATTCACATAGGGGGGTAAGGCAGCCGAATTCGCTGAATAAATTAAAGAGGCGTGTGAGTAGTGGCGTGAGTACGGGGGCGAATATTTTGTAAAAGTCAGAGGTGAAACCGTCCTTCCTCGGTGCCTTGCCCACTGGGAGCTTTTTGATAGCTCAGAGCACCTCATCAGGTTGAATGTCCATATCTAATTTGGACGTCTCCAGGTCTGGTAGGGAGGCCACTGGGGCATGTGACACGTATTCCGCCACAGCTTCTTTGTTAAGGGATTCTGCGGAATACAGAGAGCAGTAAAATTGTTCAAACTCACCAGCAATGAGTTCAGCAGTGCCACCCCCTCAATCACCAATACCCAGTTGTGGGCAGTCGGGCCCGGAACTGTTGTGCCAGAAGCTTACCAGCCTTATTACCCCCTTCGTAGTGCCGTTGTTTAGTGCGCAGGAGTGAGTACTTCACAGAATCTAGATCTAGTGCCTTAAACTTTTTCCCCACTGCTGTAAGTTGGTACCTAGTCTGGAGGGAGCCCGTACCTTGGTGTACCGCTTCTAGATTCTTGGATCCTTCCGCCCAATTGCACCAGTTTATGCTTCCTGTCTCTGTTCAGCCTGGCATCTATTGCAATAAAATTTCTCGAATCACCGCTTTCAACATATCCTACTGCAGCGAGACGGGCATATTGCCCTCATCATTGGAGTCTAGGAAGGCTCATATAGCTTTCTGAACCTCCTTTAAGTTAGATTCATGTGTGAGCAATTTGAGGTCCAACTGCCATATCCATTGGTGGTTTAATTCCCCAGGTAAGCACAGAGTAAGGGTATTAGGGGAATGGTTTGATAGTGCACTGCGCCAACCCCGACCTTCCAGGTCGGTAGCGTGATGCAAGGTGATGTCAAGAAAATGTCTATTCAGGCATACGTCTGGTGTGCTGCAGAGAAGAATATGTACTCCCTGGTGTTTGGGTTGTGCCTATGCCATATGTAAACCAGCCCCACCTCGGACAACCACTCCTGCATGGAGTCCGAGAGCTCTCCCGTCTGCCCCATCCTCTCAATTTGGGAGTCTCCAACTATATTAAAATAACCCCCGATTAACAGATCTTCATCTGGTGACTTCAATATGCTTCTTAGTGCAGGCTTCAGGAAAGTTTCCTGTAGTTTATTGGGGAAGTATATAGAGTATATGTTTGGTTCCCACCCACAGAGCAAGCAAACTGCTGGCCACCTCTGTCTGCATCTCAAGAACCTTCCCCGGGAAGTGTATTGCACCCAGAATGGCCACCCCTGCCCTCTTCCCCAGCATGGAGGAAAAGTACTGGCGGTCAAACTGGAAGTTTGTTTTCAGTGATAAAAATAAAATGTCACTGTTGTGCAGGTATAATTTTGCACCTATGAATTTTGTTGGCCTGTGGAAAATCCAGGTTTTCATATTTTTCCACTATCCCCTGTGTGTGGAGATAACACTCTTTTAACATGTATCTGTCACTATACCTTGCATTGAATCTGTACATCTTGGGGTATTAGGTAGCTGACCTCCTATCAATATTGATGTGAGTAAGAAATTGGGTTGGTGACTAACTGGGGTGTGGGCCCTGGTCAGCAGCAACCACAATCAGGGTAAGGCACAAGCAAACCCCAGATTACCCTGTGCTCAACTCCCTGGTAGCTTGGCACAGAGCAGTCAGGCTTAACTTAAAGGCAATGTGTAAGGTATTTATGCAACACTTTTAATAGTACCCTAGTGAACATACACCTCAAAAGGAGCCCACAACAGAGTGTAGATTTTATTAACTGAAACAAGACCAAAATGATAAAAATCCTAATAGTAGAGCGGAGATATTGAATTTGAAAGTTTTTAGGGAAAATAGTGCCAAAAGGTGTAAAGCGCCAACTGTGAATACCCAGTCACGCCAGCCAGAGACAAAGTCACAAGTTCAGGCTGACTGCGATTGAGCATGGGCCAGCTTCAGGAACCTTGTTAGGTACACTGAACAAAAATACCATTATCCTGTGTTGTCGAACATTGCATGGATACACGTCGAAGGTGAGTTCAGCAGAAGTGATGTATTTGTTCCAAGATGCAGCGAGGCTGCAGTGAGAAGTTCTGTTGAATCAATGTCAAGGAACCTGTCGACAAGAGCTTGACGGCGACATTTGGAGTCAGGGACGTGTCATGCAGGTGGGGTTGATGTGTCGGTTTAGAAGAGCTGCAAGGTTGCGATGCAGAATAGTCCGGATGGACAAAGAATATAGAAATAATTTGATCTATATTTATTTGCATGTTCATTCTACGTTGTCTAGGGACAACTGTCTTTAGGAATACTATAAGTACCCAAGGTCCCTGACCAATTGCTCAATTGGGTTTCCCTTGTCCCTGAAAGAATATGTTGCGCAATCGCTGAACTCCAAGGGGATAGCACCCCTACCACTTGCCTTCAAGTGGGTATACCCCTGATACCTCTACCAGCACTCATTTCTCTCTCCCACTCTATCCCCTTCCCTCCCATGGCATTTCTGACCATACACCCTTATCCTCAGAAGATTACATTCAGAAATCCTAGAGGGCTCCCCCACGATGCAACCTAAGCTGGAAGATCTGGAGAATAGGCTGCAGAGACAGAATTTGAAGATGTATGGCATACCAGAAGGACAAGAGGGTACAGACCCTGGGGGACAGGGGAGGGCCAATCTCTGGTAGAGATTGGGGGAGAGGGGGGGAAGGGTTGGGGGTATAAAGCAGAAAAGGGCAATGATTGGGTAAAAAGCAATGATAAAAGTATCCAGATAAGTAAGGTGGTTACTAAAATAGTAGGTATCTTATTTTATAAGGAGGGGGTTAAATGCTTAGCATGAAACATTGCAGACTAAATAGCAGGATAAAGAGACGCCTGGTGGCAGAAGAGCTAAAAATGTATAATCCTAGTGTGGTTATGTTAACAGAGACACACCTTTTGTATAAAGACCGGGGATGGTTAAAACAGCTAGTATTTGAGGTTATAGTATGCTCTACTCAAAGTGCTTCTATACGTGGAGTTGCAATATTAAAGAATAAAAGGCTTAGGGAAACAGTATGTAACACAACATCGGATAAGGGAGGTCGCTGGGCTATCTGACAGCTTATATTAAAAGAGAGGAAATATGTGTTCTGTGTAGTGTATGGCCCTAATAATGACAATCCTACGGTGGTGGATAACATAAATATGAAACTTTTGAACTGAAAGGGGGATTGGGTGGTGATGGGTGATTTTAATTGTATTATGGATTAAGGGATAGATACTACAAGGAGGGGGGCATATCAGAGGATGCTGAAAACATGTAGGGCAATCTGGGAACTGGGTCGACTACAGGCTATTAGCGATGCCTGGAGAGCATTGCACTGAAGCATACCAGGGTATACCTATTTATCTGCCCCACGTAAATCTTACTTAAGAATAGATATGGCCTGGGTGTCTGCACAAATATTATGGTCTGCAGAAATGGATATATGCCCAAAAATAACATCAGACCATAATCCTATTCTTCTTACTTTTAAAGTCAATACAGAAAATAGGCCCCAAGATCTTTTTCATTCCCTAGGTATCTTTTATCAGATGCGGATTATGTAGCTAGTACCCGGGAACAAATCAAAAGTTTTTTAAAGAGAATACGGGGTCTGCTACTCCCATTGTGGTGTGGGATACATTTAAAGACGTTATTAGGGGGCACACCCAACAGTATATCTGGCACCAAAATAAAATGAATGAAGGGATATTGAAGGAGACAATCTCTGCAATACGTAGGGCAGAAAATGTACATGCAGAGGCTGTTCTGAAGGGGGCGGGTGAGTCAGAACAATTGGGGTTTGAGGTAATTAATCTTAGATTGGGTCTCAAGAAAACACTAACGAGAAGAGCATGGCCAAATTTATTAAATATCGGCAGACACAGTATGAGTATGTGTACACAATCGGGAAAATATTGGCCTATAAAGTAGCTGATGACGGAGCTAAAGCCCATAATACAACTATTAGGGGGCCTGCAGGTAGACTGCATGAGCATACACAGCAGATTTTAGAGCAATTTGTGAGGGTTTCATCAAGTACTGTATACTTCAACAATAAAGCCAAGGCAGTCAGATATTTGTGAGTATATTCAGAGATGTTTCTTGCCAAGTATAGGGGAGGAGATCGCTGAGTCCCTGGTTGTAGAGATACTGTGGGAGGAGATTGAAATGGCAATTGGGGCTTTACCTTCGGATAAGGCTGCGGGGGAAGATTCTGTTCCCTTAGAATTTTGTAAAATCTTTAAGGAGACCTGAGGCTGCCTTTTAGCCAGACAAGATAAGGTTTATCAGTGTTAATGGACAAAAATCATCTTCTTCTTAAAAAAACATAAACCAGCAGAGGAATGCGGGTCATATAGAACAATTTCGCTTATTAACACTGATGCAAATTTTTTTGCAAAAATACTGTCTAACCGGCTTGCTCCGGTGATGCCTAGATCTGGTTTCTCCCCAACAACATGGGGTTATCCAAAATAGAGATGCAACTACTCAGGTAAATACAGCAGTGACAGCGTTCGTTGTGGCAAATATTACATCTACCCCACTCGGTATGATTCTATTAGATGCTGGGAAAGCGTTCGACCGAGTAGGGTGGGAGTTTCTCTGGGCTGTAATCGATGCTTTCGGGATCGGAAGTCACTTTAAGAAATGGGTACAAGCCTATATGATAAGCCCAGTGCTAAATTAGCGTATTTAGGTTTATTATCATCTGTTTTCTCTGTGTCCTGTGGCATGCGCCAGGGTGCCCTCTCTCACCCCTATTATTTGCTCTATATATAAAGCCATTCATGTGTGCTTTACAAAACATTGCTTGAATAAGTGCTTTTAGTAATGGAACAATTTCTTTAAAGGTCACCGCTTATGCACACGATTTGGCAGTATTCTCCACAGACCCAGGGAGAGCATTAGGGGAAATAACAGCGGCGACTGTTGGGTTCGGTCAGATATCAGGGTATAAACTAAATATTAATAAGACCCAAATATTAATAACTCTCAAACCGCTAGATGTTATACAGGGCTATGTCCAGTCGTCACTTATCTAGGGGTGCGAATATCAGCACAAATAGGGAAAATTATCTCTCTGAAATATGAGGAGCTGCTGAAGGATACAATTAAATCATTTAAAAATTGGCACAAGCTACCGATATGCATTATAGGTCGTATTAATATAATTAAAATAAAAACCCTGTCCAAGTTTTTATACCTTTTTCGCTCAATTCCACTACGGGTCCACAACTCCTTCTACAAACGATTAGAAGGGGCAATTGGTAGCTTTAAATGGGGGCTACAAGAAATCTAGGTGAGCGATAGAAAGATTAAAATGACCATTTGGTCAAGGAGGCTTGGAGTTACCGGATTTTAAGATTTATTTCTGGTCATCTTTCTTTAGCCGCCTCCGTAGTTTCATTAATCCTGCGAGTATTCTATTTTTTCATGCATTTATGCTGGGGGAAGAAAGCAAGATGTTTTTGTAAAGAATGATGGACCCTAAATATTTTAAAAGGGTTAAATTCAAGACCGCTCGGGACAGCATATATATGTCTGCGGGCGAGTTTGCATAAAGGCAATGTATCTTCATATCATGATAAATTTCCTCTGTATTCTAACCCTACCTTACCTAATATATTTCACGATGGGGTGGGGAAAAATTGGGGCAGGTTGGGAGTGGAATGCTTGGGTGATCTCTACGATTATAATGGTATTTTTGCTTTTGTAAGACTACAACTCATATATAAATTACCAAATCATATGCTGCTAAAATATCAGAGATTATCTTCTAAAGCACCTGAAGTTGACTAATATAACTGGGTCTGAAGTTTGGGATTTTATATATGATTAGCAAGGTTTATAAATGGCTGAGCAGCAACAGAGCAGATGATTGTGAAAGATTGGCTAATCAATGGAGTAAAATATTGGAGATTCCTTTAGGGGATAGCACTATAATACATGCATTGGGCACTATAAAAGAGGTTGTGCATTCTACTAATTTGAGATTGCATCAACATCAGACGATCTGTCTTCTCTATTACTCACCCGAGAGGATAGCCAAGTGGGCGGTTAACAACATAATTACAGATAGGATGAAGTGCCCAAGGTGTGATATGTATAAGGCAGATATTAAACATATGTTTGTAACCTGTTTATAGCTAAACACATTTTGGCAGGATGCTCAGAATATCATCCACCAGAAATTGGGGTTAGAAATACCTTTGACAGTAGGGGAAATTATGCTGGCCCGTAGTAACGTTGGACTTAAAAGCAGTGGCCTGTTAACTATTTTGTTAGTCTCGGCAAGGCTGATTATTGCTCGAGAATGAATATTGCCGAAGCCTCCAAATGTGATGAATTGGTGGCTTTTAGTCCAACAGACATAGGATATGGAACAGGCATTGGCCAAGACAAGAGGCATACGCTCAGTTGCTAAAAGTGATAAAATATGGGGGTCTTGGCTTTAGATAATCTTCTGGAAAATCGAGGATGGCTAACGTGCTGTAAATAAGTGGGTCCTAGTATGTATTTTGGTATTTATTTTTTACATTCTCCTTGTTTAATTACTTTAGCTGTGATATTATGTTTTGATATTGGCTGTATGCAGTATTGATACTGCTTTGATGTATTTGATTGTACTATACATTACCCAATCATTGACAAATAAAAAAAAATACAAAAAAGATATATTTATGATGATTCTCTTTCTCTAATTAAATACTGTCTACAACTAAACTAAAAATAAAATTGCTTCTTATATAATTCGGACCTCAGTCTGTGTTCATACTCAGCTTATTCCAGAGGCATTAGTTAGTTAATGCATGTCATTTTTGTTCTAAATTTACAGGTTTGTAATTGAGTATGGCTAGCTCATCAAATTAATTAGAAATAATATGCCTGTCGCCTGCCTTGGGGGAATGCATTTAGTCTTTCTAAGAGCAACAAGGAGATTGGCCAAACATAAAGTCACTCCAATTCTGATTTAAACTAATATTCATTTTAAATGTATTTGTTAATCCCCCATCACTGTTAACTCAGACCAGCACCCAATTAATTGCTTGCATTGAATTAAAGAGAGAAGGCTGGGAGGTATGCCTTTCAATCCAAATCTACCCTACAGAATGCCTTTATTCATCCTATAAACAGCAGCCTAAATGTCTTTGAACTAGCAGCACAACCTCCCAACAGTCAAAGTGGACTTCTAATGGAAGCAAATAAGACGAAATAGCTGGTGGCAAGTACTGTTAACTAGATTAAATCCAATCTGTGACCCATGGAATAATTTATTATCTTCAGCTATATTTTCAATTCTCCATAACAACAGCTTAGCAAACAATGTTGAAATAGTGTCCAGCAATTAAATCAGTCAATAAGTGTTAGAAATTGGGCTTTGGGTTAAGGGGTGTAAACCCTTCTCAAGCAACATTTACCATCCCTGTCAGGGTTAACCTCAAAATGTCACTAAATTAACCAGTGCTTGACTCTCAAGGAGCTTGGCACGAAGGCAGGCAGGCAGCCTTAACTTAGAGGCAATGTTTAAAGTATAAATGCAGCACTTAAACAGTAATAACATGAAAACACTACACAAGAAAAATCCCACAACAATTTAGATAACTAGAGTAAAATTAAATAATAGTTTGTCACTAAAATGGCAAAACCCCAATCAGTAGTACCGGAGATATGCAGTTTCAAAGATTTAGGTAGGTGCAGCGCCTAAAAGTACAAAGCAACACTCGCTGTCATCGGGTATCTCTAGACCGTGGGAAAATCAAGTTCAACTGAACAGTGATGGAGAACGGGCTGGATACAGGGGCCAGGTTAGTACCACTCAAAAAGTTACCCTCTCAAAGTCCAGAATGAAAAATCCAGTTTGATGTGGATGAGAGAGTGAGGAGCAGGAATAGCATTGCAGATCTTTGTTACTGTATCGCCAAGACCAGGCCGGACGTCGCCGATGGTCAGTGCTGTAGCATGATGATTGTTGCTGGTCTTTTGTATTGGTGGTAAATGCAGGTTATCGATGCTGTAGCACGTGGTACAGATCTCGAATTGCTGCACATTGCTGGCAGTCACTTTGGCTCAAAGAGTCGGGTTTACCTCGGCTTCATATTGGCAGTCATCAGGGTGGCTGGATCTGGGAGTGAGTAGGCCTATTCATGGTAGGCAATAGATCAAGACTTCGGGATTCCTCCCTTTTAATCAGAGCTGCGCACTCTGAGGCCAGCCAAGTTTCCAGGACTTCAGGAGACACCTCTTGGGGAGCAGCCTGTATGAAATGTAATTGGAACAGGGAACAGCTGCACCCCTGCCATCCTAGCAAGATTCTCCCATAGTCATGTGACACAGGCTGCAGGCAATGAATGGTTAGGAGAAGAAAATGGCAATGTTCTAAAAGTGGAAATTTCAGAATTGTGTCTTAAAATCTGACTTTGCCATTAAAGAGCATTTAAAATTACAATCCTTTAGAGAGCAAACAGGACATTTCTACCTGTTCCCAAGCAAACGTTATCACTTATTGCATATAATAATTGTTATCGGTAATATTGCCCCATGCAGACCAAACAGCACTAGAATGAGATGGAAAGGCACTAACTCAGATGAAATATAAAAAAATATTGTCCTACAATGTGGGAAAGAGATTTATGATAGTTTAGAAGTTTAGGTCGAACCAGCCAAGAAACTAACTAACTTTAGTACATTCAATGATTCAATCTCTAAATTACTTACTGCACCACCATGCAGGAAAGATACGCAGATCAGGGGTTGGTTTAATCCTTCCTGCACCGACTCACAGAATCAGTTGAAACTAGCACTCTCCAGCAGACTGAGGGATAAGGCGTTAGTACAAAAACTAAGACTAGAATACAAATCAAACTTAAAACGCAGGAAGAGGGAACTCCAACAGGAGGCATGGGATAATCTTGCGCTGGGTGCAGACTCATCTAATAAGTTGTTCTGGGAAACTGTGAACTCAACATTCCTTGAAATGAAATGAAATGAAAGGAGTCTTATATTGCGCTACTAAGCCCGGCGGCATCAAGGCGCCTAAAAAGAGATCAATATGACCAGTTAACCAGCCTACGGATACGCCTTGGAGAATAGCCACGTTTTTAGGGTCTTCCGAAAGTTCTAACAACGAATCCATCCCAGAACTTCTGTGCCACGTCAGCTGCGAGGAGTGGCTGGCACACTTCACTAGCATTTTTATCCCATGCTATACAGTTATAAATGATCCTGCCAACCCAAGTAAATGGCCCACCATCCCTCTAAATATTACCCTTGATGAGGTGGAGCTAGGTATTGGAAGCAGCAAAGGGGGAAAAGCACCAGGCCCGGATGGTGTACCCATCGATGTTTATAAAACTGTTCCTGAACTATGGGGCCTGATACTAACAAGAGTTTTTAATGCTGCAGTAACAGAGGGATCTCCTACTACCTGGGGTTAATCTGTTATTATCCCCATTGATAAAAAGGGTAATAAATCAGAGGCCAAGAACTACCGGCCAATTTCCCTACTTGACTCATCAGTAAAGATCATGAGTAGGGTTTTACTAGTAAGACTGGAAGAGTGAGTTGTGGATAACGGTATACTGTCACAGGCCCAATACGGTTTTAGAAAGTGTCTGGGCACGATAGAACAGTGTATTAACCTAGAGCTTTTAATTGGAAAATATACATGTGCAAAACAGGGGCGGCTTTTTTTATGTTTTGCTGATCTTAGCAGTGCTTTTGATTTAGGGGATCAAGCTATTTTATGGCCAGTTTTACTTAATCCCGGTGCCCCGGATCCCATCATTTACTTTTTAGCCAGGCTGTATGAGAAACTAACAACTAAAGTACGGTATAGCCAAAGGGGCGAATGTACTCCTATTTTTTATGTAAAACGTGGTATCCTCCAAGGCTGCGTCCTGGCACCATTGCTTTTTGCCCTATTTATTAATGAAGTAGACGCAGCACTTAAAAGGATACAGGCGGACTCTCCCCAAGCTGAGGGCCAGGATGTCCCAGTCCTGCTTTATGCGGAAGACGCTGTGCTCTTATCCAGAAAACCGGTAGGCCTTCAGAGGTTAATTGATGGGTTCGCAGATTTTGTTAATGGGAGGAAACTGTTGATTAACAAGGTCAAAACATACACAATGGTCTGTGGTTCGAAACCCAGGAATATGAAATCCTTTTTTATTGATGGTAAAAAAGTGCAAAATGTAGATAATTTTTGTTATTAGGGTTATCTTTTGCCAGTGATGGGAAATGGAACCATGAAATGTCTAATGTCCGGGCTAAGATGACCAAAAGTGTGTATTGATTCTTTAAGTTTGCAGCTAAATTGGGGGATCGTCGCATTGAAGACATGGCCTATATCTATAAAGCCAGGTGTGCCTCTGTTGCATTATATGGGGCAGGTGTTTGGGGCCACCACCCCAGCCAAGAATTACAAACCGAGGAAAACTCCTTTTTAAAAAAACTTTTATGTCTGCCGGCCTCTGCATCCTCTGAACTAATCCATTGCGAAGTGGGGCTCAATTACTTGTCAGACCTGATCGCACTGAGACCCCTACTGTTGTGGAGATCAATATGGTCAAAAGAGGAGACTATATTTACTAAATCTATTATTAATAACTGCCTGCGACTGGACAACTGTTTAAAGATTCCCTGGCTTAAATATTTAGTTAATATCTATAGAGATCTATTCAATCTGATGATCCTGGAAAACCCAAATGATGTAACAGGATTGTCTAAACAGGAGACTAAGAATACCTTCCTGCACCATAAGAAAGAGTGCAGGCTGAGAACAGTAGGGAAGCAAACCACGTACCAGCTTTACCATCTGCATATAGATACCGATGGCTTTCAAAGCTATCTAACACTTGCCACGAGACCTTCCCACCATTTTGTCTTAACAAGAATGAGATTAGGCCTTGTCCAACACTTAGTATCATTCCCCACAATGAAACAGCGACCAGTCTCCCCGTGTTCATGTGATGGGGATACTAAGCAGTGCACTTTGCACTTTTTACTTTTATGTTACCTGTACCTGAATTTTAGAATTGTCTATCTTAAACCATTGTTCAAGAAATATAACGCCAAAACCACTAATGCTGCTATGAGCTTATTGTTCACTCTAAGAGAGCCTGAGATTTGTTTTTACGCTGCAACATTTATTTTAAGTTCAATTAATGCTAGGAAAAGTATGATGTTTTAATGAAGTTTCGAACTGCAATTGAATTTTTGCCACCTTTAATGAATTTGGAACAGCATCCAGTCTCCCCATGACCATGGGATGGGCATACTAGTAGAGCAGCTTGCACTTTCTACATCCTTGTGACCTGTACTTGAATCTTAGAATTGTCTGTTTAAAACCATTGTTAATGAAATATAACGCCAAAATCACTAAGGATGCTATGAGTTTATTGTTTACATTAAGAAAGCCGAGATTAGTTTTTGTGTTGCGACATTTACTTTTAATTAAAGCTGGGAAATGTAAGATGTTTTAATGAAATATTGAAACTCTGATTGATTTTCTGCTGTTCTTAATGATTTTGGACTTTGAATCTGTATATGTACATTTGCTTTTATGGTTGCTACATTTTAACCGAATAAAGCTTATTGAATTTAATTGAATTGCATATAATAAGGTAACAAAATGTCATCCTACGGGAGAGAAAGGCCTCCAAGTAGTGAAAAACTAAGCTGGAGTTTTTCACTATCTGGACACATAAAAGGTAAAAGTACAATTCACTACAGATAAAACTTTACATTATCCAAGAAACTAGGTTATTGGTTCAGGGGGCTGGAAGCCACACTCAGGCAACAACCTAGTCAGGGTGAACCACAAAAGTAACTAAATTAACCTGTGCTTAACCCCCTGGTAGCTTGGCACAAAAGTAGACAGGTGTAATGTAGGAAGCTAGAATAAGTTTTGATAAATCAAATGGTACCAGAATGACAACAAATCAATCAATAGAACAGGAGATATTGCATTTTAAAGTTTTAGGTAAAAATAGAGCATAAAAGCACAAATTGCTAACTGACGGCATCTGGTCGTGCAGGACTGGGACAACGTCACAAGCTCAGGCCAACCTGATGCCATACAGACCAGGTGCAAGATCTAGTTGTCCAGCTGGGAAATATACAGTAGGTCCTTGGTGTAAGGTCAGCATGGCATTGCTTTGCGAAGCTTCACGTCCCTCTGTGTTGGTTCCGATGAACCTTGCAAATCTGTGACAAGGCTTTGCAGTACCTAAGGACACCTCATGGGGATCAGGACTCACTCTAGCAGAAGGGCTTAGGCAGGTCCAGTTGTAGGTTTGGGGAGGTCTAGGTGAAGTAGGTCTGCTGGGCAGTTGCAAAGAGGCCTTTGGAGCTTGCTGTGTCCCTGTAGCTCACACAGGGAGTCAGCCAATTGACCGTCGGAGTCACTCTGGATAGCCTGGGTTAAAGGCAAGCAGCTCCAAACTTCCTTCTCAGGCAGCAGACTGAATCACAAACTTTATGCTGTCTGAAGGTATCAGCAAACTCACTTCTTCTGACTACTCCATCCTGGTATAGTGTATCACTTGGTTTCTCCTCCTTTTCGACTACAATTTTATTAAATGGATCTATATTACTTGAGCTGTAATTTGCTCCACTTCACATGAGCCAAGATTAACACAATAGAAATGCTTCAATAATATTTATGTGCCATCTGTGTCTATTATGAAGAGGAATGCCAAATTCTACTTCATCTGGGTGTGTGTTATCCCCTACTCAGTGTGTAATATTATGTGGTTACTATGATGAAGACCAAGATGTTCCGGACGCGCTGTAATATGCTTCTGCGTGGCAGCTTTTCTAGAATGTATCTGTAGTAGTAAATGTGCGAGGATCTATTTTAGCCTCAGTTATTATAAAATTGGAATTAACATTTGGGGCATTTTTTTCCAGCCTTAACACCACAAAGAATTCAGTTCTACTGCCTGAGGGTGGCTGGGGAGAGGACGGTGGGCAGTAGGGGAGAGAAGGAGAAGCTTCTTTCTAGCAGTGGGGCAGTATACAATGCTCATCCATGGCAGAAAATAAAATCGAATGAGGCTTGTGGGTTCTTGTCATTAGGCTGCCTATATGAACCTTACATTTCAGAATGAGGTCTACTACGAGGAAGTAAGCACGCACATTTCCTGACATTCACCCATTCATTCAGTGGACTAGTCCTGGTTTCCTGACACGTAACTAAGTCTACTCCTAGGGAAATGTTAGCAAAATTAAACGCAAGGTGAGAACCTGGTTAGAATTTAATATATAATATTAATGTAACTACTGTTACTAGTGACCAGATCGACACTTATGTCCTCTTTACTGTAAAAAGTTGTACCATTTCATGTGTATTTATGTATAAAATAAGGAATGATGAAAATAAGCTACACATTAGTCACAACTCGAACAGAAAAGGAAGGGTACAGCATTCTGCATACACCCCTAGGAGGAAGTGGCTGCTTGTGAACATTTCACTTTAGCACCAGGACATCACAGGGACGTTCTAAGTGTAAAGGGACCAAGCGTATTCGAGCATGTGAAGTTGCTTTGCATCTGAGTGGCACACTGGCATATAGTTCCGCTATGCAAGAGGCTTGGAATAATAATTGAGAGCCTTTGAGTATCTTGGTGAAAGATAAAAGAACAAATATTTCAGTATCAATAGCCCCAAGTGCAGTTATTTGGAAATGATGATTTAAGGACGAAGTATGTCAGTTCCAAAAAGAGTTCTGTAATTAGACTGATAAAACTGATGGAACACAAATGACTAGCATACATAAATACACAGATCCAATATTTTGTCAAGTTTCCAGGAAGACATAATTTGTTTAGTGAGCTCATCCACTGCTGAATTGTTTCAGGAAGAGGGATAACTTGTTATTATTTCCTTAGACAGCCATTGTACAAACAGCAGGCTCTGACAGCAAGTTGTCAAACACTGTGGCATTGCATCAGTGTGCAACTTAATTGATTTAGATAATTGATTTATATAAAATCACAGTGCCTGCGGTCAACTCCCCCCCCACACACACAGGTGCCCACCCACAGACCAGTGAGAAGTGGTAAGATAGGTTAGTAGGGAGTTGGAGTAAAAACTCCTCAAACTCAATATTATGGTCCGGATTTACTAACCTCCTCATACAACTCTACGCTACGTGAAAAGGAGAGAGCAGAAATGTGGCCTATCTACTAAGAAATGAAACACGTCTTCTCTCTCATTGCGCTGGCACCTTCAGACAGCCTAACACAAATGCAGGCACTATTGTGCAAGGGTGCCTGTGTTACAGTCAGTATTGTTTTTGTGCATTGAGGCAGTACTTTCCTGCACAAAACAGCTGTCAGAGGTATATTTCTTTTTATAAGGCAGCACAAATGGAAAGAGGCAGAAATGAGGAGAAATTAAGCTGTTTCCCCTCGTAACTCCTCTCTCGTATAGGCACACCTCTCTGGTGCAAAACTGTCTTTGCATCAAAATACATGGGTGGATGCATTGGAACGCCCATGCTCTACGCATTTAATACCTGACTGATGCCAAAAACATACAATGTGATACAAATCGGCCCATGTGTGGCTTTGCAAATCTCTACTAGTATTTTGCATTGTGTCTGTGCCAAAAGAGGGGTGCAACCATGCTGCAAAATGTTAGTTAATTTTAAGCCCTAATGTCCATGAGGACAGCTTAGTGGGATAAAAGGAATAGATGGGTGCTCTGTACAACTTAGAAGTATGCATGTAAAATCAGCTCTCTTCTTCATGTGTGGTCTGGGTGACATAAACAACGCGAGTTTTGATTTCATTATCTTTGGCAGCACTCAAAAACGTGGTTTAAAACATCCCTATTGTTGATCTATATCAATGCAGATTCAACGTGATGCAACGTGAACTAGGTCCTGTTTTCCGAATCAGGCCTCTCCTGTTTGATGTCCTACTTTATTAATATTGCCAGTTTTTAGCATGAACCTTCTGTTATTTTTTGTGTGAGATTGTCTTATTAAATGTATGAATTTATGTCTGTTGCACACGTGCTATTATGTAGATGAACAACTGCACAGGTGCCATGAGTGTCGAACATTTTGCCCAGGAGTGTTTAGTATCATAAGGTTAAGTTTGTAATGGTGGTGGATATATTTATTTATTTATTTATATATGGGTTGATAATGACTTGCTCTAAGAAAAGCATGGTCATTATGCAGAGCATGTGTTCCCATTATTCCTATGTGTTCTACTTTATTAATTGAACTGCTCTTGGTAATGATTCTGGAATCCTCAGTGGAATTCAATTTGCCCATAAGATAGACATATTCACTTTATTAAATGCCGACTAATTTTCTAAAGGTTTGCATCCATTTTTCTGTTTGCTTTTCTGAGCCAAATTGTTCAGATCAAAGATATTACCTATAGTACCCCTACCCTTGTAAAACCCAAAATTGTACAGCGGTAGAAACTTTCTCCCTTCTACCCAGGTTTCGAGTTGATTGAGAATATTTGCATAAACTTTGGATTCACTACAAAATTTGGCAATTGTTGGAAGGTTTTGAGGGTTGGACCTGTTTACCTTTTCAAATATTGTGTGTAAAATTGATCCCTTCCACATTTCAAGAATTATGTTGAGCTCCAGTGTGATACTGAGTAGATCAGTGAAATGCAATAGCCAAAGGTTAGTGTTCTTTAAAATCATTGATGGGCAGCCCATTTAGTCCAGGAGTATTTGATGGAAATGCTGATGGAAATGCTGAAAGGATTTTAACTTAATTATCTCATACTTTATGTTTAAGTTTAGGCTGGGTGGTTTAAGGGGTTCCCTAGGTGAATGGCCAGGAATGTAGTACAATGACTTAACATAAGACACCCATGCTGACGATTGGATATTAGTGTAGTTCATGTAGTTATCTCTTTTGTCGGAATTAGTGATTACATCCCAAAATGTTTTAGAGTTGTGGCAATATGCTCAGCCTATAATGTTGGACCATCTTTATACATAAAAACACTACTTGGTCATCCATACTTCTTTTCTGTTGTTTTTCCTTAATTCTACAACCTCAACCAGTGTCAAATGTTACTAATGAAGTGCTCAATTTAATTCTCAATCTACTGATCTTCAGTTTTAGTTTTTTTGCTTCAGCTCTAGTTTATGCAATCTCTTTTTCTTGTGCTTGCATTCTTCCAGTGGTTTTAGCTTGTTCAAATATGATTTATTAACAGAAAGGAACACAAAATCCATTGCATAGTTCATAAGGTCTCCCATTGTTTTTACAGTTTCCATCCCCATATCTTCTTGCAATGTGGTAGGTAGATTGTTACGCATGTTTTTGTTTTATAAGATTAATTTGAAAGGATGTTCTTAATGACTGTTTCAGGTTTTTATTAAGGGTGGGGGCAAAATCCGTTCCGCTTGCAGATTTTGAGGATTTTCGGCAATTGCCGAAAATCCGCAAATCCGCTCACGGGAGGATCTTTTTTTTGTGTGCATTTTTTTGCAGTAGAGGGTGGCATCTTCGTGGATAAATATATGCAGGCAGGATTCATTCTGGCACGATGCTCCTGTCACAAAAATTAAACCTCAACAGGAAGCACTTACAGATATAAATAAAGCAGGTGCCCGAGTTGAAGCTCAAATTCAGTCATGCATTATAATCAGCCCAAACAACTAGTGAGCCCGGTGGAGGCTAGACAGGTCTGCTTCCTCCCCATATCTACCGCCTACAATTGGATGTAATCCTTGATGGAGGTCTTTGCATCCACAAGTTTCTCTAGCGCAATCCCCGTGTGCTGCTGTGACCAGGAGGCTGCTTCCTTCTCATCTGCTGCTCTGATCGGTCTCTGACCCTTACAAAAGGCATGTGAACTCGCATGGAAGCCCCACCCGTTTGGCCCCACCACACACACACTAGGGTATGCAACATTTTCCCGCCCTTTCCTCACTACGATGGACAGCTCACTCGTCCATCACCACCCCCTTTTGTACCACTCGCGGGACCTCGGCAGCCAATCAACTAGTGAGCACGGTCGAGGCTAGGCAGGTGTGCTTCCTCCCCATATCTACTGCCTACAATTAGATGGAATCCTTGATGGAGGTCTTTGCTTCCACGAATTTCTCGAGCGCAATCCCCGTGTACTTCCTGTGACCAGGAGGCTGCTTTCTCTTCATCTGCTGCTCTAATCGGTCTCTGACCTTTTATAAACAAGAGGCATGTGAACTCGCATAGAAGCCCCGCCCGTTTGGTCCCGCCACACACACACACGGGTATGCAACGTCTTCCCGCCCTTTCCTCACTATGATGGACAGCTCACTCGAGGGACCTCGGCGCCTTTCGGCGCGGTGGCAAAGTTACAGACACCCGTGTCACAAAATGGCAAAAAAATCTGCAAGTTCGCGGGAAAATCCACAAACTCGCGGATTTTTTTGCCATTTCGCACGAATTCGCGGACCGCGAATCCACTAAATTCACCTATGCTTAGTTTTTATAATGGTTCTTCTTCTTGCAATCCCATTTGTCTGAATACCCAATGTTTCTTTGTTATCGAGAATTAATTTGGGGTTTATGATCACTGTCATATGGCTCTGCTGTTTCACAAGATTCAATCAATTTGAGGACGGATAACCGTAGATAGTGAAGAAGACTGCAACTTTAGGGCAGGAGTGAGTAACGATAACTGTAATATCCAGCAATATTTTGCCATTTGTGATCCTTAATGAAAGTGCATAAAGCACCTTCAAAAATGACATTCTATTACTCAGCTTTTGAATCTTGACTTAATTTCTGGATCGTTCCATGTTGTGCCTGTTGTCAAACTGCTCACCTTGAAGATTATAGACTTCACGAAAGTCTCATGTGCCTATATAACTGGTGTTTATTTCAGTATGATTTTGTGACCTGGTCTTGTTCAAAAGCCGTTTTCTTTAACAGTTGGGTGGGATACACACATTATATATCTTGTCTATCTTGTACTTTAACTGTTGGGAATCTCCATATAATGTTGTGTAGTTATGTACCAAAAATCCCTCTTTCCAAAAAGTTTCTGCAGGCAAGTAATGTCAAATGTGGTCAGAATGTTCAGAGTGTCCTGATTGAACTGTATTTTACAGTTGCCTGCAATGTTCCACGATATAAGCTTGATCTGAATTTTTTTTGAAGTCTTCGCTTAGTTTACTATTCCTAGTTAACATGCACTTTTATGTTTGACCACCTGAGTGCCTGCTTGCAGTCACTAGACTTCATTCAAGTTATTACTATTTAATTGGTGTAAAGTTCCATTGAACATGATCTAGCTTGCCCCAGCATCATTTTATAGTTCTCTTGTTTGCAAGATCTGTGGACCTGCCCCCCCTTTTTATCTGGCTAAGGACTCTAATAGAAATTTGTTTTACTGGATTTAATGCCCGTTGTGTACTTTGTTTCAGAGCATTTTTCTCTTGTCTGAGTATTGAAGAATAGCTTAATTTCATATATCTATTTAGCATAATCCCAACTCCTCAAATAGTTATTTTATTGCCCATACTGTCTCTGTTACTACTTTAGAACTTGAAAATATTTGAGCATCTTCTGGATGGATCCTCTGTTATGTAAAATCGCGATGATTGGAACAATAAATGTAACCAGTTGAATATCTTCTGATTTTTAGTTGCTTAGGTTTGATATTGACTGCTTCAATTTAAGGATACAGCCACTGTTTAAGATATTGTATCTGCCCTCAGAGTTGAAATTTGGACTATATATAATACCATTATCGATGTACTGTGGTTCAATCGTGTCAGTTTCCGTTATTGTATTGCTGTGTGATTTATATAGGGTACTCAATCCACTGAGTTCAAATTATCAATTACAATTTACAGGGGGCTGTTCTGGTGGAAAATCCTATTTGTATTTTCTCAGACATCCATGGAAATCAAAGAACAGCAGAGGGGGAATTAGGGGGTGATGTTGTGCCAAGGATAGGAGGATCCATCGTATTGCTCAAAGTTTTATAAAATTATATATTGCTGTGTTAACTTTGGGAAACTCTAACAATACATGGAACAGCAGTGCCCCGCAGCAGTTGGGCAAATACATACAAAGACTGAGGAACTTTGAAGAATAAAGAAAAAAGGCAACGATGGCCTAGTTGCACAGGTTGCCTGGGACTTTAATCCTTAAAACAAGAAAAGAATGATCATTATTACAATTCTGTACAGTCTTAACATGAGCCTTGATATTTGAGAAAATGATGGATCAGGCAATGTTTTCTTTATTACAGACATTTTATTGTGTTATTTAATCAAAAAGCAATTATACAGTGCAATCACAATACATGAGTCATCTGTAGACACCATATTATACAGTACAATATCTGAATCCAAAGTCAGTTTATAATAGCTCCACCATTTCACCCAGATCTTACAGTGTTTATGTTGCCTGCCCCAGGCTTTGCAGATGAGTTCTTTGAGTTTTGTACACCAGTACATTGCTGTCCGCTTTTTAGCAGTGGGGTTGGGTGGGGCGATTTCCAAAATTGGGTGATGTCTCATCTTGCCAGCACTGTCGAACTCCCCAAACTGGTACGTTTTCCTCTGCAGCACCCACATCGTCCAGGGTAACCAGGAGTGCAGTGCAGAGGGAATTGCCAATTGGTCATCATAATATGTTGGAAAGGGAAGAGAGTATGTTTGACTAGTATAAAAACAATTCTGCCTGCAACCGTACACCATTATGCAAGGTTGTCTGAGTTGGCAGTAAGCAGCCTAAAGTGCTCCAGAGCTAGGTGAGGACAAGAATGCACTGTATAGTGTTAAAAACGGTGTATTCCTATCCTTTTCCTCTCATGCAGTGCAGCAAGATGGCTTGCTTCATTGCACTGCGTGAAAGTTTGGTAGATGTGCTCCCAGGTTTTCCTGGTTTCCTTCCCCGGTCTTCTCCTCCGCCTGTCTCTGTGTGTTCCTCTCCTGCAGTCCCTCTGCTAAGCCAGCAGAGACCACTGCCAGGCCCAATAATCTTCTGGCTCACTAGAAGAGCACCCAGGGGGGCATTGAAGTCCAGATCGGTCACTGACCCCAAACTTTCCCCCGTGGGGCACAAGGGGGGCAGCGGGACTCGCCCTGGAAAAATCCATCTGTTCCTGGGGTCAGCTGGAGACAAAGGGACATATGCATCATTGAGTTGCATTGCTCTTGCGCCATCAAGGGGGTGCATGGGCAACGCAACTGCTAGGCCTGATTCATGAAGCCACGCAAGGCCACCTTGCGTGGCCCTGAGTGTCTTGATAAATATAAAGTAATGAGGAGCGGCAGGTGAAGGTATGAGCGAGGGGGTGGGGTTGGGGGGATTTCGGCAGATGACACAGAGGGAAAATAAAATAAATAATTAATATTTTCTTATTGTCGTCTATCGAATCCCCCCTACACCACCCACCGCTCTTACCTGAACGGCCGCTCCTGAGAGTAACACAAAGCAGTGCAAATTGTTGCATTGATTTACTCTGCCCAGGGAGGTGTTTCATGGTTGGGACATGGGTGTTCCCACACACCCACTCATGGATTTTGACGCATTCCCCAATTTACCATTACTGGTAGACCTGGGAATGCATCAAAATGCTATGCCTCCCCAGGTGAGGAGTAATGAGGTGAAATATGTTTATTCTTCCTTGTTTTTTCCACTTTCTATGTGTGGTGAATTCTGCATTCTGTAGCACACATAGAGAGAGGAAAATGCCCCAGAGGATTATGTTTGTGCAGAAAGGTGTTTCTTCCTGCTCAAAAATAATCCTGCTTACAACACAGCCACCCTTGCACCAGAGTGCAAGGGTTCCTGCATGGGCGCTAGTCAACACATTATGCACCAGTGCAAGGAAAGGACCGAATGCACCTCATAATATTAAGAGCTGCACATTCTTGGACTTTCCCTTTCACACAGAACTTTTGCAGCAAAGTGACTTGCTCCATTGCAGTGCGTGAATTCTTAATAAATCTGCCCCAAAGTTCTTAGTCTTTGCAGGGCATAGGGTGGCTTCTCCTCCTAGGTGTCCAGGATTCTGCTGCCATTGCCTTACGGGTCCACGGTAACTGTCTCTTCCTTGTGCATGGGTTTATAAGTGGGGGTGGAATGTTCTAAATACCAGCCATGCCTGGTCAAGCCTAGAATGCCACATCATCCCTCCGTACCTGTCCCAAACCTCTTTCACAGCAATAGTCGCTGCCTTCTGGGACAATCCAAAATGGCACTGTTAATACTTATCTGTGAAGAGCTCCTCAGACGGCAGCAGCTCCACCTCTTCCTGACTACCTCACATAACTACCAGATCCCTTCCTACCAAAACCTCAAAAGGCAGCCCACTCCAAATGTCTGGCTTCTTCCTCTGTTCAGTAGGCCTGGGCTGTCCCAGCCCAGGTGCAGTGTGACAGCTAATTATCAGATGCAAGTTTTCCCCACTCCACTTACTCAATGGTTAGAGCCGCAGACCCTGATGCAGAGGTCTAGCCTGGGACCAGGGTTCAATTCCCCGCCTCGGCGGGTCTTGGGCTCAAAAATTCCACGAACCTGATAATTCTCGCCTCGGTGCCTATTCCAGTCATGGAGTCCCACTCTGCAACTCTGGGCAATAGCTTGCTTAATCTCCACAACGGCCCCCACAACGCTAAGGATGCCTGGCCTCCACCTTGGGGGTGCCCAGCAGTGGACACCTCACAGGGAAAGCCAGGATGGGTTCCACAGCGGTATTCGTACAAGCGCCTTGAGACCCTTGTGGGTGAGTAGTGCGCTATACAAGTATCAATTTACAATTATTTACAATTTTATTTACCTCTCCCAGGAACTGGGTCAATCAGTGGTAATTGCTCCCTTTGTGTGGCAAGAACTTTGTTCCCTCTGCTAGGGAGCACAATGATTAACGCTGCCCAGCAAGTGGGATGAAGGAATCTAAGTACGAGCTGAGCCAGAGACATATGACAATCGTTGACGGACCATAAGAAGTTTATGTATGTTGTTGAAACCTGCAAAATCTGCTCAGCATGTATGTTTTACTCCTGTTTAACACATCATTGGACTGCTAAGCCTAAGTGGAATGAACCTACACTTAAAGGCAGATTTCACCTGTATGAAGAACACAGAGAGAGCACTATAGGCGTTGCAGTAAATTTACTGACCAATCTATGAATGCCCACTAGTATTATAAGGCCTACCCCAGGTCAGTAACCTATCCTTACAGAGTCCCTTCTGCACCAGGCCACCTGTGCCCAATTACCTGACTGCACACAAAGGTAGTTTCACATGTGCGGACCACACACCTGTTCACTTGCAGTCAGCCAGCGCCCCTAGCCCTAGCTTAGCCATCCAATTACCATGACATTACAGTGAGTGAGACTCAGGTAGTGAGACTAACCCACAGTAAAATCATCACCAAAAACTGGGCGATCAAAAGCAAAATATACCGGTGGATTAAAAGGACAACACATATTTGCAACAGGTTTCCCATACAGTGGACCTAATAGGCTACCCTCAGATATCCATACAAAATGCTCGGTCATCACAACCCTTGTTCAGCCACTTGTTCAATACCTAGTTTGGGATGCCCAATAATAGAAACGGAGGCTGGCCATGTTTATACCCCCCATTGTAAGTGGATTGGGTACACTTGCTGAAGGTGAAACGGAGACTCAGGTTCTCTCCGGAGCGCTACTGATGCCAGATGTCCCGGAGGGCTGCTGAGGGACTGCTCTGCCACCGGCAGACTACCTGGGTGAGTCGAGCCCAGAGAACTAGACGGGGAGTGGCTGCTCTGAGTAGAGGTGAAAGCTGTGGAGAGGGCCCAGGGCTAACTGCTACCGCGGATTCAAGCAAGGCATAGAGAGTGACCTGAGGGCTGTGTATAGGAGCTGCCTGGAGAAGGGCGGCTCCAAGGAAACTTGAGCGCTGCCATTTGAAAGACATTGGCACCCCGGGGGTGTGTCATAAATCCAATCCAATCCAGCCCAGTTCTCTGCCATATTGGACCTGTGGGCTTCCATTGTGGGAACGCAGCATCGGGATTCGGACGTCGGAACAGGAACTCAGCAGATTTGAGGTGAGTGGACCACCGGCTGGCATTGGGAAGCAGGAAGACACAGAGGTGCGGCCGTGAGATGCCAACCCTGAGAGGCAGACATCAGTGAATTGTGCAAGCAAAGCGGCCATGGCTCAGGAGCAGAGGGGGAGCAGCAGAGTCAGGGACCGATTATTGGAAACCTGCCATAAAGCACAGAATGGTATAAGGTGGAAGCACATTGAGGCCGACGGACGAAGATGCTTGACTCTAATATGGCGGCCCTACCACCACAGAAATAGGAGGCGTTTGGCACAGCACGAGGCCCAGTGAATATAGAGACACAGTGGTGCCCAAATATAAAGCCGGGACTGTAGCCATGATACTAGTAAACAACAAAGGAACTAGATGCAGTGGCTCTTCAAGGGACCTGCCTGACCTTAAGATGGCGGCTGAGGGAGCACGAACACACTAAAGTCCTCATTACAGAGTGACCTGGTACAGCGCAGAGAGGAAGACACCCACTGGGCTGCAAGAAGTGAGCAAGCTGGGAGGAAAGCCTAGACAAAGAAATGGAGGAGGAGACAGCCCCCAGCATGGCCGCTCGGAGTTGTTGCTCCATAATGCACCCTCTTACCAGCTTCCTGAGAGACATTCCGCCGCACTGTTATCCCACCCAGAACCACAATCCCGCAACGGGATTGCAGACAGATCACTGAAGATCAATATTACCCTGCTCTGATCTTACATTGCTCAGAAATGAGCTGTGACGTCCCTGCCAATGAATATGCTAAGATGGCACCCGGGGAGCTGAGAATAAACCTGTTGCCGAAAGAAGTGCACTGTGATGCCACTGACCTCTGTTTTCTCCAGCAAACAACGCAACACAAGATGGAGGACGAGGCGGACGGTGCCGCCCAGTAACACAGGGACTGATGCCTTCTATGGAACTATGACGATGCCCCACGGGCTGAAACTAAAATTGTTTGTACTTACCGTGGAGCCCGAGTACCCTTTGTCGCTGCCCAGTGGAGCTGTCCTATGCAGCTATAGCAGTGTCTGGCTCTGGGTCACCCCATCGGCCGTCACCTACCCAGCCGGACATCGGACATTGATTTTCACGGTTCTCCATGGTTTTATCTGTCTCTCTTTTTTGACTACTTTGACTGCTTTATTCCCCTGGAGTATTTTCCTCCTTCAGATCTATCTGACTCTGTCTGCTTTCCTCTCCCCTGTTTACCTTTCCCCCACTACCTTTCATTCCCCTTATGATGTGTGTCTTGGATATGCTACGTGCTAATTTCTTGTATTATTGTTCAAACTCTCGTTTTTCTCCCAAGCATTTACTGGTAACTGCAACTGTAACTGTAACTGATGTAACTATGTAACAATGTTCTGATGCAATGTCCTATCGCATGTACAGCGCTCTGATACCTCCGGGTCTAGCCAGCACTGTATGAAACATTTCAAATAAATAAATAAACTGAAAGGAAGGAGCATACTCTAGATGTCTGGTGAAATAAGCAGGTCTTGCGGATTTTAGCACCATCATTTTAAAGAGTGCCACTCTGCCAAGAATACTGAGGGGAGTTGAGACCTCTTATTCAAATCCTTAGATGTGTGACAGTAGTGGGGTGAGGTTGAGTCTTCAATTGAGCCTAGGTTCTAGTGCAATCCATATTCCCAGGTATTGGAAGCTGTGCCTATGGAAGGGAAAGTGGGTTTGTCAATCCAGCATCCCACATTCCAATTGAGCAGGATAAGTAACAATTTTAACTAATTAACATTTAGATGGGAATCTTCCCCCTAGGTCTCCTGCATATGAATTAGACACGGACGGGTGACATGGGGCTGGCACAAAAAGAGGAATATGTCATTGGTATAGAGAGTGATTTGGTTGTCCATTCCATTAGACAATGACATCCCCACACCTCAGCATTGCAGTGCATCCAAGATGGCAAGTATTTGATGGCCAAAGCTAATATGAGAAACAACAGGGGGCAGCCTTGCCAGGTTTCTCTGCAGATTGAGAAGAGAGGTGAGAGTATGCTGTTTACTTTCACTTTCACATGAGGATTAGAGTTTAGTTCCTTCACAAGTGCAATCAAATGTGGACCTAAGCTCATGGAGTAAAATGGTTTGAATAGGAAGGACCATTCAAGGGAGCTGAATTCCTTTTCAAGGTCCATGAGCATGAGTGCGGCAGGGTCTCGAAGCCTGTGTTGCTGCGTGTGAGCAATCTATACCTCATGAATGGAGTGTTGCAGGTGGGCAGTAAGCCGCATTGAGTTAGGTAAGCCAGCGAAAATAAGCACTCGGAGGAGCCTTTTCGCCAGGACTTTGATGTAGATCTTGGTTTTGGCATTAACAATCACGTTCGGGCTATATGAGGAGCAGCAATGTGGGGGCAGCACAGACTAAAGGATAGCTATGATGACTGCTAACTTACGACTTCCAGATACATATTCAGGAGATCGGGAGAGGGGATAAACTTGAACTTCTATAGTATTCAAGTGGGAATCCATTCAAGCTGGGCGTCTTCCCAGCTTCCATGTTGACAATGGCGTCCACAATCCCCTCCAGTGTTATGAGTTGGTCTGCAGTGTCCCTCTCTGTGGCATGCAGGTTCTCCAGTTGAAGATCCTCAATAAAGGGCTTGGAATGTTTCAGGGCAGATCACAGTTGTTGGGCATACAGATCCCTATTTTATGAAACAAAGGAGGAGGGGATCACCTGTTTCATTTTGTATAGCTGGAATCCCTCTGAAGGCAACTTTCCTGGTCACAAGCCAATAGAGTAGTTTCCCAAATGTGTTACACCATTCATAAATGTGTCTATTTTAAGCACACCAGCACTGTTGGGGCTCCTCTGCACAATTGACAAAGAGAAGCCTGGTCGATTGTCAATTGGCGTTGAATTCTCTCCTTCTTCTTGAACAGGTAGTAAAAACCGTGTGTGAGGATCCTTGCCTCAAGAGCAGTCAGATGGAAGGTTTTGGCCTTGCCACGCATAGTAGCTTTGCCAGCTGCTCCGAGCATCCCTGCGTATTTCACTGAGATCATGTTGAGATTAAAATATGCTTTCAGTTCTTGTCATAGTTATTCCATGCATTGTGCATCAACACATCCACCAAGCATTCTTCCAACCAATTGGGTGACATCCGGGGCCTGAGGTCCCGATACACAACATAACCAGGGGGTGATCTGAGAATTGTTAGGCCAGGATTATTGCTCTAGTTGTGTATACCACATTTATTTATTTATTTATTTATGTGACTTTTAAAGCGCTACAATTACCCGAGGGTGTCTCGGCGCTAGGAGCTATGTATAATATCAGTATCCTAGGAACAAGTAAATTCTGAGTCTAAAAGACTAAGGGGTCCTAGCAACAGGTGAATTCTGAGTCTAAAGGACTAAGGGGTCATTGAGAAAACAACCAAGTCTTAAGTTGCTTTCGGAAAGTGAGCAATGTGGGGCTGGATTTTATGATGAAAGGAAGGGAGTTCCATAATCTTGCTGCTGCAACACTGAAGCGTCTGTCTCCCCAGTTTACTTTCCTTGTTCTGGGGGTTTGAAGCAGGAGGGTCGTGTTGGAACGAAGCGTTCTGCGAGTTGGAAGGGGCTTCAAGGAGTTTCTAAGAAATTTGGGTCCCATATTGTGCATTGCTTTGTACACAATACATAAGGACTTAAACTTCGTACGGCTTCTGACCGGGAGCCAGTGTAGTTGGGCCAAATGTTTTGTAACAGGGGCAAATTTTGGAATGCCAAGTAGAACTCTGGCGGAGGCGTTCTGGATCATTTGTAATTTGGAAATTACTTTTTCCTGCGCATTGAGGAAGAGCGCATTACAGTAATCGGTGCGAGAAAACACCAAAGTTGAAATAAGAGTTTTGCCTGTTGTAATAGGGAGGTATGGCAAAAGCTTTTTGATTTTTCGCAGGATATTAAATGACGATGAAACAACAGAGTTCACATGGTGATGAAAAAGGAGTTTATCATCGAATGTAACTCCCAAATTCCTCACTTTACCAACCGGTTCAGGTGGAGTACCCATCTCTTCCGGCCACCACAGTGGGGACCAGGCAGGCTGTACCTTGCCGAACAGCATTACCTCGGTCTTAGCAGAGTTAAGCTTTAAGCAGTTGGAAGCCATCCAACTGCTAATAGCTCGCATACCGTCCTTAAAGTTGGCCGCTATCGTCGATCCGTTTTTGTGAATAGACAATACCAGCTGAGTATCATCGGCGTATGTAGTCAGGTTGATGTTATGTGCTTTTATTACTCTCGCTAAGTCCGACACATAAATGTTAAAAAGGGTCGGACTTAGCGAGTAGCCCTGAGGAACACCGCAAGGAAGTTTGAATGTTGGTGAGGTGAATGGACCCATCTTCACTGCCTGTTTGCGGTCAGCCAAGAAAGAAGCTATGAGGTCCTTGGCCTTGTGTTTGATACCGATGGCCTCGACACGGCTGATCAGAGTAGAGTGATCGACCGTGTCGAAGGCCGCTGATAAGTCTAACATTATCAAAATAGCCTGACCATCGTTGTCCATTGTAGTTCTGGGCTGGGGAGGAAGATAATTGATTAAAGACTTATGTTCATGCACCACCAACAGGTGGTTGTACTCGCCTGTGCCAGGGTGCCAGATTCTCCGCACATATCATATACCCGGAGTACAACCATTCAGCCATCATGAAAGTCTGTTGTAGTAGTGCTGCCCTAGCTCTGGTAGTGTTCTGTGTTGGGTCGGGTTCCATATTGAAGTTTCCATCAATGATGGTAAGCCCCTGCGGGACTCCCAGGAGTGCCTTGCATAGGCCTTCAAGAGACGATCTGACCAATTGGGTGGGGGTAGGAGACATTGTTTCTCGCCCAGTTGGCCCTACCATCACAATATATCTATCCAGGGCATCAACCCAAGGCTAGGTTGCAATCAGCAGGAAAGCTCATTGCAGGAGAACTACAGTACTTTTGTAGTGCTTATTGTTCCCAGCATGGAAGAATATATTGTGTCAGTATCAGGCCAGTGCGGGACAATGCTACCCAAGGAGATGTTTTTAATGGGGGAGCAGTACTGCCGGGCGATGGAGTCTGAAGAATTTGAGAACTGCACCTGTCTTTATGTGGCGATTGAGGCCATTTATTTTCCATGACATCACCATAAAAACCACCCCACAGGGTTCTTAGTGCATGTTAGAACATGTGGGCCTTGGAGGTTGGCTTTGGAGTCAGGCCTGGACCCTATGCACAAGAGTTACGCTATATTGTGTATATCATGAAGTAGGTACACCGTGTGTAAGAACCAAACCTAACAAACATACAAATATGTAATCTATCTGCCCAAAATCCCCAACTCTCTTCACCCCACACTTCTGCCACAGAAATCCTTAATCTGCCCCATTCAACACACTCAAACGAATGAGTTTACTGAGGGGAACATCTTCCCATTCACCCTGCAGTTTGTAAGGATATGATGCTGCTGGTGAGGAAGGAGCTGGGCAAGACGCGTAATGGCAGAGAGTAGTTAAGCAGCTTGGTCTAGGTGGCATCTAAGTTATACTCCAGAGTGGAGATACGGGCGATGAGTGATCCAAGACAGAAGGGACCCTCCATCCAGTATTTGATAGGTTTTCAGCTCTCCCCATCTCCAATGAATCTGGCAAACCTGTATGGGGGCCCCCTCCTGTGACATCTGCATCTCTGCCGCCGGGGTTTATCGGTGCTAGTGCGTTTGGTGCCTCCAGTGACCTTGACCTCATTTCCTATGGGGATGAGAGATATATGTGTCAGGGTCTTACTTTCAACCACCCAGCCCCAGTCACCTCAGGAGATTCAAAAAAGAAAGAGTGCCTGTTTTGCTGGAAACATGAGCATACGCATAAGGTTCGTCACTAGCAGCTTCTACTTCACAGCTTCAAAGGAATTCCTTTGCTTCTGAACCAGGCGAGTGTAATCCAGGAAAATGAAGATGCGGGTCGATTGAAAGGAGAAGGGACTCACTGACCTTGTACCATTTAGGTTCATGCCTCTGTTTTCGTAGTCCAGGAATTTGATAATCAGTGGTGGGGTGTGGCGGCTTGTATCAGGCATTGGTTCAATGCAATATGGGACCGCTTCAAGATAAAGTAGGATGACAGGTTATATGTAGCCAAACATTATGAAAGCCGGAATTCAAGGACCTTCTCTGCGGAAGACCCTCCCACTTCCTTTGAGAATCCAATGAATCATAGGTTATTCCTTTGTGCCCTTTTTTCAGCCTACTTTGCGTGTTCTTCTAGCATCTTGGACATCAGTGTAAGTCATGAAGATATAGATTTCAATATGGTAAGTGCATCTTTGAGTTTAGTAATGCAACTCTCCATTTCTGATACTGTGCCTACCAAATTGCAAAGCCCTGCTGCTGTAGGGACACACCCATGCCACTTCTACTGTTTTGATCCCAAGGGCCACCAGCCAGGCTTGTATTGCCTGAAGTATAGCATCAGTGCCAGATGAAGCTGAAGTTTCAAGGCCACCAGCTAGGCTTGTATTGCCTGAAGTATAGCATCAGTGCCAGATGAAGCTGAAGTTTCAAGGGCCACCAGCCAGGCTTGTATTGCCTAAAGTATAGCATCAGTGCCAGATGAAGCTGAAGTTTCAAGGGCCACCAGCCAGGCTTGTATTGCCTGAAGTATAGCATCAGTGCCAGATGAAGCTGAAGTTTGTGTTCCGACGGGTTTGGATGTTTCCGGAGGCAGAAAAGGACAATTTTGGTATTGGACTTTCAACATGATAGGTGATCTCTTCAGATGTCTGTAGCTCCTGGTAGCAACCTTATTAAAAGATGAAATGGTATGCATTGCTGCGGTGAGACTGCAGGGAGACTCTTGGCCAATATACTAGTGACGAGAAGAAGTTGAACCTTGATTGCCATCAGTGGACTGACCTCTGTCTATGGTGTTCAGTACCTAGGGTAGTATCCTGATGAGGGCCAGCAGTAGAGCGGGCATGTGGTGACACCATCCAGCACAAGCATCCAAGGCAGCCGACCTCCAAGACAGTGCTGATTGGAGGAGTCAGAGGATTCCAAAGCCACTGTACTCTGCCATCACGCATCCTACCTGGGTGCCTCTTGTGCTTTGGAGAGAATGAAGGTGTACAATGCCTGCCTGCTTACACCGCTGGCCTAGGGGTTTCCATGGGTAGCACATTCAGGTGGTTCTTCAAGCACATCAGGTAAGGGGAGGTCCAGAGTTGTAGAGTGAAGTTAGTTTTCAGGCATTTGTATATGGTGCTCATGCATGTCCCAGGCTCATGTCCCTCCTAGAGGTCACGAAGTCATATAGTCATGCAGTGGATTGTGTCTACGGCCCCTCAAGGAATCGCCCATTTGAGCTATACCAGCCTTCCAGTACAAAATACTATGCCTAGACCCATTTTCTTACTTTACTCATACTGAATGTGTGCTTGTACAGTGCAGCACACATGCAATGTTTGAAAAGTTAGGAAAAATTGATATATTTCTCCAACATAAAGTCTTTTAAGAGGAGGCATTGTTTTCTGGCACAAAATCCTGTCTAGCATTGTTAGTAGATACGGATTTTTGTAAATAACCCTGGGTGGTAATATCGGAACGCCCTTGTAACTCCTACAGCACATACCTCCGATGCAAGGTGGTGCAAAGTAGCACAAAAAATGAATGCATTACTTTACAAGCTACTTTCCAGTGCAAATAGTTTTTCGCTGAAACGTAATTACTTTAACATCACTTTGCCCCTCTTAGCATCATTTTTTATGATTTTGCAACAGTGCAAAGTGTTGATGAACCTCCTCCGAAGGGTCCTTTATTAGTAATATTGTTAGTTAAATAAACTACATTTGTGTCACTATGCATGCATGGAAGATAGAATCAGAGGTGATTCAGTAACATAGAGAAAGATTGAGAGAAAGAGTGAGAGCGAGAGTAAAAGAAAGAAAAGAGAGCATAAATAGGTTGTACGAAATACTTTTCATCGCAGTGTCTACTGCGCTAACCAATTCTGTTTTTGGTTTATTTCTGTTTGTTTGAAAACTAGACCTAATTTTTCGAATTCAAGTCTACCTTGGGTATTTTGCAGTCTACAATAGCGTATTCTTAGGACACTCGTTTCTGATTATTACTTTCTTTTACACTATAGACTTTGAGAGCCAGCTATATAAATAACGAGACGTGCCAATTTCAGATCATACATTAACTGGTGACGTTTTTAAGAAGATAGTTCAGTGTACAACAATTCTTTGATGTAAGGTTTTCATTTACGTTCACTCTGCTAGAGCTCTTGGTGTTATTTCACTTGAGGGAATCAACAAAATTTATGTTTTAACACTGGGTTTTTATTACTTATGATTACGTACAACTAAACATTTCTAGGTGAACGTGTATATGCCAAACTGGTGCACTGTGAGTCACAAAATATATCAATGTTTTCTTTATATTGTTTCGTATGTGCCTTTTGTTACAAAAACAAATACATTTTCAAATACTTTGCCCCCATTAATGGCTATATTGAACGCGGTTTGTTTACTTTTTAACATTGAGAACAACTACTTTATTCAAACCTTAAAGCACACAAGATTGTTTGAACAAGAATTTCAACTAGTTTATTTAGAAGATTATTGACTTTCAACATATTGAATGCTGATTTGTTTGAATAGCACAATGTGGCGTATACCTGGGGATTTGTCACTTAAAAGCAAGGGCCTAATTCTGATTATTGTGAATACGATTAATATCATTAGGTCAAACCCCCAGATTTACTGGGCGAACTGATATATCTTTGGGGACGTGGGGGGGGGGGGGGGGGGGGGGGTTATTAACAAGAAACACAAATGGGACCCTGACGTTCCACTAGGAATTGAGGAAATTACAAGGAAATGGTAATTCCAGGTTGAAGTCCTTATTATTCCCCCGACACCTGGAGATTTTGCCTGTTGTCTGATTTCTCTCGGTGAAAGTAAACAGATCTGGGGTGTTTCCATAGATCTAATTATAGATCTTATTATGCTGTTACTGGTCCTATTAGACAAAATTATCCGCAAAGCGTTGAGGAGCCTCGATGTTACTACAGTTGCTAAATTGAAATCACTGAGCGGTGGGGCCCCTTGGACATCTTCGGTACTGCCTCCTAATGCATAGTCCTGCAAATAGCTCTGCTGGGCGTCCCTCACAGGAAACATGGACTCTTCCAGTACATCATAAGACATGAATAGGAATGTAAGGAATGAAAGGATATGCTGGGTGTATGCTGCAAAAGACTATTGAAAGCACAGAAAGGTGTCTAGGGAGGTTTATTTTAAATAATCGCGATAAACCCGAGACCACTAATTCTGAGGGTTTTTTGAGCATTTATTTTGCTTAGTTTTGATACTTTTAAAACTAGTAACAAAAACTCGTCATGAAATCGGTTCTTAACTATTATATGTGTCTCAATGTATTAACTCTTGAATTTTTATAACTGTACTTTTTATGATTATGCAATTTTATAATCGAATAAAAGTTTATGAACTGAACTGATACTTCAAAAAGACATTCATAAATCAATTGAACATGTCTTTTAAAAGGAAACACCACATTAGTAAATCACACGATTGCAACACATTTGTATGCATGATTTAGAACCATTTCTTTTGTTAGAGAATATATGCAACACAAACATAATACGAAAAGGTGATTTGTGACAAAAATACTTAGGTGGTCCAGTCTGGGGAGTACAGGACCCAAGCCTTCCCTGTTTGCAAATGACTATGACACTGACGAAAGTGGAGTGGCTAATAGTGTGCCAAATTCCATCTCACAAATAGTGTTGCTACTGGTCAGGTGACCAACGGTCCAGGAATCACAGTAACAAAGGAGGACAGGGCAGTGGTGCAGTAGGCCATTAGGGTGTGTATGTGACCATTGCCGAGTTTTGTTCAGTTCACTGGCTTCATGGCTGATTACAGAAAACATCCCTTAACCCACCAACTCCAAAAATCATTCTGTTTGGAAGGAGACCACCATGTGCTAGATCAATGTGTTAACGCACAACACATGGCACATCCTGAAAAGTTACCATTCTGTATATCTCCATCGGTTGAGCATTTCTGCCCCCACCCAAGTGATTTTCTTCCCTTGTTGACTCACACCAATTATGCAGGTAATTCTATTCGCACCTGGAAGCACTGAGCATTCAAGGTGTGCATGCTGGTGTATGCAGGGCCAACATGCATTTGCGAAATATGTTGTCTTGGTTTGGTAGATTAGGTACAAAATAACATTTCAATGTTAAATCACTGTCTTTTGAATGTGAGTAATCAAGTTAAAGCCAGTGGTTCATTGTAATTAAATTTGATGGTGATTCTTTGCTCTGTTTGTCTCGTGTGTCTGGTTTTTAAGATTGTATTTTCTTGCATACAAATACATCCTTACAGTGTAGTAATCTCTCTCATATCTTTTTAATTGTATTACACAATAGGGAGTGGCTTACTTTTGACTTGAATACGAAATTAATGTTAACCCTCTAGTTGCTCAATTGAAGTCAGTAGTTAAAGCTGCAGTTGATAACTAAGGAGTTAACTGACAGGCTTTTGGTAGCACTGAGCTTTCAAGGTGTGCATGCTGGTGTTTGCAGGGCCAACAAGTATTAGTAAAAGACAAATATGTCATCTTAGTTTGGACGATTAGGTACAAAATTAAATTTCAGTTTTAAATCACTGTCCTTTGAATGTGTGTAATCAAGTCCAAGTCACTGGCTCATTGCAATTAAATCCGATGATGATTCTTTGCTCTGTTTGTCTCGTGTATCTGGTTTTTTTTTAAAGATTGTATTTTCTTGCATACAAACAAATCCTTCCAATATGGTACTCTCTGGCTTATCTTTTTAATGTAGTTAGTTTTTTACTTTTGTTCTTGATATATCTCCAGAATCTCATGAACAACTGTAAAATTATTATTTTCCAATCTGATGTTCTCAATTTGTTTCTTAATAATTTGTATTTCCTTTTGTACATTTCCATGTTTTTCTCAACCTTAACATTCGCATGAGATTTATGATGTCTCTTTGAGTGCCTTTTCCCATCTCCCATTTATAACACTTTGCCTCAATCATGTCTTAAGCTGATGGAAACATATTAATTCTAAGACGTCTAGGTGTCATATTTTGTCTAAATATTGACATAAGCTTTTTGCTTCTCACCACTCTGCAGCTTTTTTCATCTTCAAATATTCCAGTTTCAAGATTAAATGGACTAGTCCTTAATTTGAGCCTGTGGTTGTTGCCAGTGAGGCCAACTGGCTCTCCTTTCTGGGGGCACACACTTATTTTTCTTCATCAGATATTGACCGCAACCAAGAGAGGGAAAACCACACACATGGGAAAGAAGTAGGAAGAGAAAGTCAACAAACGTCGAGTATGGAGAAGACAGGAAGCTACAAGACAGATTTAAAGGGGCAGGGCGTGTCTGGTAGTGGATGGAAGAGCCATGAGGCTGATTCAATACTACATAGCTTTGGTATTCTGTGCTCCGATGTTTAAAAGCACTGGACGTAGGTTTCTAATAGGAGCTTTAGGCACCAACCCATATTTTATTACAGATTCAGGAGTGCCTCACCTTTGTATTGAATACAATAGCCCTCTAGATGCTCAATAGGACTCTGTTGTAGGAAATTAACTGACATGGTATTGCTGATGTTAACAGTTTATGTTTCATGTGCATGTCAGAATGTTTTACTGAAACGAATGAGGAACACATTTGAGCAGTCATAGAAAATGTGTCTCCATTTTAGCTTCTGGAGCATCTTCCATAATCTCTATGAGAAAATCATGAGGGAAAACAGTTTTCTCTCAAACATGGTTAATCCGATCCCAGCATAGGATCACCATTTTTCACAGGGGGAAATCCCTTAGAACACACCACAATTCCTAAAAATAGCATGGTACTACCAGCAAATTATTTATATTGTGACTAAAATAAGTCATCATGCTTTATATGTGCTCCATTTTGTCAAAATTGTAACAGGCTGTCAGTACATGCACTTCAATGAGGACCATGTCCCCGAGTTCTGTAATGGCTGCCACAACATGTTGCTCATGTTGTGGCCAGCCAATGAAGGGAATGTCCTAGTGTTAATGTCTGGTCCCAGTGTTAATATCCAAATGTTAATTATTCCATGACACGGTCCATGAGCCAATGTCAGCATCTAATATTAATGTTACTCTCCCCATGCTAACTTCAGAGTGTCTGTGTCAATGTCCTCTTGGGCCAGATTCAGTGTCTGTGTGCCCAGGCCCTGTTGCTGTGGCAGTAACGCGAGGCCATTTTGCAGTGTTGTAAATGTATATTAATGAGTCAATATCAATGTCAGTGTCCTTATTTCAGTGTGTCCATGTCTGTGTTCTTGCATCAGTATCCCTATGTCAGTGACCTATATCAGTAAGTCAATATCCAGGTGCTGTATCCCCTGTTAGTATGCCCATGTTGTTTCTTAGTCCTGATGTTGTGTCTAAATGACTGTATCATAGTGTCAGTATCATAGTGTCCCTTTATCTATCTTCCAGTGTCACTCCAGCATCAGCATTTGTGTCCTCTGTCATTGTCCCTTGTTCCATTGTCACTTTCCCAATATCAGTATCCCCCAATCATTGTGTCAGCAACCCAGTATCTGTGTCCTAGTGGCAGTGCTGAAGTGTCAGTGCATATATGTGTGTGTCATTGTGTAATTGCTGATGCTACTGCCAGTGTCCTAGTGTCAGTATCCTGCAGTAAATATTTTCGATAATTCAAATGTTGGCAGAGATGGAACTCCATTGCAAACAGCAACTGGGTTCCCTTCCTGCTAACATTATGATCTACCCGCCGGATTTTAGAATCGGATGGAACATAGGTTTGATGACAAAAGAGACTACTGACCTACGAAATAAGGGCTGTCGTAGATTTAGTTAAATGTCCACCCACCTAATTTAGATGAGCAAATGAACAGCCAATATTCAATGTATGTCACTGTCAGGAAAAAGCCGTTGTTAAGGGCACTGAAAAGTGCTCAAAACCCCTCTCGCAATGGAAGTACGCTCCCATGGCGAGGGTGGAATTTTCTTTCTTTTTTCAAAAAGGATTTTCTTTTGAAAATAAAAAAACATTGTAAGTTTGATGTATGGCTCGGTAATTATGAAGGAGCCATCTGTCAAACTTACAATTAACAGGAACCACCATAATGGTGGTTTCTGCCAATTCTCGAAATGTCCACCGGGCAGTGCTTAATTTGAGCCTGTGGTTTCGTCACTGGCACTTAATTGTCAACATCGGTGCTTGACAGTCTACCACAAGGTGGTGCCGTCCGGCTAATTTAGAGATGACCACAACAACAATTAATTAATAATTCAATCTACATTAAAAATGACTATTATGTGCTGCCCAAGCCATTCTTATAGCTTTGGGGGCTGAAATAGTCCAAATTGTCACGCTTGTAGGAGTGTGAAGGTTAGTAATTGTGTTGTTACTAACCCTGGGCGAAGTGGGCATAGCGTGGCTAAGCGCAGGTCCATGGAGTTGCGAACAAAATCCATCAACTTCCACTACTCTATGCCACCCGCCTCTATCCCCCATTAACAAGTAATTCTACATTAATTAAAAGTAAATCAAAAACCACTTACCTGTACTGCTGTGTCCCCGGGCTGCCCTCCTCTCCTTCCTCGCTGTTTGGGTAATCCTTGAGAAAACGTTGCATGCGTGGGCACGTGCAGTACAGGTAAGTGGTTTTTATTTTATTTTAGAATTACTTGTTAATAGGGGGGTGTGGAGGCGGGGGCTGGCCTACTCCTCTCCGGTGTGGAGTGTGTGGAGTTTTGCCTTCTCCGTGGAACGTGGAGCAGGCAAATCTCTGCGCAATCCGGGGGTGGAACAGAGTTTTCCACCCAGGCTTAGTTGTTACTATCATTGGCAGCGCTGGGAGGGGCAATGTGTAGTGCTAGCTGCAGTGGCCTCCTGACGAGAGCCCTGGCACTTATTTCTTTACAAATTAACCACAGCTGCTGGGGCATTTCAAAATTTGGCAGACTGCACCTCCAGCATGGCGATAGAGTAATTTGCTCCTTTGCCCAAGCGTAGAAATGAGCAGCCTGTCAATATTTAAATCAAGTCCTCAATTTCTCACATAATGCCATTGTTTGATTGTAAACTACTTATGCCATCCTAAGCCCACATTGAAACAGTAATGGGATAGGGGAAAAGATGAATTAGAGATCGGACTCATAATATAAATAGGGCACACTGTTCCAATTTGCTCTACTGGGTGCTGACTGCAACAGTATGCTGTAGTACATGGAATGCACTATGTCAAGTGGAAGCTAAAATGTGTGCCACATTGGAAACAGCACATTGGTGAAAGACGGCCTGGCTGTTTGAAGCTGCCAGTCTGTGTTTTACCTTGTAGCACCATCCGACCTGCATTTCAAAGGGGGACAGAAATTCCCTTTTATGGTAGGTGAAATGTGCGGCAACATCCACCAGCAAGGCAATATCTAAGGGGGGTTTGGAATCTCTTCTCCCCTTTTTAAGTGGTGCCCACTCGGAGTGTAGTGACTGTGTGACAACTTTATGTGGACTCCTGACAGCTCCTTTGCCTTTGCACCCACAGATGTTACATGATGCAGAGGCTAAGTGTTTCCTCATTTGATTGCAGCCACACTCCCATGCATATGAGGGAAAGCCCCCTTGTGATCCCAGTGGTAAAAATCCACGCTGGCATGAGCAGGATCATAGAAGGGGCTTAGACGTAGTTGCCAGTCCTTCCATAAACCAAAGTGACCTAGAGGTAAAGGAAGCAGACACAAAGACCCATTTACTGTAATATGGCTCCTGTTGAGCTAATAAATGTATCAAGGATGATGAGTGTCCTCACTAGTCACAGAGTGAGATGGGGTCAGTGAGATTGCTGACCCCTCCCTGGTCTTTTGAATATAGCCAGGCAATAGGTTTTGATATTTTATGTGGCTGCCTTTCTGTTACTTGTTTTGCTGCTGCTTATGTTGTACTAGCAGTGGTGCTGGTAATTAGAGCATGAGTGTGTGGGGACCATTCACACACACACACAACTATTCACATCAGGCACACAGATATACACATAAATTCATATACACACATGCACCAAACATTAAATAAAAACATAAAACGTACCTGCTGCAGCATCTCGGGGAGGGAAACCTTGGTGATGCCAGAAGTGTTGGGACTGCCGGTTTCTCTCATTGGCTAACAGTAGATTTACCAATGAGAGGAGGCAGCAATCCCTCACTTGTCTCAGAGTAGGATGAGTGTCAATGAAACTGCTGACCCAAACCCAGTCTGTGACAAAGTGTGACTGAAAGACACTAGGTCCAGGGGCACTTCAGGGCTTAAAAATAAAGTGCCCAGGTCCAGGGCTATGAGTTATGCTCCCCCTCGTCAAGAGGGGCAGGGCCTTTGAGGCACTTTGCCGAGTTGATCAATCAATCATAGCATTTATAGAGCGCACTACATACCTGTGAGGGTCTCGAGGCGCTGGGGGCGGGGGGAGGAGGTGGAAGCTGCTACTGTTCAAAGAGCCAGGTCTGAGAAGTCTCCTGTAGGTTAGAAGGTCTTCGGTTTGCTGCAGGCGGATGGGGAGGGTGTTCCATGTCTTGGTGGTGAGATGGGAGAATGATCTGCCGCCGGTGGTCACTCTTCGGATGCGGGGGCGGTGGCGAGGGCATGGTCTGTGGAGCAGAGCTGGCGGGTGGGGGTGTAGAGGCTGAGTCGGCTGTTGAGGTACGCTGGTCCGGTGTTGTGGAGTGCCTTGTGTGTGTGGGTGAGGAGTTTGAAGGTTATCCTCTTGTTGATAGGGAGCCAGTGCAGGTCTCTCAGGTGGGGTGTGATGTGGCTGTTGCGAGGGATGTCAAGGATTAGGCGTGGTAAGGCATTCTGGATGCGTTGGAGCCATTTCAGGAGTTTGTCCGGGGCTCCTACATAGAGTGCGTTTCCGTAGTCCAGTCTACTGCTGACGAGGGCCTGGGTAACCGTCCTTTTTGTTTCGGTGGGGATGAGGTCACACCCACAGGGCTGAGACATCTTCAACTGGCAAGGATCAGCTCAGGCACCCAAGCACCTGAACATGTGAACCATTTACAATGCTTGGCTGCCTAGCCTGTACACAAAATGAGTCTATCAGGCTGACCTTTGCTCAGCCTGACAGACAGTCTTCATGTCGGGTAAAAAGGTGTGGAGGGCCATGGCCCCTTTGCCCTTAAGCCCCCTTTGGCCGTTGTTGTGAACTAAGCTGACCCTCAGTATTTGATTATTTTTTCAGCAGGTTGGTTTTTCTTCACACATTACGCACTTATAAAGCAACTTGGAGGCATATCTCTTTGTGGACTTAAGTATTTGCAAGAAATTAATATTTGCCTGCTGGTCACGAAGTTTATCATATTCATTTCTGCTTTCTGTTTGTAAGTGTGGTTAATTTTTCTAGTTTTCTTCACGTTTTTTCTGTTTTCCAGATTTTTTCATTTTCATGTTAGTCTTTTTCGTGATTACGTTGGATGCATTTAATTTTGCAATGCACCATGTGTGATAGTGCTATCCCAAAAACAAATCACTGTTAAGATGTCCCCAACTCAAGTTTTGAATACAAATTGTTCAATTAGACGTTCAGTTGTCCATTATCAGGGCCTTAGAAGTGCCAAACTTGTGTTGGTGTCTACTGGTGCTGGGCACCCGCACATATTTCTAAACACCTGCACTTATTTATCAGAGTCTATCACATGGTCACATTGTCTGGGCCTTTTTTGAGATTAGCACATCAGTAGATTCTCATGTAAAAATCAATGCAATTTAAACAAATAATAGAACTACAACTTTCAGGCCATCAATACATCTTGGGGAGAACTGCAATAGTTCAGAATGCCACACTTGGTCGAGTGTGAAAAAGGCAATGCTGGCACTGGCATTTGACGGCAATGGCATGAGCTGTGGGTGTTGCTAATTGCAGTGGAATCATAAGAAATATGTTGGATCTTGACACATATATTTTTGCTAATGAAGCACTGGGCCAAAACCTTTTAGGCAACACTAAAGATTTTGGTGAAACTACGCCACTGCTGAAAACTATTTAACATACAAGTAACCCATACAAACATTGAACAACACATTACATGTAGTTTTTCTCTACATCATGTGTAAACACAATGGCAGTGTTAGGGACATACATAGAGTGAACATACAGGCATTAATGCACTACAAGCAATTATATTGGCACAGAAGAACACACGGGAAAGTCATATAGAGGAACACAGATGGACATATGCAATACAGACAATAATTCAAGCCACGTATGCCCATTATGCATTAAGTCTCATGCACACACTCAAACAAAACACACACACACACACAATTCACATATGTGCACACACATACAAAAAACCATATGAGCAAACACTCACATGTAGAAATGCATCTTAACACAGTTTTACACCGCAGAAAGAGTTAAACATCTTACACAGAGAAATCGAGTTAGGGAGGACTTGGTCGAGACATACCAGGCACTCGGTATACAACAGCTTCTCACTTATGCTACACATCAAGCAGGTCATAATTTGGATACTATCATCTCAAATCTGTCCCTCTACTGTGGTCTGACCACTATCTGCTGCCATTCAGCTGGTAAAGTGGTTGTCTGGAGTGTGATTTACGAATGAAGAATCATACTAAAGCAACAGATTGGAGCATAGCCAGCCCAACCGATTTCTCTAAATTTCGAGAGGATGCACAACCCATCCCGTCTTGCAATATTATTTAGGAAGCTGAGGAGTTGAACTCCTGTTCCACAAGGCTAGTTAAACTGATGCTCCAATCAAAAACATTTCTACTGAACGCAGAGGTTCTTCTGCCCCTTGTTTTATACTGGAACTCTTGTCTCTTAATAAATGTAACAAACATCTCATGTGTAAATATCGCTCAAATTACAGCCAGACTAACAAGGAACTCTACAAAACAGCCCTGAAAAGCTTATCATAAGGAATTTTAAATTGCCTAAATCTTTGAGGCTGAGAAGTACTCCGGGAACATCTTCAGAATTACTAAAGCTTACATGAATCTCAAAGACGCAATCTGATAAACCCTGCTTCTGTGGGTTTCCGTGAAAAGTAAGCCACTTTTTCTAAAGAAAAAATTCTCAACATTTATTCTGGCATTTTCACTCCTTTGACTCTTTGACGCTTCCCCGCAGTAGGGGTAGCACATGCACCTATCTCTGCAGTTGCATAATCCCTGGATAAATGTTGACCTAATTCTCTCACCCACACTGAACTGCCCATTTGCAATGCAACTAAGGATTACCCCTCGATCCCTGTCCTCTGTGCCTTCTTGTATGTTTGGCAGAAGTTATAGTGCATATTTTCAAACAGCTTAGCAGTTCATCAGAAGCTGCTTTAATGTCTTCTAGCTAGAAAAGAGTGAAAGTAATTCCCTCAACTGAAGAAACCATTGGCCAACCATTCCATTTTGTCTAAATTTCACACCATCCACCTCCTTCTTGCTCGTGCAAAAATGCTAGAAAAGATGGTCAATACCCAGCTTTCCAGCAATTTAGGGATAATAATCTCCTCCATCATACTCACTTGGGCTTCAACCCACAGCGTAGCACTGAAACTGTCCTGCTTGAGGTAGCAGGGGTCATCAAGTTTACTCTCGATGTAGGTAAAGGTGCTGTGTTACGTTTGCGTGATCTATCTGATGAGTTCGACAAGGCCTCCCATCCAGAGTTGGATATTGAACTGGCAATGGTTAAATTCCTACTTGGAAGGAAGAAAGCAAGACATTTGGCTGACTCCAAAAGTCTGGCTTAGAAAAGAGTTTGTGCACCAGTGCCTCAAGGTTCTTCTCTCAGCCCAACTCTATTAAGGATATATTCAGCCCCCCTAGGTAAGCTAATTGATACCTATGGGATGGTCACCATCTCTTATGCCGACGACACCCAGCTGCTCTTTACTTTTGACCCTGCTTCTACAGATATATCGTCAACTTCCATCTGTGTCTGTAAACATGCTGCATTGACCCTGAGAGTTGGCTGAAAAGCAATACAGAAAAGTTACGATTATTTTATTTGGACACGTAAATGAGCATTGTGTTATGTCCTGCTGTCCCAAAGATCTCCCTTCTCCACCTATGGCTACCTCAGTAGCCAAGAAGCTGGGTGCCAAGATTCTGATGTGACCAGAAACTGCTTTGCTCTGCTGCACTCCGTAAGGAAATGTCTTGATCTTCTCCCTCAGGTGGCCCATAGGACAGGTGTCCATGCTATGTGGGTTAGTTATGCCAGTGGCATTGGGAAAGGGTGGATTGTATCCATGGCACAATTACCACTGGGCTTAGATTAACGTTATGTGGAACAACTTGTGGTGTAAGAAGAGAGGAGGCATGGAATAGGGCCATGTGGATAGGTATGCCATGTAAGAAGGATTATGGTGGGGGAAGGCAGCCACCTCCTTGATGGCCTGATTGGAAAAAGTGGGGTAGAGTGGTTGAGTTTGGAAGGCTTCTCTTGGAGGCTTTTCTTGCTTAGTATGTGATGGCTCTGCAAGTTCAGTCCTGAATGCAGCTGAGGCATTTTTTCCCTTGTGAGGTTCCAAGATACATACGCACTAGCAGGATAAGAGTGGTTTTGGTTGGTGTCCTTGGGGTCTTAGCTTTCCTGGGGTTGTTGTTGCAGTAATATGGCAGTCATTAATTCATAGTGATGGATGCAATAGAGGAGTTTGGAATGAAAACTCTAAGTGAAAGGCATCTGCAGGTAGCACCAGGATCGCCAAGCTGAACCAAGTAAAGGGCAAAATTAACCATAAAACCACCACCGACTCCCTGGTTAACGGAAGCTCTGCGTCTAGAGAAACAAAGATGTTGTGTACTAGAAAGGCGTTCGAGAGCGAACTATGAAGACGAAGAAAAAGAGAGTTACAAACATGCGTTAGCTAATTACAAAAATCTTTTAGCCACGGAGAAAAAGACTTACTTCACTAAACAAATAGAATCATCTAAAAACTCAGTAAAACAACTGTTTCAGGTTGTGAAGAAGCTTACAACTCCGATTAACAGCCCACTATCAAAGAGCAGTCAATCTTTATGTGATAGAAAAGCTAGCGCTTTTAGGAATAAAGTAAACAATATATGCAGTATCTTTATCACCACTTCCAACAAGGCAACTGAGATACACCCCATTGTTGTGTCCCACAGAAAAAATGAGCTGCTGACTTTCTCACAGGTATCCAATGAGCTTGTGGGAAAACGTATTCACGATACCAAATCAGGATCCCCTTCGGATCCATGCCCCCCGGCAGTTCTTAAAAACATTGCAGGGGAGGTAAGCCCAATCTTAACCAACATTTTTTAATAATATGTTTCTATCAGGAACTTTTCCTGCAGTCTGGAAATACATAATTATTCTCCCTCTGCTAAAAAAAGCTAATCTAGATCCTTCCATAACCAGCAACTTTCGCCCGATTGCAAGCTCCCTTTTGCCAAGATGGTTGAGAAAATTATGAATAGTCAACTTACTCAATTCATCCAGGAGAATGAACTCCTTGACCCATCCCAGTTCGGTTTCCGTTCTGGGTATAGCACGGAGACAGCCCTCATCAAGGAGGCCACTGAGGAGATCAGAGCAGTAATGGATAAGGGTGGTGCCGCTGTTCTGATTCTCCTCGATTTATCTGCGGCCTTTGATACCGTGCACCACAACACTCTTATCGTACGCCTTAAACATCTAGGGATTAGGGACCTCACCCTTGCATTACTTTCATCCTTTCTGAAGAACAGAAGGCAGAGATTTTCCCTTGACCATTATCAGGCAACTCCCTATGTTCTACCACGTGGGGTCCCCCAGGGCTCGTCGTTAAACCCCACATTGTTTAATGTTTATGTCTCTCAGCTTGCGCCTTTAATACAGCAGTTTGGCTGCAATTCGACATCCTATGCCGACGATACACAGATTGTCGTTGCGGCTTACAAAAAACACTTTATCCCCGGCAGTGCAGTTTCAATGCTGCATGAGGGAAATCCGCCTCTGGATGGGGTAGACACTGTTTAAAACTCAACTCGGATAAAACCGAAGTGGTTACCTTCGGCAATATACAGCCAAAATGGGATGGGCTATGGTGACCGGACGAACTGAGACGGACTCCGGAACCAGGGAAGAAGGCAAAAAACCTCGGAGTCCTGATAGATAACGGTCACACTTATGTGCATCAAATGAATGGTATAGTTTCTGCTGCTTTCTATCTGCTGAAGAAACTCAAAAAGGTCTTACCATTTATCCCTCAGGATCTTAGAAAAACAGTGGTGACCACCCTGGTGCTGCCTAAGTTGGACTACTGTAACAGTTTATACCTTGGGTTACAGAAACAACATCTAAAGAAGCTCCAGATGGTACAGAATGCTGCAGCCAGGCTTCTACTGAAAATCCCTAAGTACCAATCGATCAAAGAAGAGATACGGAATCTCCACTGGTTGCCTGTGGTGCAACGTTCCAAGTTTAAGGCTCTCTGCCTTGCCCATAAATCATTAAATGGGGCAGAACAGGTACCTTTGAAACATCTCTTCTCATGGTACCACCCAGGTAGGCAGTTAAGATCGACCAACGCCAGATTAATGCAGGCCCTTAAGATCCAAACCGCCAGCTGGGGAGGTCGGAGCACGGCCTATTGTACAGCAAAATTATGGAATGCTCTCCCTGTAACATTGAGAGGGCTGAACTCCCTATCTTCCTTCAGAAAACAGTTAAAAACGTGGCTATTTTCAAATTAACAGCTTTGCTACCTCCCCCGTCCACAGGTTTTACTCTAGTTCAGCGCCAAGACACCTTAGGGTATACGCGCGCTTTATAAGTTTCATTAACATTAACATTAACCATTCTTTTGCACACATTTCATAGCCATCTCATGCATTGTTGATATATGTACCATCACAGATGCTACTGTGAAAGATTCTGATCTAAATGTTGATGTTTTTGTCAATTAAATAAAAAAGAAAAAGTAAATGATTAAGATTTGGAAAAGGAGCGGCAACCCAATACAGCATCTTCTTATCATTGTATTTTTGTGTAGAAGGCGCATGACAATTGCTATATACAAAACTTTTCACTGTATCTGTGGTGGCCAAGACTGAGTATGACACTACTGGGCTTTGCACTTTAAGCTATTTGCCAAAGAGACGGTGGGAGCCCCTAGGTACTGCGAAGATGCAGACTTCTTTAATTTGTTGCACCAATCGTATTATTTCCACGACTTTATTTAATCAAAACAACTAGCAAAAATGTATGATAGTTCTGTGGTTGTCTATTTTGTGCTGAAACAATAGTAGTGCAAAAACAACAGTTGATGGACAGAATGCAGAACAATGTCATTCATTCACCCCAGTACAGAGATCTGGGCCTAAATCCATCGTTTTTTTGCACTCCACACCACCCCAGTTGAGACATGGCCATATGCAAATCAGCCTTGACCCTGTGCCTCATGGGAAAAGTCCAGCCCGAACTGCCAAGCCATGTCTTTCCTGGACCGGAATCAAGCATCCTAGGACCGGTTTCTGGCTATCAGCCGTCTTCAGCCAGGATTGCTTGACTCCAGTGGTGTGGAGAGCATGGGACTCACGTCTGAGCATACCCATCCCACTCGGGGTGACAAATGCAAAAACAACAGTTGATGGACAGAATGCAGAACAATGTCATACATTCACCCCAGTACAGAGATCTGGGCCTAAATCCATCGTTTCTTTGCACTCCACACCACCCCAGTTCAGACATGGCCATATGCAAATCAGCCTTGACCCTGTGCCTTATGGGAACAGTCCAGCCCGAATTGCCAAGCCATGTCTTTCCTGGACCGGAATCAAGCATCCTAGGACCGGTTTCTGGCTATCAGCCGTCTTCAGCCAGGATAGCTTGACTCCAGTGGTGTGGAGAGCATGGGACTCACGTCTGAGCATACCCATCCCACTCGGGGTGACAAATGCAAAAACAACAGTTGATGGACAGAATGCAGAACAATGTCATACATTCACCCCAGTACAGAGATCTGGGCCTAAATCCATCGTTTCTTTGCACTCCACACCACCCCAGTTCAGACATGGCCATATGCAAATCAGCCTTGACCCTGTGCCTTATGGGAACAGTCCAGCCCGAACTGCCAAGCCATGTCTTTCCTGGACCGGAATCAAGCATCCTAGGACCGTTTTCTGGCTATCAGCCGTCTTCAGCCAGGATAGCTTGACTCCAGTGGTGTGGAGAGCATGGGACTCATGTCTGAGCCTACCCATCCCACTCGGGGTGACAAATGCAAAAACAACAGTTGATGGACAGAATGCAGAACAATGTCATACATTCACCCCAGTACAGAGATCTGGGCCTAAATCCATTGTTTCTTTGCACTCCACACCACCCCAGTTCAGACATGGCCATATGCAAATCAGCCTTGACCCTGTGCCTTATGGGAACAGTCCAGCCTGAACTGCCAAGCCATGTCTTTCCTGGACCGGAATCAAGCAAAATAGGACCAGTTTCTGGCTATCAGCCGTCTTCAGCCAGGATAGCTTGACTCCAGTGGTGTGGAGAGCATGGGACTCACGTCTGAGCATACCCATCTCACTTGGGGTGACAAATGCAAAAACAACAGTTGATGGACAGAATGCAGAACAATGTCATACATTCACCCCAGTACAGAGATCTGGGCCTAAATCCATCGTTTTGTTGCACTCCATACCACCCCAGTTCAGACATGGCCATATGCAAATCAGCCTTGACCCTGTGCCTCATGGGAACAGTTCAGCCCGAACTGCCAAGCCATGTCTTTGATGGACCGAAATCGAGCATCCTAGGACCTGTTTCTGGCTATCAGCCGTCTTCAGCCAGGATAGCTTGACTCCACTGGCATAGTGAGCACGGGACCCACGTCTGGGCATACCCTTCCCACATAGGGCTGGACTGTTCTTGCAACGATCTTCTTTTAGCGTACTAACAAAGCTTACTTGGATTGCTTAAAACAAATCTTTTTTGTGCTACGAGTTTTGTATATACAAGACAACTTTTAAGTAAAAGGATCTTCTTTTTCTCTTAAAAGCTCAGCCCTTGAGTTGATGCATTATCTAAGGCTACATCAGGAGCTGGAGCTGCCAGTACCTCCAGGGTGGAGTCCAGACAAGGATATTTCTTGCCTGTGAACACTAGAATATGTTCAGAATACAAGTTGATGCTAATGTATAGAACTGTGTATGTCACAACATTGTTCACGGTGTGATTGCTAGTTGTTTTACTGTTCATTGTTGCTTCCACACCAAACTCATAATGTTGCTCAGGATACACCTACAAAAACCTATTCCAATCCACTGTGTCGAATCAAATTGAGCTTTTAATTTTTGGCATCACTTAGTTGTGACAAGTATGTCTGTACATGCTTACATGTTCTCATGCTGGTCACATGACGTGTTCTTTATAACATTTTCGCATGTGTAATATTTTCTCAGGAAGCAGAGAGTAATTCTGTAATGGTGTTACAGATACCCTTTAAAACTGTGTTGTGTAGATTATGATGGATTGTGGTGTCATTGCGCAAACCTATCCTTAAATCCAACTCATGGGGACACCCCAATGGCTAGGACCGGGAGCTGTGTAATCCCAATATATTAACTTTGGTGCTCTCTGACTAGAGCCATCACCCCAAGGAAACTACGCTCAGTAGCAGGTGATAAACATTCTTGTAAGGATGACAGACAAGGATGATTATTTCAATGCTTTATATAATGATTAATATGAAAATCACCGATGGCATGACATAAGTAAATTTACAGAGACGAGTACTGGTTATCGTTCTAAATTAAATCCAGCATAGATTTGCCTTCTAAAGGTGGGGATAAGGATGCCTCTACATAGAAATCTACATGTCCTTTTATAGCACTTCTGCCAAAGATGTCCATACATTCTACATGAGTACAGCTTTCGAAGGATATGCACCAATAGGGAACAAGCGAGAAGAAGCATTTTACTACATTCAAAGTTTCTTCTCATGGTAATAATACTATGGGTTTTCCAGCATTCTTACAGTTTATTTGAATATTCTAATCGATACATTTAATTCAATTGATGCATTGTATACAGGTCTCGTGAAATAAATGTCTTTGGTTAGGTACAGTGAGGGAAGGTCTCTGGGAAGACTCTTCGGTTACCCTTGTCATTCACATAATTCTTTATTTATAACAAGAAGACAGCAGTAGTCGTCACATGATCTATAGTGATGTTGGTGCATGATGGGGGACAGTGTAAACACAACCTAGGCTAGAGTAAACTCAAATTTTGATGCATTTATTATGCAGAAAGAAAGGCAACTCCCGCAATGGCTTTCAATGGGTATTTTCTATGAATGAGTGGTGGATGTAGCTGTTGCAGGGAATTCTGCTCAGGAACAGAACTATGTTTGGGGTCATAGAACATCAGTAGTTAGGGACTGAGTCACCATTCCACCTCAGTACCATGACCTGAGTCTGACTACCTATAGTGTCTCCCTTGCCCTGCTTGTCAAATTCCGAGGAACAAGTAAATTGACACCCCAGAACCCAACACTCCCGACCCTCTCAGGGATCATGGTGACAGGACACTCTCTTTCGCTCACACACTCGTTCACAATAACTGCAAAGCTTTAGGCCTGAAAAAGCCAGGTCTTCAGGCTCTTCATGAAGAATATCAGGTCCAATGATTTTTTCAGTGTGAGTGGTAATTGATTCCATAATCTGGTAGTAATGTATAGAAAGCCTTTGCCTCCCCAGTTATACAGTAAAGATCTCTAGGTTCAGCAGTGGACCCATACCTTAGCGTACATAGATGGATATATTACATCTCAGTTACAGCCATGATATTTCCTCAGGAAAAATAGATCTCACTCTCTGTGTTACAGGGATGTACATACCTATATAACAAGGTTCACTTGTTCAAAAACAACAGCTGGATTGATGTGCTGTGTCGAGGTCCAAGTGCCTGACCAGAACAGAATAACAAGGGACATTTTTGTTTGACCTTGTTTGCTGTTCAAACTAAATCCCAGGAAAGAGCAGAATGTACAAACAACTGCATTTTCTGTGTGAAAATATAATGTGGCACAAAGCAACATGATTATGTAGTAACGCGTGCAAAGCTAATGCGGCCTGTGTCGTGCACAGTCCGGCTAACATAGGTAAAACCACAATAGGCCCTGTATGGAACACATGACATAGTAACTCCTTACTCTTCTGACCTCATGTGGGATTACCTTATACACATCGTGGATGGTCATACAAGATGTGTGGTGTGTCCAACGCATGGTAGTTATTGTTCTGGTTTCGTGCCTGAATCTGCCTTTGTGTCTGCTTGGGTGGTGCACTATAGGATGTCTGTGGTTCTGGATTGATATTTATACTGCTGTTTCTTCACTCTGTTAGATGGGAACCTAGATTTGAAAGTTCCACATATTCAGATGCTTATGGTATAATCATTTCAACAATGCAAGTTGTGCAGGAAGCTACTCAGGAGAGTGATCTAAAATATATTTCCTAGATCATATTTTGGTAATTCTCTATTGGTAGTACAAAACGCAGATTCAAGTCTTGAGGCTTCTAAAGTGAGTGCGTGGTGTTCCAAGAGACCATATTCTCCCCATTGTACTTCGGCTGGTCTGGTTCAAAATATAGTTAGTGTTGTACTTTGTATGTATGGACAGGACCACTGTTGTGGGCTTTACCAAGCCATCATCCTCTATGTAGGTAACCAGATTTCAGCAGGAAGCCTTCTAATGTATTCTCAAATACATGATAGGTGTATGTCCTGTCATGGTTTCTGCCTGATGCCTCGGATGACAGTATTAGAGTAACCAGTACCAAGGCCCGTAAAGAATGATCAACCAAACCCAAGAACTTCTCCAAGCTGGACTAAATTCGGACATGAGGCAAACTAATCAGATATGTCATGATGAGAATTGTCTGTTTCTGTTGGTTTGAGAGGGACCCATCTTGCTGAAAAAAAACTTATTGTCCTGTTGTGGGTCAATTATTTCTTGCAGCATTTGGTGGAAAGAGTAGCACTTAAGGACTATCCATGAAATGAAAGGATCTATAGGAACCTGCTATCCCATAGCAATTCCCCTTAACAAACTATAAGTAGCATGTGGAGGTCTAAGAAATTTCCAATAAATAAAATAAAATGCCTTGAAGTGAATTACATGCAATTTATGAACTTTGCAATAAATGTATCCAACTACTAGTGGTGGACTTTGTTGCAATCTAATTGTTGCTGTGCAGCCTGAAGCCTTACATGAGTTCTTTATCGGTGGAGATTGACAGTTTTGTATTATTGGTAAAACAGGTATTACCATAAATCTAAAAGAGGAAAACACATTGAAATAATCAATAGCTTATATTTTTAATTGCAAATTGTATTTTCAATATTCCTGCATCTTTAAAGAAGAATTTAAGTAAGTTTGACTGCTGCATCAGCCGTCTCCGCATGTAACAAGATTTTAAACTTTACAACTAGAACAAAATTAAAATGTTGTATTAAACACCTCCCTCACTTCTATACTATGCAGGATAGTTGTTGGCTTAAAACATGCAAAAAATAAGATAGTTACCTTTGTTTCAAAGCCAACACAACATTTTTGTTCTATTCCTCCATCAAATGGTCATCCTTCACACCCCATCTCAGTCTCCACTTTCTACTAACCTTTTTCTGGTTGTTTCTAAGGGTGGGAGCAACTGGTGGAGCTTCACTCTGAGGCGGTAACTACACAAAATATTGAGTTAAAAATATTGACTTCCATAAATATCGACTTCAAAATATAGAATGGACAAAATATCGAATGGAAAGAATATAGTCAACAAAAATATCGAACTAATTGTTAATTGGTAATTAATTTGTATTAATAGTTAATGAATTTCAATAATTAATATTTATTTGTTTATTTAATTGATTAATTATTATTATATTAAATTGGTAATTACTTTTAATTAATTTTTTATTGGTATTGATATTTAATGCATTTTTATTAATATATTAAATATTTACTTATCCTACTGTTAAGCTCACTGGAGTGGAAATAGTAATTTTTAAGCCTACGCTATCCAACGCTTTCCCTACTGTTGCACTCTCTGGAGTGGGAATAGTAATTTTTACCCCTTTGCTATCCAACGCTTTCCCTACTGTTGCACTCTCTGGAGTGGGAATAGTAATTGTTACCCTCCCGCTATCCAACGCTTTCCCTACTGTTGCACTCACTGGAGTGGGAATAGTAATTTTTACCCCTACGCTATCCAACGCTTTCCCTACTCTTGCACTCTCTGGAGTGGGAATACTAATTTTTACCCCTAAGCTATCCAACACTTTCCCTACTGTTGCACTATCTGGAGTGGGAATAGTAATTTTTACCCCTACGCTATCCAACGTTTTCCCTACTGTTGCACTCACTGGAGTGGGAATAGTAATTTTTACCCCTGTGCTATCCAACGCTTTCCCTACTGTTGCACTCACTGGAGTGGGAATAGTAATTTTTACCCCTATGCTATCAAACGCTTTCCCTACTGTTGCACTCTCTGGAGTGGGAATAGTAATTTTCACCCCTACGCTATCCAACGCTTTCCCTACTGTTGCACTCACTGGAGTGGGAATAGTAATTTTTACCCCTACGCTATCCAACGCTTTCCCTACTGTTGCACTTACTGGAGTGGGAATAGTAATTTTTACCCCTACGCTATCCAACGCTTTCCCTACTGTTGCACTCACTGGAGTGGGAATAGTAATTTTTACCCCTACGCTATCAAACGCTTTCCCTATTGTTGCACTCACTGGAGTGGGAATAGTAATTTTTACCCCTACGCTAGCCAACGCTTTCCCTACTGTTGCACTCTCTGGAGTGGGAATAGTAATTTTTACCCCTACGCTATCCAACGCTTTCCCTACTGTTGCTCTCACTGGAGTGGGAATAGTGATTTTTACACCTATGCTATCCAACGCTTTCCCTACTGTTCCACTTACTGGAGTGGCAATAGTAATTTTTACCCATATGCTATCCAACGTTTTCCTTACTGTTGCACTCACTGGAGTGGTAATAGTAAATTTTACCCTCCCGCTATCCTACGGTAAAAATATTGTATGCTTTTTTATTTATATTATGTTAATATATATATATATGTTTTTAAAAATAAAATTGCATGTTTTTATAGCTTAAATTAATTATTTTATAATTTTAAGGTTATTTAAGTATTTTTAAATATGTTTAGTTAATTATTTTTAATATTTCATTTATTTTAAATTACTTTTAAGACATTTACAAAAACTCGATATTTTGACTAACTATATTTTTTTAAACGATATTTTTGATTCGATATTTTTGTACTTACCTGTTTGTAGATAGGAATTCAATATTTTTGTATTCAATATTTTATCCTCTATATTTCTGTAAGTCTATATTTTTGAACTCGATATTATTTCAGTGATCTATCAGAGGAATTTTGTGGACTGACATGAAAGCTCACTTCAAACGGTCGTGACCACCCGGGTTGACAAAATCTCACCGAGTGACATTATAGCACCCAAAAATCATGCTGAGGGTGCCAATTCTCGTTCAATTTGCCTACTTACCTTCGGTGAGCCGCAGGCGCCCAAAAACTCTACCTCGCGGTGGTTGGTGGAGTTTGTTCGGAACTCCGCTTACAAATGTAAAACAGAGTGGCCAAAACTATGCAAACTCTACCGGCTGAGCGGAATTTATCACCCAAGCCCAGTTGTTTCCAGAATCCTCCAAGTGCACTTTACAGGTTTAACTATTTCAAGCTACTTAGTTCCCTTTCATCGAACACTTACCCGTACAAATCTATTACCCCCTATCCAAATTCAAATATAGCTTTAAATCCTACCGCCTGTATTTAGAAAGTCCAAGACAGTGAGTAGTCTACCCTCCCCATCATCAACAAACCGAACATTTATAAATGCATACGAGGGTGTAAATGTTTTATATTGAAATGTCGATGTTGTATTCATATTCCTCATAAACTGTATCTTTGACATAAAATATCTTATCAATTACTACTTTTATGTAAATGAGTGTGTGAACCAGCTCACAACTTCTCTCATTTTAAACAATTCTAGAATTTTGCTAATTGTGGCACTTCTGAAGGCTGCCAAGCATTGCATTGGAAAGTTTCTAACTACTGCTCATGGCCAACAGCAGGTGCTTACTTCTGTAATTGGGGGCGCTGTGCTCAGTCTTCAGTGGCGGGAATTATGTTTCTCTGCTGCCATTTAGGTGATAGTGGTAAAGTACAGATGCCTGCAGCACAATGTCCTATCCACCCAGGGTAGGCAAAGTTAACTTACAACTGATTGCAAACTATGGAAACTTTCCACCTGTTTAGGAAATAAGACATCTTCGAGAGACAGAGCCAGCCACAGAGCAAGAGGACCAGTTTGTAAACTGCTCCACCTGATACCACCATCATCCTGGTTGACTGTTATGTCTCAATGAGTTCCCAGGGGCAATAGAAGTATTCCCCCATCTTCTTAATAATTGATGAGACTAATAACCTACCTATATATTCAGTGATAGCCACGCACATGAACCTCTACTCTGATCCTTGCAACCACTGCTGAGCCAAGAATGTCTGCATAGTGGCAAAAAGAGTGACCAAAGCTTATTCCCAGCATCTCTGGGAGTGACCTCGACTCGGCAAACCATCTCTGTCAAGAGGACAATGGTGCCGGCTTGAGAGACGGTCAAGATGGAGGAATTGCATGATGGAGTGGCTTGACTTGACTATGCAGTTGGCCCTGGAAATGCAGTCAAGCCCGGACGGCTTGGCGGTGCTATACTGCAGGTACTTGGGGACACAGCATGGGGAAATTTGTGCTACATCAAAGGTACCTCTATAGTCAACACTGGCAAGTGACCCCCCTCCAGGCATCACACTGATCATTACACCATGGTTGTGACCCCTAACAGGGATAGAGCAGTCCAGACTGAACACAAAGGTCATTAAACTATCATTGCACACTCTTGCGAGTTGTACCACTGGCCATAGACACCCGCCGTGCACACCATTTGCACAGGTGAGACTTTGGACCCATAGCAAAAAACCACAACCTGCAGTATCTGCATGAGGCCAGCAGTACTTCCTCACTATAGGGCAAACATTGAGGCGCCCGACTTCTCCCAAAGAGAGCCTGATGCAATCAGTGCAGATCTTACATCCAAGACAATTATAATGCACAGAACAGGGCTGCCCTGACTGATGTCATTACAGATCATCATCTGATAGATGAATGTCTCCTTGCACATCAGAGGGACTTGGACTACACCTTCCTCAGTCCACAGTACCTTATTGAGGCTCAATCTCTTTCTCACCGGGGGGTCCACTGCTTCAACTGGCATTTGGGAGCAGACATACTTCTTGGGAGATTATGTGACCAGTACCCAGTTTTGCTATCTATTTCCCTGGGTCACCAGAAACCAATGTGGGGACATACATTGATGGATGTCCACCCCATCACAAAACCCCAAAAGAGATTCACACTCTGAATGAGCATTTCCGTACATATTGTGTAGAACACTCACATTTTGTCACAAGCCCACAAATCATATGGGCATCAGGATAGGCGAGCTGGAGAGGCTTGTTGATGACGAATACTGCGATAAAAAAAAAGGGAGTCCAAGCTGGAAAGGAAGCACCCAGACAGCAATATCACAAAACCGATGGTGGAGCTCAATTCCACCTCTACCCCTGCCCTTCAGCACCCACTCAAGGCAGAGAAATTTTCCCACTATGCTCACTATACCAACAAAGCAAACACTCCCTGGCAAAATTATAATAGTGTTATTATGAAAGGGGGGAAAGTGGCAAGGATGCTCGCACTTCAGCTTTAAAAGAGAAAGACAAAGCTGGAAATCCCACAGTGCTGGGTGGTCAGAGACACCTATTCTTGCACCCAGAAGATATCAAAGACACATTTAGATCTTACTATGAATCCCTTCCTGCAGCATCAGATACTATGTATCATGTTAAGGAAGATAGATTCCCTGTGTCGCTAGCCCTCCCCTCCCTCGCCATTACAGTGGAAGTGATTAGTGAACCATCTCCAACCTCCCGACTTGCAAGTCTCCTTGGGAGGATAGATTCCCAACTGAATTTCACTAGGCCTGCAAGGCCCATATTGTATCTATGCTTTGTCATGTCTTTAAAGAAGCAAACGAGACACAGGGTCATATGTACAAGCCCCTATCGCCACCACAACGTCACCCATAGTGATGTGGTGGCGTGGTGGCGATAGGGGCTGCACCTTATGTACAAGGCTGCGTTAAGCCACTTAAGTGGTTTAACACTGCCTTGTACATACGGCCCCCTTTCACGCTATGGTTAGTTGAAAGGGGTGGGCAGTGGGTGTTGCGGGTGGCGTTCCACCGCAACACCCATTCATTTTGATGCTGCCCCCTATGTGCAATGGTGGTGTACTTAGCAGGCACGTCTTAAGATGTCAAAACAAGGAGAAATGCATTATTTCTCCGCATTTTTTTTCTCCATGCATGCTGCCTTGTGCAACACACATAGAAAAAGCAAAATGCTATTGTTGTTTATGTTCAGGAAGGTGTTCCTTCCTGCATAAAAACAAACTTTAAAAAAAAATGCAATTTTGTCACGCATGAAAGTGACTGAATGGCATTTCTAAGATTGTTTATGTGCAGGAAGGGACACCTTCCTACACATAAACAATCCTCCCCTGCACGCAGACGCCCTTCTGCGTTGGCACTAAGTTGCTAAACTTAGCGCCATGGCAGGGGGAAACGTACGGCTGCACCACATTCTTGTAAATATGGGGCAGCCTTGCGCTTCAGAAGTGGAGGAGAGAGGCGTTAAGCCAGGAAGATTAACACCTCTCTCCTCCACTTCCTTGTACATATCCGCAACAATGCCTTGGCACTCTCTCTTATAGATCAATTATCACTGTACTGCCAAAAGTGGATAAAGACCCACTGGACTGAAGGAGCTATCGTTCTATATCTCTAATAAATGTGGACATTAAGATATTGGCCAAAATATTAGTGAATAGACTGGGTAAAGTTATTCCACTCATAATACGTCCATCTCCAGTCTGCTTTGTCCCCTGTTGTTATTCTACGAATCTCAAGAGAACCCTGGCACCCCTATTATGAATCTCCAGGAACTCAGATCGAGAAACATTGACTGTTTCCATAAATGCAGAAAAGGCCTTTGACCGAGTTGAAATGTCATAACTGTTCAAGGTCCTAGACATATTCGGACTGGGCTAACATTTTATCTCTAATGTCCGATGGTTGTATCAGACTGGTTGTAACAAGTTGTAACTCAACTGTGGTGGGTTCCTCTTGTGAAGCTTTCCCATAAGACGGGACATGAGACACAGTTGTCCTGTTTCCCGACTTGTTCCTTCTCACCCTGGAACTGCTGGCTACAGCACTCAGACTTTCTCCTCGTACTAGGGAGGTGTTGGTCAAAGCAACTATGGTAAAGACTTCTCTCACTGCCTTCATTGACCTACTAGACAAATGTTCTCGGTTCTCCGGGTACAAGGTGAACCGGGGTAAATACAAAGCACTGCCTCTGTCACGAGTCATCACCAGAGCATGTATTGTTCCATAATAACTGTATGCCAAAGGGGATGATGTACCATAGGATCCTCCTCTACAGAAGTCTCTCCAACATAATAGAGGACAATCTCCAACCCCTTTTAACCACAACATGAAATAACATTGACTGGTGGGCCGCCCTCCAGTTATCCCCATGGGTCCAAATCCAGCTGTCAAAATGTTATTGTGCCAAGATTTAACTTTGTCTTTGGAATGCATCTGATCCTATTCCCCAAAATACTGCTAGTAAAAATGGACTCAGTCATGACCTCCTTCAAATGGGGGCTGGGGGGACCAGCTGTGCCCAACTAAAAATTGGCACACCATATGCCCACACGGAATCTGAGGGATTGAGACTGCCCCACATGGCCTCATACTACATGGCCCATGACCTATCACAACTGGTACATTTGGGGATTTTTGCAGCCAACATACTTAAATCGTTCTATGACTTTCAATGGTAGTTCAACCCACCCCACTCGCAAGGATGATCATACCACTAATTGAGCATTACATACAGGGGCAGTTATCTGAACTTGTTCAGGAGCTACTACGTTCTCCAGTTTGCCATTACCTAGAGACTTGGGGTGCCTCTAAAAGATAATCCCATACCTTTCTAACAGGAGCTTGTCAGGATGCCCTACATCCCAGGTTAGAATGGGAGTACACACTGGAGGCCTCAATAGACCTCCTGAACATGATTCCTGAACATAATTCCTTACTCTGAGAGCCAAAACCAAAATTCCCATATTTTAAGATCCTCCACAATTAGTACTTGGCTCCTCAGTACCTTCATGGGCCTGCCTTTCACTGCATAACACCATAATCTCCAGTGGAGTAAATAAATGTAAATGTCGGAATTTGTAAAGCGCACAGCTACCTCCACCGGAGGTGTCCCGGCGCTGTCCGTATACCGCTTAGGAACCCTTCCTGTCTTTCCTGGGAAATGTCCACTCCTGGGCACCCCCCAGGTGCAGCCAGGCATCCCAGCGCTTTTGGGGCCGTTGTGGAAACTAAGCAAGCTATTGCCCAGAGTTGCAGCGTGGGACCCATGATCAGAACAGGCACTGAGGCGAGAGAATATCCGGTCAGGGGAATTAATGAGCCGGAGACCCGCCGAGGCGGGAATCGAACCCTGGTCCCTGGCCAGAGCTCTGCATCAAGGTCTGCCTGCTCTAACCATTGAGCCACACTTCTCCACTCCACTCCAGTGAGGTTGCAGGTTGTGGCAAACTAGCTCTCCATAAGGCTGGATACCCTTCTGAAGAGGAAGGGCTGAACAGGATTTGCTACAGCGGCGAAGAACATAGAGGGAGCCACCACAAAGTCAGGCCAAACAGCGATGCACCACAGGCGGTTGGGCAAGCAGGTAGGTCCCAGTCTTGGGATCAAGCAACAAGGCAGGTTTCAAGCAGCAGGGTAGTCCTCTGGAAGCAGCAGGGCTGCCCTCTGAAGCACAATGCGGGCCTCAAACAGCAGGGCAATCCTCTGAAGTACAAGGCTGTCCTGCTGGAGACCTCTGAAGGTCTGGGAGTGAACTGAAGAGTTGGCCCGAGGGTCCAATATTTATACTTCGTGCCAGCCTTTAAAGTGGGAGAAACTTCAAGGCCATTCTACATTTGGTTTTTGGAAACTTCCCCTTCCACTGCCCAGGCCCCAAGATGTCTAGGGTGACAAAATGCTGGTGTGAATATTTTTTTGAGTGTGCTAAGGCAGCTCCTGTGAAATGTAAGTGGTGCAGGAAACAGCTCCACCTGACTCTTCCTGACAGGATGGCCCATCCTTCAGAGATTAATCAACCTTCGTCTCACTGTCTGGGAGGAATACACAAAAACCCACTGCCATGCTAATCGCAGTCATGTGACCCAGGACACAGGCTGCAGGCACCAAATGGTTAGAACAAAAAAAATGCCAACTGTCTAAAAGTGGCACTTTCAGAATTAAGTTTGACTTTACCATCAAAGAGGGGTTTAAAATACAATTATTTTGACCGAACATGACATTTATACCTGTTCCCAATCAAAATGTATCACGTGTTAAATGTAATAAGGTAACCCAATGTTTTCCTATGGAAAAGGTAGGCCTCACAATAGAGAAACACACATTTTGGAGTGTGTTTAACTACCAGGACACATAAAACTTAAAAACACATGTCCAACTTTGTAAATACAATTTAACCTGCCCTATATACTGTTTGGAGCCTACCTTAGAGGTAGCTTATATCTATTAAAAAGGGAGGTTTATTTATTATTTATTAATTTATTTATTTATTTAAGACATTTATTAAGCGCACTGTCACCTTGCAGGCATCCTGGCGCTGACTGGTTCAGAGGAGCGGACGTTAACAGCTAGAGCGCGACCTTTCAAAGAGTTGCCTTGGGAAACAGCCATGTTTTAATCTTTCTCCTAAACGGAAGAAGTTCAGAATTTTGCCTGATCTCGAGCGGGAACAGATTCCAGAGTTTGGCAGCAGCCACCTCAAAGGATCTGCCTCCAGCTCTGACCTTCCTGAATCTTGGTACCTTCACCAACTTGGCCGTGGAAGATCGAAGCTGTCTAGATGGAGCGTACCAAGCAAATTTCGATTGCAGGGAGGCAGGACCTGTTCCATGGAGAGCCCTAAAGACTAGGCAGAGGGCCTTAAAATGTATCCTCTGCCTCATAGGAAGCCAATGCAGTTTTACAAGGGTGGACAACCTATGTGCTCTTCTAGGAAGCCCCAGCGCCAACCTGGCCGCCGCTGATTGGACCCTTTGGAGCCTATCCAACAAAAACTCAGGGGACCCCAACAAAAGGGCATTGCAATAGTCCAACCTGCTGAGAATTGTACACCTTACCACTTGAGCACGAGCTTGAGATGGTAAAAGTGGCAAGACTTTCCTCAGGGAGCGTAAGATGGCAAAACAGCAGGCAGTTGTCTTTTTTACATAGAACTCCATACTAAGCCTCTGATCTAGTATAACCCCTAAATTACGGACTGAGTCCACAGGCAGTACTTTGGTCCCAGTTTCCGGAGGCCAAAAGTTATCTGGAAATGGACGGGGGATCTTATTCCCGGCGCTAAGGAGCACCTCCGTTTTCCCATAATGAAACTGGAGGGAGTTATCCTTTAACCATCGTGACGTATCACGCAGACAGTTGTGGAAAACCTCCACAGATGTTGAGTCCTCACCCTCAAGGGAGAGGATCATCTGCGTGTCGTCAGCGTAATTTACGATCCTGATGTTATACGATTTAATAAGTGAGATCAAAGGTCTAAGATACAGATTAAAAAGTATAGGACTAATTGCAGAGCCCTGAGGGACCCCGTGAGATACCTGAGTGAAGGCCGATTAAAAGGGGGGTAGAGACACCGCCTGCTGCCGATCCTGCAGAAATTAGCGAAACCACATCAAAGCACCACCTCTCACCCCAGCCTCAGATAACCGGTTCAACAAGATCTTATGGTTGACCGTATCAAAGGCGGCAGACATATCCAGCAGGATCAGAAATGCTTCCCGCCTCCTATCTGCACGCCTTTGAAGCTCATCCATAGCGGTGACCAAGGATGTTTCGGTCCCGTGAAGTGGCCGGAAACCAAATTGATCATCATCTAGTAATTGATGATGTTCCAGATGTTTATAGAGGGTGGTGCTGACCATGCGCTCGACAATCTTGGCTGGAAACGGCAGCAGGGAAATAGGTCTATAATTTTTAGAACAGTCCGGGTCTAGGGAGGGCTTTTTCAGCAAAGGAGATATCACCGCCCTTTTCCACTGGGCTGGAACAGTACCAGTAGCGAGAGATTGATTGCATATAAGGCGGAGTGCGGGAAATAATTCCTCCTCATATTCTTTCCAAATTTTGTGTGGCTCAGGGTCCAAAGGAGACCCAGAGGAAATCCCTCTGGCTAGCCCGCTAAATGCCTCCTTCGTAAAGAGTGGGAATTCAAGTAATAGTTCCTTTGGTATCTCAGCTGACCAAACTGACCCGTCCACTAAAGACCCAAGTCTCGTATTGAGAGAAGGATCGAAATCAGGAGAAACCTCCAATTCCTCAATAATTTTCTCAATTTTGTCTTTAAAGAATTTGGCAAGGTTCTCGCAAAGATCTTGGGACGGGACAATTGCATTCTTGGAGCAATCAGGGTTGGTAAAGCTGTTCAATATATTAAAAATGCTCCGGGAGCTGTTAGTGGAGTTACAAATCAAGGAGGAATAATATTCTGTCTTAGATTTCTTAATCAGATTCTTATATTCCAAAACCTTGTTTTTCCATACCTCCTTAGAGGCTTCCTCATATTCCCGTCTCCAGCTTCTTTCAGCCTTTTTACAGCCCTGCCTCATGTTTTTCAATGTATTGTTGAACCAGGGGGCAGACCCATTCCCCTTACAACTATGTGTTTTTAGGGGAGCGTAAGCATCCAAGATGGCTGTAATTCCTGTGCAAAGAGAGTCGTAGTTTTCCTCTACTTGCTTGTCTGCGTCAAAGAGCTCTCTCACATTAAACACCCACCCCAGGGACTTCACGCTTACGAGAGCCCTCCAATCTCTGCACCAAAATTCCTTAGTAGTCACAGGAGCCCTGACATGTACCCCATTAATGTTTACAAAAAATTTGACAAGATAGTGGTCTGTCCAGTCCATTGGTAAGATTTCCCCCATAACCAATAGGTCAGGAGCCGTGAACACCAGATCTAAAAGATGTCCCGCCTTTTGAGTAGCACCCATGACCTGCTGAGTAAGACCAAGGCTATCACAGGACTGAAGTATGTTAAGAAGACCCACGTCAAGAGATCCATTGCGTCAGAGGTTAAAATCTCCCAAAATAACCAGCTTATGATGGGAAACTGCCATGTTGGTTAGGGTAGTTAATAGCGCCTGTTGCTGCTGTGAGCTAAAAGCCCCTGGTGGTCTATAACATAATACCCCAGTGAAAGTGGTCCCGAAATGAGTCTGAATAGATAGACCCAACAGCTCTGTTCCCTCAACCGGATCTAGATCAATAATATTGATTCTACAAGTTGCATTAAAGATAACTCCTAGTCCTCCACCTCTCCCACTGCACCTAGGAAGATGTAAGAATTTGAACCCCGGAGGACAGGCACAACCGGGGTCGACCAGACAGTCAGAGCGAGTCCATGTTTCCGTCATGAATAGGATATCCAATTCATGAGTTTCAATCAACAGCTGGATCTCTATACTGTGCTAAGGCAGAGACCTCACATTCAAGAGCCCACATTTCAAGAGACTGTCAGCAAGAAAGTCTGCTCGCGAGAGGGCTGTGTGCAACAGTCTAACCGTTCCTTTATCTGCATGGAGCTTACCTATTTGTATGAGCGTCTCTCTCAAATAAGGAGGACCGGATGATAATTGCCCAGATTCCAAAAGGCCAAAACAAGCTGCGTAACTGGCACTAGGCGCTAACTTGGCGCGGACGGGCGCAGACGGGCTTGCCTTTGGCGCGCCTTTGGCGCGCCGCCGGCGCGGACGAGAAGGCACCGTCCTTATATCCGGTATTGAGGAGGGCGGGATGCGGCCAGCAACTGGACCACAACCCTTTCCTCCGTCTAGTATGGCGGCTCTCAGCACTCTCTCCTACAGCGTCAGCACGTAGTCTGCTGCGCTGGGAGATGAGATGTGCTCAGCCGTGGGGCAGGTGAAGTTAAAAGCTTTCGCTAAATAAATGAAATAACAAAGGATTTAAATGCACACAATTAAAAAAAAAACACGCTAGCCTCCGGCTTCCGCCTCAGAGGTGAGCCAGTCAAGATTCACGCGCTCGCACTACAGAGCAGTTTAAATACCTCGGGAGGGCGGGATGCGGCCAGCAACTGGACCGCAACCCTTTCCTCCGTCCAGTATGGCGGCTCTCAGCACTCTCTCCTCCAGCGTCAGGCCTGGCACTCGCACTACAGAGCATTTAAATACCTCGGGAGGGCGGGATGCGGCCAGCAACTGGACCGCAACCCTTTCCTCCATCCAGTATGGCGGCTCTCAGCACTCTCTCCTACAGCGTCTAGGCCTGGCAAAAGGTCAATTGCACACAGAAGCTTCAATGGCAGACCTGACACAAGCTTGAAAGGGCTATGTAAGTGGGTGGCGCAATTAGTGCTGCAGTCCCACTAGTAGCATTTAACTTACAGGCCCTGGGTACACGTTGTACCACTTTAATAGAGATTTATAAGTAAATTTAATGTGCCAGTTGGGCATAAGCCAATTTTACAATGTTTTAAGGAGTGAGCACATGTTAGAGACTTTTTAGCAGTGGTAAAGTGCATAGAGTCCCGTAGGCTAACAAAAAACAATTTCCGAAAACAGGAGGGGAGAAGGCAAAAGGTTTGGGGGAAGACCACCCTAAAGGCTGTATGCGTAGGGTACTAGTTGTACCACTGATCCTTCTTGCCCTTTTCCACAATATGGAAGACTATATAGTACCTAACAAACATTCTAAAAAGTGCTTTGCAACAACTCTGGCCATTGCCAAATTGCACATATTGCACCACTGGACAGAATCAACCCTTCCTACCATTGCGAAGTGGATGTCTGAGCTGGTCAGGGTTCGGATGTGAACAGGCTATATGTAGGTTTAATGGTCAGATAGCACACTTCAACATGAAGTGGAAAACTTTTATTATGCCCCCAGTATGTCCAGGATGATGCATCCCTAACTGGCGCCTGCTGTGACCAGGGGGTTGACAGCTTTGGGGTACAATACCCCATACTCCCCCCTTTTCACTTCAGAAGGTCCTACTTTGGTGCTCCCTTTCTGCTCCTTGAAGCTGCAGTGTGTATACATTCATCTACGTTGGTCTGAATGCACTGGGTATAGCCTTGAGGTGGAACTTTCTTCGCAGATTACCTTGTAATTACTCATTGAGGTACTTCTAAGGTGCAGCGAACATACAGATAGCATTATCCTATTTGTCTTCTCCCCCCTGAGCTCTCCCACAGAGGATCCTTCTGAAGTTCATCAGAACATGGACGCTATGCTGAGAGGGCATAGAATTACATACATGTAAGTTTGTTTTAGATATGGCCTTTGTTGGCGTGGTCTCCCCTAATCTTTTTGGCTACCAACCTCATGTTTTGACTTTGTTTTGCTAGCCTTTGGACTGTCGTGCAATGTCAAAGCGCTGTGCTCATCATATACAAACTGTGGATCGGTATATATATGATTGGCTGATTCGAGTTAGCTGTACGTTCCGTGTCTTAGGGTGAGCCCCTTACCAGGGACATGTATCTCTAATGTGCCTCCGTGGGCCTGCCACACTGGTTGTGCCATCCACTGAAGTAGCTCATTGATTGTCCCAAAGGTTTGCCCTGGTGGGCCCTATATGCACAGGTTACCGTTACTTGGTTTAGCATTTAAAAAGCTATGTGCCAAGGTTCTGCATGTCTCTTTCCATGTCAGAGTTCTCCCTGGTGACAGGGTGTGGTGTTGGGGAGAGGTTGGGCAGGTGTGTGTATGCGTTACCTGTAGGATTTGTAAATTACACCGGATGGTGTGTTTGGTACCATGGGGCCAGCTTCGCGCACTGGATTAGCATGAGGGGGTTTAGGGAAAGGCTGTTGAGCGTCACTTCTTACAGGAAGAATAGTAATAGTATAGTGTTTGGTATCTATGAGTTTGTAATGACAATTATTCTCCGGTAGTGGGAGGGGGATTAACATTGCTGTGATGGAAATGTCACTTTGGGAAAGAGGTCATTTCTATGCTCGTGGCTCTGTGTGCCTGTGGCCTGTCTCCTAATTTACAACAGGGTGTTAGGGGGGCAACCATTTCTGATAGAGGGCCATAAATGGAGGGGTTCATGGGAAACTACGAACCTTTGACTCTATAGGGCCTTTCTGAGATGGTTACGTGGGGGTGCATTCCGAGAGGCAGGGTCTTGGCCCACAAGAGATTATGATCAAACCTCCTGGGTAGGATGGCAGAGAGGACACAATTTAGAGAGGGCCTGTGCATTTCTAAGGTAGCATTTTGAACTGATTGTATCTACAAAGCCCATGGTGGATATAACTACTGGGGCTTCAGTCTCTGAAAGTAGAGACACCTTTGGATTTGGAACCATACTACGCTGGTTTGATACAGGGACATTGAAATGAGGAATCATTAGGGCAAGAGGGACTGTAACTGGACTATCCACAGACTTGTGGTGGCTTGAAGCGTGTTGTGCTCCAGGAAGGAGACTATCACTTGGTGGATTTTGCCTCGGTGTCGCTGACCTGCATCTAAGTGCCGATTTTTGGCCTATGTCTCAATATACTCTCCAAGGCCAGTGAGCTGGCCTACTGTCCACGAGATCCCAGGGACACAAAGGATCTCACCTTCTCCATGAGATTGCAAGGATAGCACTGGGTGCAGTGGAGACAGGTAGAAGTGATTGTGATGTGACAAGGACTGTCCTGACATACACCATCATCTTGCTGTGCAAGAGGAATCTATGCACCAAGATCAGCTGCCATCTGAGGTGCAAGAACTTGAGGATTTCAAGCAGTGCAGGGGAACCTTACAGAGTCTGAGGGACTTATGGTTGCAACCAGGGGACCTGTGCTCTCTTGTGCTCCAGAGTGTGTGGTGTCCAAGGGGTGTTGGGGGAACCTGACCTGGGAACTGAGACTGCCTTTGGCCTCCAGATCGGGTGGATGCCAGTGCCTGACATTGCAGCCTCTGTCAGAGATCGCTGGCTCTCTCTCCCGGGGTATTATGCCACAGGGTGCTTTGTTGTGGAAAACACCATGCTGAGACCTTGTGGGCATCTGCAGCTGACTGTAGAGGGTCTACGGCAGGTCACACTTCTGCTTGAGCCGTAAACATTTCTCCAGATGGGGAAGCGTGCCACAACTTTTTGCCCATGGGGATAGCAAGCCCACACTCGCGCAGGTGCCGTCAGGCTCCTTGAGTTCTAAGACGGATGGATGAAACTAAGTAACTAGTTCTTTCTATGTTAGGTGGTTCTGACTGTCTAGTCAACAGGGTTCCAGTAAGGGCAGTGTATATAGTTCGCTGGTGGAGTTGAAGGACTGAGAGGCAGAGGCTGGTGACTGCAATGGGAAAGATCAACAACTGCACATAATTTTAAAGTATATATACAATGTGTGTTTTGTTTTGATTTCAATAGAGAAGTTTGAAAAGTGGTTATAACTGTAGAGTGTATATACAATGTGTATCTCGTTTTGATTTCAGTGTTTTTATACATGTGGTGTGGTATATTTGTGGCGAATGCAGTGTGTTGTGAGGGGGGTTCTATGCCAATACTTTACACTCTAGCCTGAGGACAAGCCTGACTGCTCAGTGCCAATCTACCAGAGGGTGAGCACAGGGTGAGCACAGGTTATCGTACAAGTGTATCATACTCATCCTATTTGGAACAGTGAATTCTGACTAGCTTCGATGTGTCTTAGCCAGCCCATAACCACTGGGTATAACAGCTTGTTTGATAGCATTGTTTATATGCTTCTATAACTCAGCAGCTGGCTGTGCCGGTAATGCTGTGAAGACTTGTTGTAGAGGATTTACACATTAAAATCTTAATAAGGAATTGTTTAAAAAAATTACTTTCCCACATTTCTTCAGCTTTGCGGTTGTAATTTAACCTTAGCTCACCCCAACCTATGTAAAGCACGTCTGTTACAAGGTCCCCTGAATGTCCCTAATGCAAAACAATGCTCAGACGAATTACCTGGACCACAACTTCTATTTAATTTATGCAGAAAACTGAAGAAAAAATTTTGGGGGTGAGAAATCAATTATTATATACAATAGCAATTTTCTAATTATTTGAATTGTTTATATATACTTTGGACCAAATACCTTATTTGTTTAAAAAAACAAAAATATGTTCCTGCATTGCATTTCAGAATAAAATAACTTGAATATAAATAAAGTCAGTGTTTATTTGAACAAATAACACTGCTGTTTGAATTTATGGGAGAATCAGAAGCATTACTTCAAAATGTATTTATTTTATTTATCTATTTATTTATTTATAACGTTTTATATAGCGCGAACCTGAACCAAGAGGGTATCAGAGCCCTTTACATTTAGGATTGTTGCGTTACAAGTTACAACAGATACAAGAGTATAGTAAGGTACAGTACACATAAACAATGTTTCAATAATTCGAAGGAGGGAGGGGAGGAAGGAGTAAAAGCGGGGAGACAAGGAGGAACAATGCCCAATGTCCGGCTGGGTAGGGGACGGTCAAGGGGGAAAACCAGGGCCAGATTCCTCATTAGCTGTCAAGCAGCTCCACCGGTCATTCGTCATGTTGTTCAGGTCTCCGCGTTCAGGAAAAAACAGATTTTAGTTTATTTGAATTTGTGAAGATTATATAGCGCTATCTAGACCCGGAGGTATCAGAGCGCATAACGTTGCATTAGAAGGTACATCAAAAGGATTATAAAGCGCTGGCTAGACCCGTAGGTATGAGAGCACTATAGCAGAGGAACATTGCGTTACAAATTACATCAGTTACAACAGTATAGTAAGGTACAGTAAACAAACAACGCGGTTGAGAGAATTGATAGGAAAGGAGGGGAGAAAGGAGCCATAGCAGGGAGACGAGGAAGAACTGTGTCAATGTCCGGAGAGACAAATAGAGAGGGAGAGGGGAGAGGTGGAGTGAGAAGGGAGAAGACGAGGGGTAAGACGAAAAAGAGATAAAGGGAAAGTCAGCCCAAAGACTGAGTGGGTAGGTGACAGCCGGGGAGATAATCCAAGGCCAGTCTCCTCTATAGCTCTCTTGGAAGCTCCAACGGGCATTGGTCAGAAAAATGGAAAGAAAGGAGACAAGGAAAAGACAGAACAGCAGAAATAAGCAGGAGAGGCAAGACAGGGAGAAGGGGAGAAACAGTGTCCAGGGTCCGGCTGGGCAGGTGACGGTCTGGGGAAAAACCAAGGCCGATCTTCTCAATTAGCTGAACAGAGCAGCTCCACTGGGCATCGGACAGAATGCTCGATATAGCACTGGCTAGACCCAAAGGTATCTGAGCGCTTTACATAAGTTTCCACAAAATTAAACAGTACATTAGAATCAGGTAACATCAGTTGTTAGAAAAACATTTCAAGAGCATAGAAGCGAAGAAGGGTAAGGGGGCAGGGAAGGTGAGGAAGGGGAATATAGGACAGCGAGATGAAAGGATGTCTTCCCCGAGACCGGCTGGGTAGGTGACGGCTAAGGGCGAAGTCCAAAGCCCATCTCCTCTTTAGCTATCAGGTAGCTCCACCGGACCAGGGCCAAACAGCAAGGTCTCGGTTAAGAAGCAAAACATTTTAAAGAGTATAGGAAGACAAGAAAAGTGGAGCGTAGAGGGGGTGAGGGAAAGGAAAAGGATAGGGGGAGAAAACGACAGAGACAAAGGAAAGTCTGCCCAACGTCCGGCTGGGTAGGTGATGGTTGTGGGGGAAATCCACAGCCCAACTTCTCTTAAGCTAGCAGATAACTCCACCGGGCATCAGTCAGATAGATCGGTCTCAACGGTCAGAGGAAGGTCCCAAAGTCATTGTCAAGGTGGGTGAGCCAGGATGGGAGGGTGGAGGTGGAGCACCTCCAGCCTCGCTAGAGTAACCTCAAAGTGCCAGTCCAGGGAGTGCAGTGTGGGTGGAGGGGGTTTCAGGGTGAGGAATAGCAGAATAGAAGGTGGGAGCCTAGGCGTTTAGTCTGGGAAAACACAAGGGCCTCCTGTAAAAAGGATAATACCCTAACAAGGAAACAACTTATTTGGGAAACAAATTTGCAACGAGCGTAGTGCACAATAATAAACTGTGTAGCAGTTAGACCTTAGAACCGTGATCGAATTATACAACCAATATTGCTGTGATACAAAAATATACCTTTTTTATTTTACTTCTTTTTTTCTTCTTATAAATTACTTCAAATATTATAAAAAACATACATACGTATGATCAATGCTTTTTTCCATAACATACACATTCTAGATCCTTCTCTATATACATTTAAACCACAAGTTGTTGCAAAGTATGATATACCTGTGAGGTATAAATGCCTTCAGCTAGTAAGTAAAAACAGTCACAGTTGATCTGGTACAATATATCTAAATGTTGTTCAATTAGACACAAAACATATGTCAATTTCAAATAAACTGACTGCAGTTGTCGATTGCCAGATACCACATATGCACTGATTTTCAGAAGACACTGGTTACAGATCTTTACTATCACCAACGCTTTTCGGCAAAAGCCTTCCTCAGGGTTTTCATACCAGTGGTTTACTAGAATGGAAAAAGATTTTACTTCAATTTATTATGCAAAATGCTATAATGGTCTATGGTCCAACTGCAAACTACAATAATAGCATTGAGATGTCTCATTAGTGACTATCACCCTCCCCTATATACATGGTCAACAAGGTTCAGAGGTTCAAAGGTTCCAGTTCCGCTGTAAAGTGCAACAGTTTTTATTAATACAAAACTTGTGAACATATAACATACAAAATCTTATAACACCCCTATTGAGATATTATTTGTCCAAAATGTTGATACTACACAGATGTAAATTAGTTCTTAGTTTTTCCCTTTTGGGTTTATATACCTGACATAGATGTCAATCATCAGTTCAACATAGACACTAGTCTTATAGACTAGATGTTATTTCTAACTCATGCTTTCAGTCATCTTTTCAAGGTTGTTGGTAATTTAATGTTATCGCGGGATGTTATTTTCCTAGGTTTCTCTTTATGCCTCTGCTCCAATATGCTGGAATTTATGGGGCAAAGAGGTATGTTTCTATCTGTAAATATACTCCATTTCATTTTCTGATGAGCCCTGACATCTTTGTGCTAACATTTGTATACAAATGATTGCATTTAATGGCTCCTTACCAGATCTATTTGGTTCACTTTCCTCACTTCAATATATGTATCTACTGGATCAAGGAACTTCACTGTACACGCACATAATCAATATTGGTATGTCACTGCAATGGTAAAATAATGTATATTAACAAATGTTTCTATATATGGAATCCTGATTATTATATCTATTAGTTACTTACCCAATCTTTCGTTATTATGTCCTTTGATTGCTTGTGTTCCAACATGGGATTCAACATTTAGACCATTTGTGTGGAGGCCAAGATGAGGTCAGGCACCCAGGTAGTTTGCGATCCCTCAATTGCTTCATCCTGATGATCGTGACTCCCACGGTTGATCTATTGGAGCCATGCATCACCTTGAGTGAAAGGACTCTTCCCTGCTTGTTGTTGTTGCTTGTTGTTTGAGCAGAGCAGAGTGGCAGTACACAAGTTTAAATTCTTCAGTGCAGCTGCGTTCGTATCACCGGGAAAAAAAATACAGCTTTTTTTTTCCAGAGTTTTATATAGCGCGAACAAGACCCTAACCGAATCAGGTATCAGAGCGCTTTACATAGCACCAGTTAAGTTACATGAGGACGGACACACATTCATTTTAGGCACGGGGAGATTAAGTGATTTGCCCAGAATCACAGGAAGTTTTGGCGTCGTTACCGAGACTCGAACCCAGATCCCCAGGTCTGAGGTCGAGTGCCCTAGCCGTTAGGCCAACTCCTCTCCCTCTCAACTCAACTACTGCTTCTTGACTTTACGGATACGCCATCTTAGGGTCAGGCATCGTTCTTAACCCCTTCTATGCTGATGCTGGCCCCCGTCCGTCATGCAACACGGTGGGCGTGTGCTGATGACGGCTGGGGGCCGTCATGATCCCGCCCACTCTTTAGAAGTGCCGCACAGGCACAGAATCGCGGCCGCGCCTGAAGGGTGAATTAATTCACCAAATAAGAGGAGACAGTCCCTCTGACTAGCGGTGCACTTAAGCCACTTGCAGTGCTATAGTAGCGGTATTCACATCCCCGCTGTAAACAGATCACATTATAGATTCACGGCTGCCATTTTATGGTCAGACCTCGTCACCAAAGGAGCACCGTAAAGTCCATGAATAATATTTTAGGTTTCTCCGTAAAGAACACAAAGAATTGGTTCAAATAATATATATGCAGATATGTAGAGTGCAATATGTTATTTATTGCCATTGCTTAGCATGAGGAGGAACCATGACTCGCTACATGAGAAGCCTTGCATAAGGTCATGCCTTCCGCTCCCTCAATAGTGGTAATAAAAAGCATATTGTACTCTGCATATATAGTTGATTCAATGACACTTTTTTACGTGTATTTCCCTTACAATAAAGTAACCAAAAAGCAGTATACAAGGTACTACATTGGGCAATAATATTAACTGAGATCAAAAAGGGACACTTGTCTGTTGTTTCTGTATCCTATCTCAAAAAAGCTCCTTTATATCCCTAAAATCTGTCAAGAAACTGACCTTTAATTTAAAGTTCTGACTGTTGACTCTCCTTTTTCTTTCAAAATAATTTCTTCTTCCCTTCCATCCTCTGCATGCCTCCTATCCCTTCGCACAGCCTACTCTGTAACATGCATTTTAGCCTTAATCTTTATTATTACATTACTGCCCACAAAACATTCCCAATTGCCCTACCGCTCCTCCACTGAAAGTCCTATCCATGCTACCTAAGACACCTAACCTCCTGTGGCTCATCCATTATTCCTACCAACCATGCGCCTGTGTCACCTACCACCCCCACTAAAGATCACAAATAACTTCTATCAATTTAATCAACACAATAAACTGGAGTGAAGGGGGACTTCAGACTATATCCAATGGTCAACAGTAACCAATAATACTTGCAGTAATCACTAACCCTGGGTTCCAGAGCATCGTGCTGCCCGGCGTAAAGTACTCCAGTGCCTCGTCAGGGGTAGAAAGCGCTATATAAATGTAATTACAGACTGTGGTCGACACCATTAAGTACAGACGGTCACATATCTTGCAAGAGTAAATAAAACAATGCTTGCGGCCCTACAGATTACATTCTTCTAGATGTGAAAAACGACACTGACTAAAGTAAAACCACACTGAAGAGACCTGTGACTATTATCTCACTTGTTTCCCGTGTACAGTAATTGCAGAACGTAATCTGTAAGGCCACAAACATTGTTTTACTTTTCAGTGTACTGTAGAAATAAACGCGTGGATTAGCACCGTTGTTCTAAATAACATATTTTATGTACAATAACACACGCACACATTTATATCATTTATGCGTGTCTGTAAGCAACATTGCATTCAGTGCAAATATTTTTTCGTGTGCTATAATCCAGAGAGTTTATAAAATATCTGTATAAAGGATTGCCAATTACCGTAATACGTGAGGGACCTTAGTCCTCCAGCACCCATCAATACCATAAGTTAATTACATAAAGTCTATCGTTGATCAATGTAAAGCGTAATTGGTTAGAGCAATCATGTTCTAATTAATCTGCTTTCTTTGAGGGATCTTTTATAAGAAGAGTTCTTCTCATGGCCTTGCAGTTCATGGAGGCTAGCTATGATTTTGTCTAGTTAAGCGGGTGACTTGAGTCCTAATCGTCGCTTCTCTATTTGAACACAATGTTTAATTTGCAACAAATAATTTGCCTCCTCTTGCCACAGCCCCGCTTTGAAAGAATTGACATTGTTTAAGAACTGGGCATTTACGTATAAAATGGGCGAAATTTTACATATATATATTATCTGTGCAGATGCACTGATGGAATTCATTGCCATTGTTGAAGGGTGGGGGGGGGGGCGTAGCTCAGGAGATGCTTGTTTCGATGCGTAAATATTATAAACACGTTATTTTATTCGTTAGGTTCAAACCAGAGGGTGCTGCTTCGTCCTGCCACTCGAGTATATTTTGTACTTGAGCAGGAGCTTTCACAAATGAGCGGATGAGACCTGCTGCAACCGCCCGCGTTGAGAAATCTTGCTGGGAGGTGGTCTAGTGCTGGATACTCTCGCTAACACTCGCCAACTTAACGTTGGCGAGCCGCATGAGAGAAAAGACTCTGGGGCTTATTATCAAGAAACGGCGTTAAAATTATCGCTGTTTTGCTGCAGAAAACTGCTGCTAAAGCGGCGATAATGGGCTTGATAATATGCCCTTGAGAATTCCCATAGAAGCCCATGTTCTGGTGTCAACCTGGGCTTCTATTGGAATTCTCTAAGGCATATTATCAAGTCCATTATCGCCAATTTAGCGGTAGTTTTCTGCCGCTAAAACGGCGATAATTTTAACGCTGTGCTTGATAATATGCCCCCCTATCACGTGGCTGTTGGTGACCTTATCCCAAAACTCCACACTCTAAGCAGGTCAAAACTCCTCGAACTCCACTAGAAGAGCAGAGTTTACTCTCTAACCCTAGCTGTGAGGTCAAGTGTCACATCTAGTTCCTCCTTTAATGTTTCTAATAGCTGCCTTTAGCAACACTGCACCTTTGGACAATCCGATAGAAGGTGGACAATATCATCCCCTTCTCTGTCACATCTCCATCATCTAGAATGCACACACTGTTTGGCCATTTGGAGTTTAACAGGGAACCAGTGCCAGCAATGGAGCTTCTTGCTTCTTTTTTGGCTGTCTTGATGCTCGCCCGATTACGATCCTGGCGGGAACTCGGATACAAGACCATCGCTGGACCACTGCCACCGCCAATACTACTGATACCACAACGACAGTGGGAAAGCCAGAGGAAGGACTTGGAGGCAGTCCCGTCAAGGTCCCCACCATCTGGATTACAATCTGCTTTGCATGATCAATAAATACTGAATACAGCCCAGAGATGGTACCCCACAAAACTGTTACAAGTATATATGTACGACTGGAGTGGGGAGAATGTCAATATGCACAGCCTTTTCCCTAAATGCAAACGCGGTGCCCCCACTAGTTGCATGTACCCGCTATCTTTGCATGTTTGGGAGGTTCTGCTGGTGCTGTAGGTCTAAGAATGTTTAAAATTCCCTGTCCTTGATCGAGTTGGTCACATGGTGTATATCACAACTGTTTGACTTGACCCTTTTTGACAGGTTCATCCCTAAACTTTTTGCCTTTTCTGTGACCTGGTGTTGGTGGTTTTAGGCCTCAGGGCACTTTAGCACTCCTGTCCAGTGTAAAGTGCGTACGCTCTCTGTGTTACATTGGTGAGATTGGCCTGCCCTCCCATAGGAATGCATTGGGGATTCCCTGATCAGTGTGTCAGTGGTAATTCCTAATATGGGAGGTGCAGAGTGGTCGAGTTTAGTATGTATGAAATTGTAAGAATAAATGCTGTGCAATGGTGTGCGCAGATTTATTATGGCTATTTGAGAAATGCCACTTTTAGAAGTTGGCATTTCTGTGTGCTATGTGTCTGCCTGCCTGATGTGAATTGCATGTCTGGCTTGTGAGTGAAAGGGGTTGGGAGGTGTGTGTGGCTCCTGGAGGGGCAGGGTGAGTCAGCACTAGGCTGAATTGGACATCTGTGCTGGGAGTAGTGGGAGGGGTAATCCCCTGACTCAGAATAGGACTGTGCCCAGCCTGTACAAAGCTGGCTCCGCCCCCTGTGGTGTATCTGATCACCTAGCCCCCACCTGACAAAGGGGAGAGGAGCATGGAAAACAAAGTGCTCCAATTCCCCCTGAACCAGTTGCATCTGGTCCCCCAAGCCCTCCACTGCACACAAAGAGATGGTATGGTATAAATGTAAGGGCTGTGACCCCTTGTTTTTGTTCTGTGCCTGTTCCTGACCTTGCTGGGGCATGCTGCTGCTGGGGCCCAGGAGGAACCACCATGAGGGCTTGTCTCCCTGGGCCCAGCATTGCCCCCTTGATCCCTAAGAACTTGCTGGGACCTCTTACGCCCTGTGAGCGCTTTTCTTTTTATATTCCAGGGCCTTAAGGACTTTGACTGCATCCAGCGCCTCGTGAGCGCCATATTTTTATTCCACCAGAGGAGGGGGGGGGGAGCTTGGGCTTTACAGCGCGGTAGCGCTTTGAGAGGGAATACCCATCGTAGGGATTCCCCGTGATGCCAGGATAATTGCGGGTGCTCACCACGCTTATTTTGGTAATAATTACGGGTGCCCACCCCGCTGATGCTTTTGCTCTAATTGCGGGTGCCCACCCCGCATCTTGGTGAGAATCACCACCGCTGCCCGAGATCACCAAAACCGGAAGCCAGGCGGGTCTGCCTGACCTGGGGCGGAGCCAATGGCCGGAAGAGAGGGGAAGCTCGGCTGCGGGCGGAGAGGAGGACGGGAGCCTACCCTGCATCCACGAGCTCCACATTGAAGTCCCGGGTCCCAGGAGGGGGCCCGAGTGAAGGGAGGAGAGGTCTGGATCGTCAGCGGGGCTCCCATGTCTGGGGGGGAAGCATCCGAGAGAGGACCGGACCAGTGTCCCGAGGGCTCGCCCTGCCCCGCAGCCTTCTTTGCGACCAGCCGCTGGAGCGAGAGAGCGCCTCAAGTGTTGCTGCACATGCCGGGGAGCCTGCAAGCCGGTGAGTGGGGGCTCGGTGTGCACCTTGGTAGTGCCGGTGGAGGCACAGTGAGGGTGCTTGTATTGAGCAGCCCCACCGGAAAGCAGACTGCTCCAGCGATGGGGGCAGATTAGTTTGTCAGAGCACCAGAGGGGGGGGGGGGCAGCATGCGTGGGCCTATTTGTGCATTCCCAGCTGCACCGCACCAGCGCGGGCAGCTGCCACTTGGCCACAGTTGTTTGGAGGGCCCCCATGGGGGCTCCAAGTGCACCGTGGTGGCAATTTATGTTGAGAGTCCCAGAGTGGAGCTCCCCCGAGGCACATTGTCGGTACCTGCAGCCCTTGGATGGGCCCTGAGGGGCCTGTGCCCATTTGGGCACCTTTTGTTCTATAGAGTCCCAGTGGGGCTCATCAGGCACAGTTAGTGCCAGTGTCTATTCCTCATTCACAGCTCCATGGCAATTAGCGTCAGCTGCTACGTTTAGGCCACCATTTCTTTGGGGGCATTTTTGTATGAGATAGGAGTGAGATACACTCCTCTGCCCCAGCGCAATTGCACACATGGATTCTGCTGCATTGGCAGCCACCCTGACATTTGGACATAGGGCATTTGAGCCCTCTGAGTAGGCCAGTTGACCAGGGGGACAGTTGGGTTGATAGGGCGCCAGGCCCTAATGTGATTTATGTGGTGTTCAGGGAATGTGATACATGTACTGTAATTTATGTACTGTGATATGTGCCTCTAATGTAGTTTATGTTTATGAGGTTATTTGCATACTGTGGTTTATGCTTGTAAGATTATTCTGCACTGTGATTTATGCCTGATGGGATTCATGATTAGGATGTTATTGTCTAATACGTTTACACTTATGAGGTTATGCTCTAATACGTTTAGGCTTATGAGGTTGGCGCAGAATATATTTCACGCCTAATGTGATACTGTACATAATATGATTTATGTTGCAGGAGGATGCTAAGTCCAGTGTTTGCCAGTCGTTACTGGATGTGTTCTACATTTATTATTGGTTCTACTTTTACTATTTTCATTTTGTGATGGTTCTGACAGTGGCCCAATTGGCCCTGTCATGTGGATATAATCCCCTGTAAATATTGCTTAGTGCCTGTTGGCACAGTGTATATTGTGTGATTACTATTCTAATGTGTTACGATAATAAAAAGGCTTTTTTATATATAACCTTGTGTGGAGTTCCTTTCGTGGTGTGCCTAGTATGTTGCTGCTGTGTGTGTGTTGCGCAAACGCTTTACACATTGCCTCCAAGATAAGCCTGACTGCTCATGCCAAGCTACCTAGGGGGTGAGCAGGGGTTATCCTTGGCGTGTAACTCCCTTGCCTGACAAGAGTGGTGGCCTCTGCCTGGCTTTGGGGCAAGGCTTAGCCAACCAGAGATCCCATTTCTACAAAAACCCTTCCACACAGTCCAATTAACCTCTTCAAGATCCTACCATGACTTTTGTGTCATACTACAGAGACACTTTGTCATGTAGGTATTCCGATATTCCTAACTGGGCCTGCGCTCAGCACAACGCTTCCTGAGAGGAGCATATAATAGGATTATTGTCTGTATGTCAATTAACAGGTATAGAGTAGTACATCGCCAAATCGTCTTTTATGCCTGAAAGATGATGCTCTATGAGAAACCACAAGGGTGCCTCTCGGAAAGTCTTTATCATGTAAACTGAAGGAGTGAGTTAGTGGCGATCCAGTAGCATTCCACATGAGGCGGTCGTGGGCCCGCATTTTCTTAGCCATGTAAAATTTGGAAGCCTCTAACTGGGGCATTCCCCACCACTCCCAAATAAATAACTGGATTTTCTTGCCTATCTGCCACAAAAGGGTTTTCAAAATCATTAGAGACAACATTCTGAAAACAAAGTGAAACTTAGGAACTATGCTCATTTTTACCACCCACACCCTCCCCCATAAAGAGAGTTGTGAATGCTCCCACCTCTTAATATTCACTGTTGTCTTCTCTATCAATGAAGAGATATTGTCATGCATCATATCCACCAGGCCTCTAATACCATAGATTCCCCGGTAGTTTAAGTGTTGGCTTTTCCGTTGATATTCAAAATTGCTCAGGGAAGCTGGTGTTGTGGGCTTGTTAAGGATAGGACTTCACATTTGGACCAGTTGATATGGTCCATCGAGAACCCCAAGAAGAGATCAATCAAGGCCACCACCTTCGTGGGTGTGATAGTGTTAAGGGAAAATCATTAGCATAGAAGAATACTTTGTGCTCTGTCACTGCCATTCTAACACCCGTGACCTCCTCCTCCTGGCAAAGAGCTATAGCCAGAGGCTAGAGGGTATCCCTGCTGCATACCATGTGAGATCAGGAATTGGGGAGACGTGAAGCCCTGGGAACTAACTACTGTTGCAAGTTCTGAGACATACTTTGTAACTACATCAAGAAATTTGGTTTAAAACCTATTCAAACCATAATGGAGAAGGTACCCCATTCCACTTTGTCAAATACCTTTTTAGCGTCCAGTGCGAGGAGTACTTTCTGATCCTCCTAGTCCTTGCCCTGCCAAAGAATATTGGATAGAAGCCTGTGACGGTTGTAGGAAGTACAACTTGGGACAAAGCCCACTTGGCTAGTAAGTTCCAAGGTTATGATACATTTCTGTGAATCCCGAAAATTTTTGCCACGATCTTGGCATCCACATTGATAAGGGAGATTGACCTGTAATTGGTAGTCTCTGTCTGGATTGGGAATAGGAACAATCCATGCCTTATTGAAGTCTGGGGGAGATCGCCAGTGTTGAGAGCCTCCTGGAAGTATTTACACAGGAGAAAAGCGACCAAAGGTTTGGTGATTTTATAAAAGTTCACTAAGAATCAATCCTCCCTCAGTACTTTCCCAGTTTTCAGATTGTCAATCGCTTGTAACACCTCAGTGATTTCAGAGTCCAAAAGGGCTGACTGCTCCTTAGAGAGACTCAGGTACTCCTGATTAGCCATAAAGCTGTCTTCCTCCTTCTGTGCAACAGAAGGCTTTGACTGATAATTTAAAGGGATTGTAAAACTCCTGAGTACTTTCACAGAGATGGGCCAGAATATCCACCAGCTTATTAAGGATAGCAAGGGTGGTTGTGCTCTGTTCCATCTGCTTCAGCTTGGAGGCCAATAAACACCCAGCCTTTTCTCCTCTCCTGCAATGCCTCTGTCGAGGGTGAAACAGAGCTTCTCTAGCATTTGATATGTACTTCACATTCCGGTTATATTTGACCTTCATCAATTCCCTACTGGAATTCCAGGGTGGAAAGGCATACATTCTCCAAGGTAAGATTATCAATTTTAATTTCTAGAGACTGTTGTGCACTGACAACTCATCTTCTGGCTCCCGCTGAATCTCTCATCAGTTCTCCCCACAAACACACATTCCCTTCACCCACAGTTTCGATGTGGATTAACCCGAACCTACATTCTTGTCTAGAAAAAAAGTTGTCCAGGGAGAGCAATTGTTGCTGTGCCTTAGGGTTAGTATGGTGAGGTGTATTAAGGGGCCATGGACCAGGAGGATGGGGGACCATAGATAGATCCAGCATGAAAGCCACCATGGCATCCTCAATTACATCACTGCATGCAGATATACAATATGTTATACAGGGGGAGTTCACGTCATACACTCACAAGAAATTAATTAAGATCACATTTTATGCCGAAAGGCAAAATAACTAGGCCTTTGCGAAAGTTTGCTTCTCAATAGGTTGGGAAAATTATGCAAAATTAGGTTAAAAAATTCTTGTGGTATTTTTCATAAACATTGAATGCAATAGCATTTCTTGCATTCAAAAGTCAGATGAGATACAAACAGAGGAACTGATTTAAGACATGTTTTTGCTCCCACAAGACAATTTTTGCATAACTAGTCTGCTTCAGAACAAAATTGTGTAAAGTTTTGCAGCAACGAAATTCAAATTTCACAGGCATGAGGAAAATTTAGCAAAGACTACAGGTAACCCAACACACTCTATAGGTAATACTGGAGAGAAGGGTTCAGTTACTAGACTAAGGATGAAGAAGCTTATGCTTGGATACCCGTTGTTACTTGCAAATAACATGCATGAAGATATAAATGTACTTAGTTTGGTGAAAAAAACATTCAGTAGTTCTCGAGATATTTGCATTAAAAATATTGCATGGCTCTCAGTGGCTAATTTAGGAGCTATTTAGATGAAGGACTTTATTACGAGTTTGGCGTTCCCGTGGACCACTGTATTAGCGGTTGTGGCCCGAGCACGGTGACCTCAGCAGTCTGGCTGCTGTAGTATGAGTTGGTTGGATTGGCTCTGCGAAGACTGCAGCTGGACTGCCAAGCCCACCAGCAGACCACCGACTGCTGGGCTCACGATCAGGGGAAGGCAGGAATCATAGGATAGTACCGGGCAGTTGCATTGCCATGCGTATTATGAGTTGCCTGTTCCACAAGCGGACCGCGGCGTTCCGACAGCCTGCTTTAGGGAGGCGGTGACAAAGGATTTGGTGTCTGTACTCACCCCTTTCTTCTTCTTCCTTGCAGATTCCAACTTGGATCACTTTCTCCAGGACACCTTCACAGCAGGATCTTTGCCCTGAGGATTACAAGCCTGTTTGCAGCGATCTTCAGGTAAGTCCTTTTTTAACCATATACCCATTGCCAGGACTGCCCACATATAGCCTGAACCCCAGAAATTGGCTAATGATATTTTTCCATAGATATATCATGCGTATGTGTGCATCCGACACATATGCAGTCGAAATACATGCATAGGCATCAATCTATTTGTGAAAAAAACTTACATGCGCTGCAAGATCCCCGCCGCCACACCACCTTAATGCACCTTAATGTATGTTAAAAAAAACCTGTGAACATTCATTATAAAACCACAGTTAACGTGCAGTGATGGTTATGAAATGATACTGTCATAGTGAGTTAGGTAGCCTGAGCTAGGCCAGGACTACTGTGACATAACATTTTGTTATGACATGTGAGGATTCCAACGAGTGGAGGAGCCAGATTACAATATTACTGTTGACTGCGCCTGGTTTGAGAAGTGAGGTCTTTCTATCTCTGACAGCGAAAGTGGTGTCTTTTATGATGGACACTGGTTCCCGCTACACTATAATACCTAAGTTGTTATATGATGCAACATGGCATGGGTTGGAACGTATTCCTTCAAATGTAGTATTGAAGGGTTATCAAGGGACTCACATTGGAGTTCTGGGGTTTGCAATGGCATTCATTAAATTTGCCGGAAGACACACAAAGGGAAAAGTATACATTTACCAACAGACATAATCACCCAAATAAGCAGGAGCTTTTCTTATTTTGACTTCTCGTCCTTCTTTTTGTGTGCTTTCTTGGATACAACCACTTTAATTCACCTTATTCTTATTATTTGTCTGTGGTTTATCAACATCCTTATCATCCAACATTAACCATGGCATACTTCCATCATCAATATTTTTAGGCCCATTTCTCCTGTGCCCTTCCACTGATACAAGGCCACTTCTCTTAAATTCCAGGTTTGGCTATTGTCCAACCAGACCCAATTACCTCCCACCATACATACTCCATATGGGCCTCTGAATTTGGACAAAACCTTTATGACTCCCCCCAGCTTGACTTTCTCCCAATCCCCTACCTGAATGAACTTCCCTTGACTCCCTTCTCTGCCAGCAGGCACATGCAATTAGCATGTACCACTGGTGTTAAAATGCAGAAGGCTGTACAAGAGATGTCATATTGCACCACTATACACGTGGGAACTGGTAAAAGTCAATTGGAGATGATGAGGGGTGATGAGGGACAGGCGCCCTGGCAATAAAATGGTTCCATCGTGGATGCATGAGAAAGGTGCAGAGGGAGATCTGAGTGCTGGCAGAAAAAGGAGTCAAGGGAAGTTCATTCAGGTGGTTGATTGGGAGATAGTCAAGCAGGTTGCTGCTGTGAGGTGACCCCATTCATTAAGTTCTCTAAATGCACTCTGTAATACACTCAAACCCCAGCACGGGAGCTTAATGCAAGCCATTATCAGTGCCTATTTTGTAAAACAAATCATTAAAAAAGGGACGCAACTGCTACAATTAACCATCCAGGCAATTAGACGGGTAATTTATATTACAATATAATAATTATGTGAAAACGACCCAGTATTTTGCCCTCTGTCAAGCGCAGGTATGAACCAATTTACCAATTCTGAGCGGAAGGAAAAGACAATTTATGACTCACATATTTCTCCCAAATTTGACTGGGAAACGTGTTTATTGAGTATGAAACAAACCTGTCAGAAACTGTCACATTTTTATTTGTTAACTGTCACATTTTTATTTGTTGCTGTTGTGAGCTCTTGCCAGAAGTGTACGCGCAAAGAAATTCACATTGTTACTTTTATCAGCTATATTGTACTCCAACAGATGAAAAAGCATAATTGCAGAAATCAGTAACATTGTAGTGAGAGCAAAAATATTATACCATGCATGTTTAAGGATTCCTTCCTTATGCATTGCCAATTACTGTGTAATTTCATTACTGTTTTCAATTGATTTACTATCTAATTTTATTACTGTTTTCAGACTTCAGAACATATTGAAGGTAAAAAATACAATAATTTGTACAGTGATAAAAAGAAACAGAATATAATTGGAATATTCTATATACATGTGTGAAGATTGCTTTTCATAATTCTTAAGCGTATGGTTTTTGTGAAAATAAAAATAAATTGTACATTTTCTATATATACGTGACTCCGTTGTTCATTATACACAGCCCGTTATTATGTATAAGTTTTGGACTATTTGGTTTTTAGTACGCTGTGGGCCAATACTAGTCTAATAGGGAGTTTGTTTGTTTAGTGGCTAGCTCAGAGAGACACCATTCTGCTGTTTTGTATAGTTTCAAAGTACCGATCTCTCTCATGGAGATGGCTGTGAACATAGGTCCTCTTGCCATGGGGGTCAGGTAACATTTACATTTTTCTCAATTCTTTCCTCAATATCCTCTTGCTTCCTTCTTTGACTTTGTGAATGCTCTTGGCCAGCTTATGATGGTACCTCTCATGTTGACTTTATGCACATCCCAGATAATTATTCCCTGGGAAGCTTCCTATGTTAAAATTCATAAACCATACTATTTTAAATTGAAGTTCTATTATTAAATCTGGTTTAGCTCATGGTCCAGTGATTGCCAAATTTCACACCAACTCTTTTTTTTATAACATATCTATATTGACATTTTGTATTTAAACACTTTACTGTATGCATATAAAACAGATTTTCCAATTACATGCCTCTCTTTTTTTTAACATTGGGCAACAATTTACAAAGTCCATCTGGATTCTACAATCTGATTATTGGCTTTTGTTTTGTCAGGACACATTGCACTATTATAACTGTACTTTATAAACAGTTCAGTAATTCACAATTGCTAATACTTCAGGGTAAATCTTGTTCTCTCAAGCCCCTCTCTTTCGAGCAGCTGTCTACTCTAGACCAGAGCATAACCATGTCTTCTATATGTAAGGGATCTGTTTTATAAACCAAACTACCAACAAGTGCAACAAAAGAAAAAGGGAAAGTAATGTATGTGGAGGGTTGTGGGAACGCCCCCGGGGAGAGTTACCATGTTGGGGTATCAGCTAATAGATTACTCTGATGTGTAGAGAGGACTCTTCCAGCCAATCCGAGACCTTCGTATCCCTCTGGGCTTTCCCTTCCCTTATGGCTGGTTTTATCTATAAATTGCCACTTCAGCCATGCAGGCCTTTCCCAGTAATTTGGGTACTGTGCGAGGGTGTACTAATCACTACTGTGCACTCTCACTTCCCTCATTCTCACTGTTTGTTTGCGTCGGGATTTCCCAGGACCTCAAGGCTTCTTTCCATTGGTCTGCTATAGGATGCTTCCTTACTCCCCTCAACTCTTACCAACTCAGTGCTCTGCCCTCAGCGTCCACCCAGCTAATGACATCTCGATTCCAGCTAGCAACCTGTGGTCCGGCGGTGGATTTCCACATCATTAATATCTTCCTCTTGGCTAATCCAAAGGCTATGTCTATTACCCTATCCCCAACTTTCTGGGCATGCGGCCATGGAAAGAGCCCCAAAAAGCAGACCTCAACTAAATTTCACACCAACTCTAAGTCCATCCATTGGGGTTAATGTTCATACAATAATTCTTGGATACTTGATCTGTTTCACCTAATCGGCACATCTGCAATCTGTGAACCAGTAGTAAGGTCTGGACCTATGCCCAACCTTTTTATTGTGAAATGAGTACACTCTCTGTTGTCCCATTCTCATTCTCCAAAAAATCAAAAAGGCGTAAATTGCATATTCTTTAGGCATCTTTCATCGTAGGGGAATTTGCATGCACGTTGTGCAATCTAGTGCATTGTTCATTAAACTCTGCAGAAGTTCAGGGTCATTGACATTTGGATAGGAATAACTGATACTGTCCTAACCTTAATTCACGTATGGCCTAATTAATTGATACCTCCCCTTCTCATCCACCTCTGACATAAATACCTGGTTTCAGGAGTTTCTCCTGATCATGATTGCTACGTGCTTGATAATACATTGTGGGAAATGTAAATTATTGACTAAATCCATCTCTGACTGTGGAACAAAGCTCTGCATTCTCTTCCGTCAGGTGTGTCTCTTGAAGTATTATTAGTTTGGATCAGGATTCCCTTACATATTCCAGGATGGAACTCTCTTTCTTGATTTCATACCATTGACATTCTAGTATACGAAGCTAAATGAGCTTCTATCCATTTTCATTTCTGCGTAGCAGTCGTTCTTCCATGCCCAACATTGCACACCTTCTTAGGGGACCCTCCAGACTTACTTCGGCATCTTAAGCCGTTTGAGTACTCCTCTCTGCTTATTGACTCTAGCCTATCTCTCATGGGTAATCTATGCATCTATACCTTAACTTTCCTTCAGCATTCATTAGAGATGTTGCCTGACTCTAACTTTTTTAATTCCCAGCGGTTTCCTTTACACTTTTAGTAGAGTGTATCCTGTTGTTTCACATGACGTGTAATGTAGCTGGGAACTGTAGCTGCACCTTTGCTCCCAGTCTGTACAACTCAGCCATGTTTTTCCCAGGAGTCCACTTCATATCCTCTGTTACCTGACACAGATGGGACCATATTGAACTATAGAAATCCTTAAAAGAAAGGCTTTATTCTTTGCTGTCATGGATAGCATTGCTTCCTTAACCATGAAGGCATGGAATGTCTTCAAGAATTTCCTGTTTTTAACTGTTGGGTTGAATCTAAATGGATCCCTGTGTACCCCTTGAATCGCTTGCACCAAGTCCAAACTCCTTGTGCTGTTCCAACAAATAGTCCTTCTCGAATGAGACTTATGACAAACATCTTTATATTAATGCCTGCTGTAATTCCTGGACATTTATTACTATAACAGTGATATTCCTAGCCTGTTTTTTTAGTTTCTCAAGTTGTTTTTTCCTGGGTTCTTAAAAGAGCTGTATCCCATGATTTTCTAAGTCTAACAGTGTGTTTGCCAATGCCTCCTCTAATGCTGTTTTTGAACAAGTTAGCTCACCAACTGACTGGTGTCAAAAGTCTTTCTTCTTTCCTTGGAGACTGCAAACCTATTGTTGATTTTGCTCAACATCAATTCCAGGCATCTTTCTCACTGTTCCATTGATAATTGCAGTAATAGCACTCTAACTTGTGACGTCTATTAGACTGAAGCGGCAGCTGATTTGCAGCGAGGATATCTTTTGATGGTAATTATTGCAACAGGGTGAAATGGGCTTGGGTCATCCGTACGCGACTAATGATGGAAGGGCTCTGATTATTAGATATATACCAGCATTAACTATGTGTAAATACGTGGTACGTTTTTTTTACTTGAGTTATGTGCAATATTCCCTGCTCTGTATAAGAATGATGGGTTTCCTTCTGATTTTAGAATGTTATCAAATAGTTAAGATTGACATTCGGCAATAGTCTATAGTAGTTTAATCTATTCTTAAATATTTAAATATTTATTGTATTGTTTTTATTGTTTTTTTTCATATTGAAAAATGTTTTATGTATGCTTTTATGACTTAATTGTCGAATAAAGTTTATGGTATCGAATGCAACAGGGTCGAAACTGTATTGTCTTCCCTTCTCCTCTTTTTCTATTAAAACTTCATCTTGATTAGCTAATCACATAGGGACAAGATTCAGTCGTGGGAAAAGGCTCTTTGCTTGCTAAATATTGGCGCTCATCTGCTCCGCCCATTGGTTCCGATATCAATAGAAATCACCCTGTTGTGCTGTACTCCCTGCTGGTACTCAAGTAATCTGTGTAGTATTTAATACATAGATCTTATTATTCTCTGTTTAACAGTGAAAATCCTAAAACAAAATACCTGAAAGAAGGTAAGGATTTCACTGGTATATGTTTTTTTAATTGATGCAAAGTCTTAAACTACGTACATTTTCTTTATAAGGAGTTTGCTTTCCTTCAATGTCAAATTCCACTTCACATTCTCTGCCTCAGCTAGTACTGATTACTACATTTACGTGATGCCTTATGTGAGAACCTTCTTTCGCTTAGCTTTGTGAGCAGTCTTACAACAAATAATAAGGACTGTCACTTACTATTCGCTATGGGTACTGTGTAGTTGGGGCCAGGTCTGATGTTTGCAGTTTATGTTTGGCTAGAGGCTGGTGCTTCACCATTTGTGAGTGGAGCCAGGGGGATTGAGGGTCTTCGCTTCCCACAGTCATGATCCGTTATTGCCATTGATGTTGTGGGCTTGCTAGTAGCCGACTAGTGCTGCCACTCCCTACATTCCCGGTAGGTGATTCTTGCAGCAGTTCTCCAGGTTCTTATGGATGGCTTCAGCTATATGCACCCAGATTCCAGAGACAGCTGCCTTACAGTGAAAATGCATAGGACCTAGCTGAGGAGAACTTTTCCAAGGTGGTACTATTAAAGACAAATATACTCAAATACAATATCGCAATGTTTGGAACAAGTTACCCAGCAGGTTGGCCCATAAATCTGCTTATGTGTGCTGGAGTCTGTGGTAGAAAGCGTTGGGTCGAGAGGAGTAAGTCAGCACTCACAGCAGCATCTCAGCCTGCCTCCATGTTCCCAACCAATTTTTCTTTGACATGCAATGCAAGAAGTATGGCACCCTCAATGCAGATGATTACCATATGTTTGTGAAAGATCCAACTCTGTATCAGTTCTGGGAAGATATATGTAAGGTAATATCTTAGGTGATAAGACAAGAGTTTGAGTTAAGCCTTATCACAATATCTTGATCGTATACTGGTAAGTAGAACAATTTCGGAAAAAATATCTTTGACACTAATATCGGCAAAAAATAGACAAAATATAGCTTTTTCTAATGTAAATATTGTTTAAAGTAGTAAATCCTAAATCTTTTAATATATCATTTGAATTGAATGTGAATATATTCTGTTAATAGTTAATATTATATATACATAAATACATATATAAATGTATAAACCCATATGTTGATGTATATATTTATATATTTATATACACATACATATAGTGTACCATACTTAATAAAAATATTTATTTTACCTTCTATAAATGTTTTGATATTTTACGTGTAGTGCTGTGAATATATATGTACATATATAGACATATTTATATATATATATTTACATTTAATAACTTTGTTTTACATGATATACATTTTTTATATTTTAAATATATGAATATTTGCTATTCCCACTCCAATCAGAACAGCAGTAGAGGAAGTTTTGGACTTTGGAGGGATAACATTTACCATTTTCACTCCAGTCTGTGCAACAGTAGGGACAGCATTGGATTTCAGAGGGATGTGATTTACTATTCCCATTCCAAACAGCTCAAAAGTAGGGAGAGTGTTAAATTGCAAAGAGGTTGATTTTATTTCTCCTACGGAATTCTAACAAAGAGTATGGAAAGTACTTCACTTCAAACACTTGACACACATAAGGAACACCATGAATGTGTAAAAAATATTCAACTCATAATATAAAAAATATTCATTCACATAAATAGATATATAAATGCAATGCATAATAATATAATCAATTTACATAATCACCATTTAATAAAATAATCGATTATTAATTTGTTAATAATTATAATTACATTATTAATTAATTATTTTCTTACCCTACACCCCTACAAATCTAGCACCCTGCACCTAAAATGTTGCTTACAAAATAAACATTCCACAATTTACATATTTACAATCAAATTCATTATTAAATAACCATTAATAATGAACTGTTAATGGAGTGTTATTTAATTAACATTCCAGCCTAAACCCCTATAAACCTAGCAACACACAAGTAAAGTATAATTGAAATAAATAAGTATTCCATCATTCAAATATTTAAAATACAATTAAACAATTCATTTACAAATACAAATTAATAATTATTTAATTATCAATGTATTAACTTCCCGCCCTATACCTCTACAAACAGCATCCCACTACTGAAATATCAATAAAATAAATCAGTATTCCATATTTTACATAATAAAACTCAATTAGCTAATTAATTAAACATTGTTCATAAATTATAATTCATTATTTCTTAATTAACTTCCCACTCTGGACCTCTAAATAAACAGCAGCCCTCAACTAAAATACAAGTAAAATATATAAGTATTTAATAAATTACATAATTTAAATCAATTACATGATGAATTAGCAGTTAATAATTAATTGCTAATATTTAATACTTGATTCATATTCCACCCTATACCCCTACAAATTTAACATAGAATGAAAAAAATGATATTCAATAATTTGCATAATAAATATAAATTATGTAATACATGCATTATTATTCATAACATTAACTAAATACCTTTCCACCCTATCCCACTATAAACCCAACAATCCACAACAACGCTTAAAATTAGTATAAAAAATAAAATAAAAAATTTGAAATCATTACAAATTAAAATCTATACTTTCAAAAAATTGCTTTCTCTAAACAATGTTCATAAACTATATTAACACATAAATTAATATATCAACTACAAAAACAATATTTTAACCTCAATATTATTGAAAGCAATATTAACAACAGTTTTATTATTTAAAACGATATTGAGCACCTCTGAAAACTATATTCTTTATGACAATATTTGTGCATCATGATACTTGCATTGTATGATATTTATTTTCCAGTATTTCTGCATCCCAATATTTTAAAATTATTTTCTCCAGACACTAGAGAACTAGCTGTTTTTTTTTACCTGATGTTGAAAAGCATCCTTTCCTTCTAATATGTTTCTTTCTATACAAGTGAGTTCAGCCGAGTTTTCCTCTAAAATTTGTAAACCAATTGCTGCGATCATCCAACCAACAGCCAGATGTACTAAGGTCCTAGTCGCAGAAAAAGTGTGGCAATTTGCGAGCAAACTTTTTGCAAACAGAAACTTGGGTGCAGTGCCTGGATACCCTCCCAGGAGACAATGTTGGAGAATTGGGTATCTGACAATGAAGCAAATTCCCAAAGAATTTTATTTCTTTTTTTTAGTACTCAGCTCCTGGTTTTTAACCAAATTTTCCCACAGTTTAAATTCTTTTTTGGGTTGACAGATCAAAGAAAAAAAGCCATAAATGTACCTAAAAATTATATATTTTAAAAAACGTTTTTTTCAGAGTCACCTGTACAGGGTTTCCTTACTGTACCTTCTATACCCAGCCCAGGAATTGATTAGTATGGCTTTTGACCGAATGTTGGGTACAATGTGTTCTGGTGACTTGTAGGCTGGGTGCAGAATGAGGTCAGAGACCAAGTTCTGTGCTAAGAACTTACTGCACATAGAAGAAAGCCATGAGCAGAGGTAATGGGTGTAAGGTAAAATGATGGGCCCCCCATGCAGAATGTGAAAAGTGACCCCTGAGTTTCCCCTATCTAACAGTCATTGATTGGCCTTGGACCAAATAGGGCCCCTCCGAAGCGTTTGGTGACCCCTGAAGGGTTGGGTGCCCCTGGCATAGAGGCTCTGAGATCATGGGAGTTGGTTGCGCAGTATGCTCTCTGCCCCAGTCAGCATTGAGAGCATGTTACGCACTTCACAATGGGTTATGAAGGCAAGGGTACTAGGCATCCCGATTCTGCTTTAAATGGCCAAATTGGTATCTCTCTTTGGTGCATGCCAAAGTATAATCTCATAAAAAAAAGTAATGTGATGTGTCAGTCATAATATATGGAATTGTGTCTATGTACAAAACCTCAATCTGCTCTGACTCACCGCTTCTCAGAGCTTTATTGACTAAGCCTTGACAGCTAGGCTACTATGATAAACCATCACATTGCCATGTAGCACATTGACTCAGCTGGACCGCTCTCTGTTTGGTTACATACCATGTCTGGTACTGTCTGGTGCAAGTTCCTAAAATGCTTCAAGATGAGCAGAGGGACATGCAGCTGTGTGCAGAGAGTGAGAAGTGACAAGAATGGAAGGCAGGTGGGTGGTCCCAGTGAGCAGCATGGTAAGATGATAACTCCATTCCACCCTCTCGAGCCTGTTCCATAGTGTGCGCTTCTGCAAACAGACCGTGGATCATTACTAGACTCATTAGCTTTGATGATTGTCCACCATTAACCAATAAGGCTTCCTCCATCCATTTTGTACCCCTAGCTATCTTAAATACTTTATTATTCTTGCTGTATTATTGTTTTATCTCCGCCATTTGTCTCACCTACTGCCACTTCTGCATTAATCATGCCCCCTTATCATTCTTGCTTCCTTATCACCTTTACGTTTTGTATTACTTCTTGCCTTCTTCTTTGCTCTAGCATCCCTGTTAATTTCACCTCAATCTGCTATTTTGCTCTTCTACATACTCTTTTCACAGCCATCTTTTTCATAAATCTCTGTTGTCTTAACTCCTCGCCTCGTTTGACAGTCCTGTTTGGCATGGCCGTCTGAGGCGATATAGGTGCCCATGCATCAAGGTAATCCTTTGCGATTAGCAAATAGTGAATTTTAAGGATTTGCTATTTGGTTATCACAAATGCCTATGCATGAAGGATTCACAAATATTTTTGCAAATCCTTGACATTCTCTAATAGCGAATCGCCAAATTAATGCATTCCCATTCATTCCTATGTGAATGGGAATGCATTCGCAATTTTGATTACCAAATTGATAATCGCAAATTACGAATGCAATTGCAAGGGTACTAGGGGGTCTAAGGCCCCCCAATGCACCCCCAATGAAAGTAAGTGTGCACATGTGGCGCACACAAATGCCCTAAGGGCCCTATGTGTGTGCGCCACATGGCAATTTGAAAAATTCACTTTTGTCTATTTTTCAGAGGGTTCACAAATTACCATCAACTTGAAATTGATGGTCATTTGCGATTCCTAAATGCAAAGTTGCATTTTGGAAATGCTAAATGCCCCGCATTTTGGGAATCGTAAATTGTGATTCTCTAAATGCATTAGTGAATTAGGTAATTGCAAAAATTGTGATTACTTATTGTGCAAATGCAATTCCTTTGATGCATGAAAAAAGGCAATTTACCGGTCGCAAACAGGTTGATTTTGCGAATCAGCCCATTTGTGACCATTAAATGGTTGATGCATGTGCCCCATAGAGATCATTGTCAAAGTCCAATCTTAATCTTCCTTCTTGTTGTGACCAAGGAACAGATTCCCTGCCCGTATCATCGTCATCATCTCAAAATCAATGGAATCACCATGTCTTGCAAGATCAGACTGAATTAGGGATACCAAGAGACTCCAGGTCACCAAAAACAGTTTGCTTCCACTCTTGGCCCTCAAATGATCAATACATGATCAATACATTCTGGGAGTTGCAGTGTTGGATCAAATCAATTGCAGCAATTGAATAAACACATCATGAAACAATCATTTGTTTGAAAGCGAATCTTGAAGCAGACAAATGTATGTCCTTGTGACAAGAAATCATCAGGTAACAGTGGGTATGAGCACCTGATAATGTTTATGATTGTTCATACGTAGGACGGATAAAGTAGTATGTTGTTATGTGGAGAGGCAGAGCTCCTTGAAAAGAGGTGTTATCAGGACTTTTCAGAATTGCTGAGGTGGAAGAGCAAAATCGATAATCATGGGGATGTTGCTCCTGAACAAAGTGTGCTTAGATGGAGCACCCCTCTCCCCTTGTCATTTTTTTCTTTGCTTTGCTCATCTCCTATCTGGTAAAGTCCTTCCTCTGTGTTTTTCCTCTTCCAAGTACTCGGAGATACTGATGCTGATGAACCTGTAATGATGCAGTAGGTCTTGAAGTGAGATAGACCTGAAGAAGGAACCAATTAAGTTATTTCAGTATTGGAGTGATATAGTAGCACCTGTTGAAGCTTTTGGATGAGATGTGCTGCAGCTTGTAGGATGGTTTCTAAGGTGACCACGATGATGCTGTTAACGCTATTGATCAGGATATTGCCTACGCCCAGCACTCTGTTTAGAAGCAGGCTTTGGGTCGACAGTGTTTCACATTTCCAAGAAAAAGAACTGATACATGTGTGAAATAAACTCCTGGTAAATAGAATTTAATAAAGATTGCTGCAATTCCAATAATCTAAACTTTCATGCAGACTGCCAATACTAAAATGCAATGGATGATTTGTGTGGTGAAATTCCATGCGTAGAGGGGAAGTAGTAGACGTAGCCGAGTAGTGTCTTTGTAAGTTATTTATTAAGTCCATAACATCAGTGGTATCAGCCCTACCAGGAGCAGCCTCTATGCTGCTCAGCCCATCTTCAACTGTCAACACTCACACCAGGCACCCAAGCATTCCACTTATGTCCATCGCACCAACATTCCATACAGAACACTCACACTGGCTGAGTAGCTAGGAACCAGGTAACAAGGGAACATAATAAACACAACAGGAAGATATCACATATCTTCTTCCCTTAAAATTTAAAATGACCTAAACTGTACAAAAATGGAAACAACTATGCAAAATAATGTACAAATGAGGGAAATAGTCTAGAACCCAGGGATGCAAGGTAAAACACCACATCACGAGAACAGATAGTAAACAAAGGAGGAAAGGAGAATGAAAAGATACACACGAAAGATCACCCATCATCTCTCTTAATATTAAAAACAAATAAAATACATTCCAGTACGTTAAACTCACAAGAACAAAGTGAGATAACAGCACATGGATAGACATGTAAACTGGACTGAAGAAAGATATAAAAGGATCATCCAACATTGCAACACAAAACGGGGCAAAGCACTGTCTGAAGAAAAATAGGAGTAACATATTCCGGAACTCTACCACTATGGGTGGACTGCTCCCATTAATTGTGACTGTTAGATTTGGGTATCTCTTGTTGGCAGAGGTAGGTACCTTTGTCCAAATAGGGACCCTTGCGTCTAGTCAGGGTAAGGGGGTACACTCTTAAAATAACCCCTGCTCACCCCCATGGTAGCTTGGCACAAGCAGACAGGCTTATCTCAGAGGCAGTGCGTTAAGCATTTGTGAACACATACAGTAACCCAGTGACAACACTACAGATGGACACCACATAAGTTGTAGTATAAAAATACGTATTTTCACATAGATTTAACACAAGACCACAAACAACAAAAATCAAAAAGTTTAGGGATGACCCTGCAAAAAGGGCCAAGTCCAATACAACCCCCTTCCAGCCATAACGCAGAGGAGACCAATCACTACCCTGATGGGCTTCTCTGCTTTGGGCGATAGAACATGGACCCTGGCCCGCAACAGACATGGCATATTCCAGTTCTGCTCCAATCTGAACCTTTTTGGATCCCTCTGTCTATACTCTCAGGGCCCACCATGCTAACCCATGGGGAACCCTTCTCCTCACGTGTGGACACCATCTATGCAGCACCTAACCGTAGCTTGCTCACAGGTGTGTCGTAACAGACAGACAGCAAGCCACAGTTGCCACTGACAGTAGTCAGTGATGAGACTCAGGCCTTATGCTTCTCAGGACTCTCAAACCTCTGTGGCGTCAGAGAGCAGGGGGCAGGAGCCCCAGGAACTTGGCACCCTTTGTCCACTCTCCCTCCTATCAGGTCAGGTATGACATCCTGGCACTGACCCACCAGCCCCAGGCCTCTACCCGGTGGCTGCACAAGAGACTGGGGTGGGCTCTCCCACATCTGGTCCTCCTCCTATGGGCTCTGTACCCTCCTACATGGAGCGGTACCCCCTTCCAGAATTGTCTGGGTACCTGTAGCAGGTGTTCTGCACAATTCGCCCACCAGTTCAGGGGTTCTATCCTGCAACTGTGCTTCCATGTCAGGGGGGACACCCTAAACCTGGCCCTCCAACCCAGGGTCCAAAAACTCTGGCTGCACCGGGGTCAGAAGTGAGGACTCCCTCCCTCTGTATCCCCTTCCAGAGCACTGCACTCTCCCACCTGGAGTGGTACCCCTAGAAGCTACATCACTCAGGACACTGATTACAGTTGCCCCCTCCCCCAGGTCAGACAACACCTGAACCTGGCTTTCCAACCCAGGGACCAACCCCTGCGGTTGAACACTTACCTGGCAAACCAGGACTTCCTGGGGAGTGCACATACCTTCCCCGAGGTTGACACATAACTCATGTGCCTGGCGCAGATCTCCCAACCCCTGTCCATCTGACAGCACATGAAGATCCCCCAAGACAGAAGTGGTGTTACCATGGCCATTCCTTGGTGACTCAGCCCTTCTGGCTGGCCCCTGACCCACTGGTTCTTCCACTTGGGACTCTTTCCCCCTCTCACCCCTCAATCTGGACTTCTGCACCCTCCACTTAGGAGGGGTACTGCCAGACACCAGATCTGGTGGAGGCCTGCTTACAGACACTCCCAGTTCACCAGACACTAGGGGATCCCCCTCAATGGACAACCCACCAGGACAGCCTAGGCTCCCCACCTGGTGTTCCCTTAAAGAACCATCCAGGCTCTGAGACTGGGTTTCGGGCACCTTGGGACACGCAGCCCCACACTCACTCCATCCCCACTGAGATAGGATGGGAGCCCCTACACCCCTACCACAAAACCAGGACCTAGCTGGACTACTCTGAACCTCTTCCACCACACAGGCCCGGAAGATACCGGAGCCACTCCACTGAGGGTCACTCCCCAATGCCTCTCCAGGCCCTCTGGAATCCACCAAAAGGTCTGCCTCCAAGGTGAGCTCCCTGGGGTCAGAGAACTCACCCTCCAACAGGTGTTGGCATAGTTCTGGAAAACATGGACTTACAATATGCTCTCCCACAATTGAATCACATAGCCCCACACAAGGGTTAACCAAGCCATGCTTTACCTCACCATTTAGTGCCTCGCACACATACTCCACACCACTTTCCAGAGATTTGAAAGATAGTATCTGACTGTCTCTGTCATTCAACCCATACTCTTCTGGGTGGTCTTCACACTTATTTGCAAAAATTGCCGTGCTGTTCCTAAGAGGAGGAGGGGATTGATACAGTCTGTGATGCGGATGATGATGGCAGGGTGGCTCAAAGATAACCCTGGGAATCCATTTTGTTGGATTTAATGTCCTCACACACCCTTTCAGGTGTCATGCTTCATCATTTGGGCCTGCTCCTCGTTGGGTCGGCGGTGCAATACCCAACGGGCAACACCTCATAGAGGGGCTCTTTGGCGGAGATCTTTTTCCAACAGCCGTATGGATGAAGTGCGGGTATGGGTCCAGAATAGAGGGTAGACGTGGAGGAGTGAATTAAAATAAAACTAGTGGTACCGGGAATGATTTATTCAGGAGGTCCACTGTTTTAATTAAAAACTGGTTTCTAGAGGAGAGTGCTGGAATATAATGTTTCCAGAAATCCTCCAGAAATTGTTATAGTCCGGTCTTCACACTCACATACCAGGACTTCAACCTTGGGGGAACCCCTCTCCCTGCACCTCTCATCTAGAGTCAGTAGAGTGTCCCTCCCACCACTAGGACCATGAACCCCTGCATCAGTTTTCCCATTTTCCTCAGGGACACTGTGCACTACTGGAGCTACCTCATGTCCTTGAAAATCCTGGTGTATCTTTACCCCCTCCTTTAAGTCAGGTGCCACATCTCTGGGTATATGTACTGCTCCCTCAGCACTAGATAACTCAATTGTGCTGCCACCTCTGAGCTTGATTTCACCTCCAAATCAGCAAAGCTCACTTCCTGAGCTACACATATTTCTTTTTTCTGGGCTGAGACAACCATGGCCTCAAGCCTCTCGAGCTTCGAAACAAGCTTCCTCATTCTCAACTCATGCTCAAACTGCATCCTCTTTTCCTCTAGGGCCAATTTCTCAGTTTGCAACTCCAATTCTAACTGCCCACTCAACTTGAGGTTGTTCAGCTCCATCTCATGCATCCTACTCTTGTCCCTGCCCTCCAGCTCTTCTGGGGACAGGCCCTTGGCAGAAACACTGCTACCTGCTGGGGAAGGTGCTCTCCCTTCCCCTGGACCCAATGGCCCTTCCAGCTGCTCCTCTGCATTTTCAGCCCTTTCCTCATTCTCAGGGGTATTCCTTGCTTCCACCCAGGCCCTTAGCGCCTTTAGGAACTCCTCCTTCTTGGAGAGACCGGTCATAGCAACTTTAATTCTACTTCAGAAGTGCTTCAACTGTTTCACATTGTAGCATTCTAGTTTCTCCTCTTCCCAATCAAAATCAACAGATGCTATGGATGTTGCTTTATCCAAGGTGGTTAAACTTGGCAGTTCATGGCAAAAATAGAAAATCCCAGGAAAAATAATCTACCAAAATATATGTTGTCGCGTTTGGCCTGCACTCACTAGTAGTGTTCACCAATCACTGTATATGAGTCACAACCGCAAGTCCAGAATCCTCACCGCTGACCACCAATGTTAGATTTGGGGGTCTCTAGTTGGCAGAGGTAGGTACCTTTGTCCAAATAGGGACCCTTGCATTTAGTCAGGGTAAGGGGGTACACTCCTAAAATAACCCTGCTCACCCCCTTGGTAGCTTGGCACGAGCAGACAGGCTTATCTCAGAGGCAATTTGTAAAGCATTTGTGAACACATACAGTAACCCAGTGATAACACTACAGATGGACACCACACAAGTTGTAGTATAAAAATAAGTATTTTTATATAGACTTACCACAAGACCACAAACGACAAAAATCCACAATACTGTACTTTAAAAATGATAGAATTAGCTTAGTTCTCTTAAGATGTAAAATGTGTTACTTTGAGTCAATGTACCTTAGGATGCGTAACGTTATACAACCAAAGTGTTGCAGGTAAGGTGATGTGTCGGTTCCTTACAAGCAAGAACGGTGATGCATCGGGTCCCTAGTGATGCGCAGGGGATGCGTCGGTTCTTCTCGGCGCGGGGAGGTGATGCGTTGGTTTCTTGCTGCGCTTCTGTGGCGATGCAGTTTGCAACGCCGTGATGCGATGAAGATCTGGTACAATGAACAAAATGGCGTCTTCTCCTTGATGCGACACGATGCATGCACGCCCGACAACTGTGCGCCGACACGCTTCCCGGTGATGCGGCGACATCTGATGCAACGTCGATCCTCTTCTCCGGTGATGCGAGGCGCTTCGATAACGATGCGACAGCTGCAGCGGCGACACGCTTTCCCAGCAATGTGACGACATCGGCTGCGGCAGCGACACACTTCTCCGCTAATGTGGCGGCATCTGGTGCGACGTTGATCCTCTCCTCTGGCGATGCGAGGCACTTCACGTTGTGAAGTGACTGCAGCAGTTCGCCTACACACTTCTTCTTCGTGAGTCGCGCTTCCAGCTCCTTGCGGCACGCAGTTCCTCAGAAAGCCCAACACAATTACAGGCACATCCAAAAACTCTTGGGGAGCCGGTGGGTGAAGTCTGTTGTCCCTGAGACTTCAGTAGAAGTCAAGCTCTATCTCAAGCCCTTGGAGATACTTCACAAGTTGAATGAAAGTAGTACAAAAGTCCTTTCTCCTCTCTTTTGGAGTCAGGCAACCACTGCGAGCCAATCCCTCACGCTTAGGGATAGTCTCTCCTCAGTGTTTCTGGTTCCTCTCCTCAGCAAAGGTTTCTTCTTGTTTTCCAAAAGTGATCTAAAGTTCTGGGGTCTGGGTCCCCCTTTTTATACACAGTTTCTCTTTGTTCTCTGAAGGCAGAGAGGCCTTTGCCTAGTCCAAACCAGTTCTGGTCAGTCCTGGAGCACTCTCTTTACATGACTCCTTCTTTCTTTTCACAGTGCAGGGCTGGGACATCAGACACACCACAGGAGGAGGGGCCAGCATTCTGGAGGGAAGGCACAGCCCTATTCAGGTCCCAGGTGCAGCTCCTCCCTCCCATCAGTATGCAGATCTCTCTATTCAGCCCTGTGCTGACTCACCCTGTCTCCTGCAATCCCCCAGCTCCTGTCACTCAAACTCCAGACAAGGAATATACATCCTAGCGGAGGCAGACTTGGATGGTTAGACAAGAAAATACCTACTTTCTAAAAGTGTTTTTTTCAAACACAGAATGTTAAAACCAACTTCACTAAAATATGTATTTTATCATTCTGAGTTCAATCATACTAAATTCGAATGTCTACCTAGTTCCCTGAGTCAGTTAGGATTATAAGATGACATAATCAAACTTCCCATTCTGGCCTATGGGGAACAGTTAGCCTTGCAATAGTAAAAAACAAAAATGGCTGTAATTCACTATTAGGACATTCCACATACATCAGGGATTGTCCTACATTTTACCTACAATGCACCCCGCTCTTGAGCCTACCATAACAAAGCAGTACCAGACTGCACACAGGTTCTGCAATGGCAGACCTGAGACACATTTTACAGGCTGCTTTGGCGGGTGGCACAACTAGTGCTGCAAGCCCACCAGCAGCATTTGGATTTACAAGCCCTGGGCACATGCAGTGCACTGTACTAGGGGCTGACAAGTAAACCAAACCTACCAATCCTGGAGTCACTAATCCATACATCAATTTAAAATAGGGAGAGCATATGCACTTTAGCACTGATCAGCAGTGGTAAAGTGCCCAGAGTCATAAAACAGCCAACAACAGGTCGAAAGAAATACAGGAGGAAGGCAAAAAGTTCAGCGATGACTCTGCATAAAGGGCCAAGTCCAACTGTGACCTTAAAAAAGGAACAAAACCACAAAAACGGTGAAGGAGGGACTACAACCCAACTAAGCACCCCTCATGTAAGGGACCATAAATACGAAAATGGGACTGGGACCCATAATGCGAACAAGGCTAAATGGGACTAACACCCATAAAGTTAGTGAACAGGACGTGCAGCACAGGGTGACTTACTCACACATAACAACTTAGAGAATAGGCGCAGCACAAGGTGACTTAAACACCAAATAAGCAATGTGCAGCAGAAGGTGACTTACACACAATACAACTACTCAGAGAACAGGCGCAGCACAAGGCGACATAAAGACCAGGGGCCTCATATATGAGGCTCTTTGAGCCGCGGGAAAGTCACTATTTTTAATGTTCCGTGGCGCAGAAGCCTGCGTGATATATATCAGGCAGCACTAAGCCATTTTTTTTGGCTTAATGCTGCCTGATAAATATCAGTCCCTTTAACGCAGTGTTCTGCGTTAAAGGGGCGAGCAATGGGTGTTGCTAGGGGCGTTCCCAGCAACATCCATGGCCTTTTGACACTGCCCCAGATTTAAGAGAAATCGTAAATCTGATGCACCGCCAAAATAATACGCCTCCCCAGGGGAGGCGTAAGGGAGGCACAACGCGGAGAAATATCTTTATGTCTCCTCATTTTTCCATGCATTCTGCAGCACACATAGAAAGAGGAAAAAGCCTCTTGTGATTATTTTTGTACAGAAAGGTTTCCCTTCCTGTCCAAAAATAATCATCCCCGCAACGCAGGCACCCTTGCACCATGGTGCAAAGGTGCCTGCGTTGGCGCAGAGCAGCCCATTGTGCTCCGGCGCAGGGGAAAAGGACAGTAATGTGCCGTAATTTATAGGTTTGGCGGATTCCTGCCATTTTCTTTGCCGTAGCAAAGCACAGAAGGAAGGCCTGCTGCGCTTCCCTACGGCAACACCTTATAAATAAGGCCCCAAATAACCAACATGCAGCACAAGGTGACTTATGCACAATTACAACGCAAACTGTATATATGGGACTGGCACCCACTCTAATAGCCCTAATACAAGGCTTTGTAATGTGAACAGTGCAAATGGGACTAACCAAACACATGTGCAGCACAAGGTGACTAACACACACTAAAACAAATAAAAGTATACATGCATCACAGGGTGACTTACGCACTATTCAACAACCCATAAAACGATGTTGTGTAACTACAGACCCTAGATGGGTGACCAACATCCACTGAGATCTAATGTCAGCTAACAAAATAAATTAAAGGTGTAAAATGTGCTGGCATACAAATATAACTTAGCCAACCAAAATATCAATGAATTTTTCTTGAAAAACACATCATAGGCATACACTTATGTAACATGCACCTCATACCTAGAGTGTTTCTACCCTGTAATAAACTTTACCCTAAAGCCATCACAAAGAAAATACAACAGCCTCTGAGCAATAACGGATGACCCAAGTAGAACACACACAAAATAAATACCATCAGTGAGAAACTTCTCTCCTGTGGAAAGAGACAATGTCCAAATCTAAAGGTGTGTGTGTAGTAACGTGGTAGACTCAAAGTGGTAGAATAATCCTTAGTATTTATCAAAGAATAAATACAATAGCAACAGGTGAGCGCCAGGGCGAACAGATACCATCAATCTCCCAGCCAACTCCACAACTGACACCATACAGAATCTGGTCAGCAGAACCAACCTAACATTCTACACATAAGCTACTTAAAGATATACATACACAATAAGCAATACAACACATCCCCCCCGTTATAACAAAAGAGTGCTATGTACATACAGAGTAAAAGATAGGAACAGAACTAAATCATTAACTAATAAACACAAAAAAAACAATAATAAACAAAATTACATTACAAATACTTTCAACCACCCTGGCAAAACCTTTGTTCTTTCGCCAGGCAAAGGCAAAATGTCAGCATCATTAATGTGAATGTGATGCTGATCATCACTACACACAAGCCTTCCCCATATATCATTTGAAAGGAAGTTGGAATCAGATTGGGAAGGAACAACTTGTCTACTTCCACCATTATCACTAGCCAATTGAGACTGTCATTGACTATTCTCAAAATGATCTTCAATCCACCCATAATCATCCGATGTTAAAAAGGGCAGTTCACTTTCCTCTTAGTCAGGATTAATTGCCACACTCTTGAGATTCCAAACCCTACCATCTTCAAGCCGAACAGCATTCTTTAACACTTCCGCCACCTTAATAGGAGGTTCAAAACGGCTTTCACCTTTAGCTACTTTAAAAGGTTTTTTAACCCTAACCAAATCTCCAACCTTAATCTGTACATCCTTTGTGTTATGATGTCTATCATAAAAGTCTTTACTTTTAGCATGAAGAGACTCCAGACTCTTTTTAACCTCCACAGGAGACCAACTAGTCACTTTGCTATCCAACAACCACCCAGGATTGAATTTAGCTCTAGCTGATCTACCCCTCATCATTGTGAACGGAGACAAACCAGTACTAGTTTGAACAGTAATTCTGTAAGACCACACAGCTTTTTGTACTTGAATCTTCCATTCTGATCCTTGTTCATTGAATCCTGAATAATACCCTTTATCACTCTATTAAATCTCTCAACAGTGCCATTACCGCTCGGATTGTATAACGCAGTGGTCTTATGCTGAACTCCACACCTGTCAAAATATTCCTTTGCCATCTTAGAGGTGAACGGCACACCATTATCAGACAAAACACAAACTGGTAACCCCTCCATAATGAAAATCTTATCCAAAAATGTAATCACAGATTGAGTATCTACCTTCTCTACAAATTTTACAACTGGCCACTTTGAGAAAAGATCAATAACCACTAAACCAAATTCTTTTTGTTCTCCAATAGGTCCAATTATGTCTACAGCAATAGTATCCCAAGGTGAATCAGGAATTAGCCCATCACTCATCACAGGCTTTAACGTCTTAAGTGTTTTGTCTGCTGAATTACAAATAGTACACTTCTTTACAAAATCCTCCACCATTCCATCAACACCTGGCCACCAAAACATTCCCTTCACAATTGACTTTGTCCTCACAATCCCAAAGTGACCTTCATGACATAACTGTAGAATTCTCTTCCTCAACGACACCGGTGGAATCACTCTCTCACCTCTAAATCGTTTTCACATGATAATTCCATACGGACTTGCCAAAAAGCATTTAAACCATCTTTAACACCACACCTTTTAGGCCACCCTTTACAAATGGAATCAAAAACATCCTTTAAAATAAGATCCTTACTTTGTTCTTCCATCCACTCATTCTTACTAATAACAGGAATGCCAGAGTCATGTACAAAGGCCACACAAAAATCATTCCATGGGTCATCAACACAGTCCTCAAGAGGAGGTGGTAACCTAGATAGACAATCCGCAATTACATTTTCTTTCCCTGGCAAATAAACCATTTTGTAAATGTACTCTTTCATACGCATAAACAATCTCGCCATCCTAGCCGATGCACCAGAAATACCATCACTAGACAGAATCCTAACCAATGGCCTATGATCAGTACAAATAATCACTGGTTTACCCCAAAACAAACGCTCGAAAATGCTCCAAAGCCCATGCACATGCTAATCCCTCTCTCTCAATAATGGGATACCTACTTTCAGCAGGAAAAAGAGCTCTTGACGCAAACAAAATGATATTTTCCTTACCATCCACACCTTTTTGCGACAATACGGCACCCAGGCCACTATTACTCGCATCAGTAGTTAAAATGCAGTCAGCATTAGGATCAAAACTTGCAAGTGCATTAACTTTTTGTAAATCAGTCTTAATCACCTTAAATTCCTCTTCACATAACCCGGTCCACTCAAACTTCACGTGCTTCTTCAAAAGAAAACGAATATTGTAAACTTTAGATGCAAAATTCCTAATAAACTTGGCGCAATACTCAGCCATGCCAAGTAATGCCCTAACTTCTTCCTTTGAAGTCGGTGCAGGAAACTTAATGATGTAATCTACTAAGGCAGGTTTTGGTCTCACACCTTCCTCACTAATCACATTACCCAAGTACGACACACTTCTTTCACCAAACTTACACTTAGATCTCTCAACAGTCAAACCAGCACTTTGCAACGTACTTAACACTTGTTTCAACTTTGAGTCATGATCACATTTGTCCAACCCCACCACCAGAATGTCATCTTGGAAAAATGACACCATGTGCATGTTCCCAAACAATTTATGCATCAAACGCTGAAATATAGCTGTGGCTGATGCCAGCCTGAACTGCATTCTTCTGAACTGATATCAACCAAAAGGGGTTATGAACGCCGTGAGTCTCCTGGACTCCGGCTCTAACTCCACCTGGTGGTATGCGGCAGAGAGATCAATTGCTGAAAACCACGTTGCACCCCTTAATGAAGATACCATCTCATTAATCCTAGGCAGTGGGAACCTATCCACAACGATGTTATCGTTCAGGTGGCACAAATCTATGCATAAATGAATTTTTCCATTAGCTTTTCTGGCCACGACGATTGGAGAAATCCATTCTGATGTTTCAATTTCCTCAATTACACCTTTGCACAACAACCCTTCAATTTCTTTTTTAACTTCCTCTCTAAAATGTGTCTTACTTTATGTATCTTAGGTTGAGCATTTCCTTTCAAAACAATGTTATGCTCAAATCCTTTCAAAGAACCCAAATCCTTACAAAACACTTTTGGGAAACATACACACAACTCATCCTCCAACTTACATCTTTCATCTATAATCAGGACCTTCTCCTTGCTGTTTGGATCCAGAATTATATTTAAATTCTTTTGATCAAACCATCCCAAAACAGACGGCCCTCACTTAGCCACATATAATTTCCCCATCGTGTACCTCCCCTTAAATAAAAAGGTGAGCTATCAAAAACCCAACATTTCTATTCTTTCTCCTGTGTAGCTAACAGGGTTGATATCTGATTTATCCAAATGTTCACCCAACTTACCCACAAACTTTCCGCATAAACACTTACGCACACACCACCAAACGAAACCTCACAAATAGGTTTCCCTTCCATCGAATTGTCAGAAATATTTATCACTACATTGCCTCTCACATTCTTTACACAATCCTCCTCATCCTCATCCTCCACTTCAACTTCCACATCTCCATCACAAACATATTTAACATTTAACATTGCTGCGTCTACGACATAACTTGCTAAAATGACCAATGAGTCCACAATTTCACATTTCTTCTTCAAAGCTGGCAAAATTGACTGAAAGCCAAATGCTCCTTGCTGTTACACCTATAACATCTTCTTTCTTCCACACCCTTGTTCTGAAATCTCGTTGATTGGTTCATCCATCTTCCTTGTTGCTGCGGACGAAAATTCTTCATTGGTCCTTGAACTTTACAAACTGTCCCCGTAGTTTTAGATACTTACTTGTCCGCTTCCTTAACCACATTAGCACATCTCCCAGACATCTCCGATTTCCTCATTATGGCAACAACATCGTCCAAAGGTGCATCACCATTAACCCACAGCCGATCTTGTAGCGCTGCATTGTTATTGAACTTGACAATTTGATCACAAATCAGTTCATCATGTAATCCACCAAAACGACAATCAAGTGCCAACTTCCTTAGATCGTTCAACCACTCATCCACTGTTTCATCTTTAGTTTGTTTCCTCTGAAAAAATGTATGCCTAATAACACCCATGGACACCTTAGGCGCAAAATATTTGTCCATATCTTTAATCGCGTTGTCAAATACATTCAAATCTGTGTCTTCACACTTGCTCATCCTAGAATACGTTTTTAAACCCATAGGTCCCAGTGAATGTAACAAAAACCTCTTCTTCTGTTCAGGCTTCATTTTCTTTTCTTCATCTACAGCTTCAATATAATTCACAAAATATTCTTTCCATTCAATCCATTTTATACTGGGTGGTGCACCTTTCGCCCAAAATGGCTCTGGAGGGCTTATTGAAAAATGTTGTTGTGCCATTTTTTTATTCACCTCTTGAATACTGTCACCTTCACCCATTCAAGTTCAATAAAATTCCAAAACTCTTGTACTCCTTATTCCTTAGTTAAAAAAAATCCACTTCTCTTCTATTTTTTTTATAATAAAAAATATTATTAAATTCAATCCAATAATAATAAATTCCCCTCCCGACTGCCTCACCTGTTGCTAAAGTCCTCATAAAAGTTCCGACTTTTTTTTGCCACAAACTGCACCTCAGAGTGTCACTCGATATGCTCTATAAATAAACAGCTTTTTTTTCTTTCTCCGTGCTCCCAAATTGGCCACCACGTAGGGTCAAAGGACGTGATTCTGCGCACTGACGTCACCTCGTTGATTTGCCCGACACCTCCTGTGCATGCCTGAAGACACGGAGAGACACGTCACCGCTCCGTGCACCGCCGAACTTCACGGCAATTTTAAAAGATGCCTCCTACTCCGGTGTAACGGTAAGATCACACAGGTACTTACGCCGAGTTTCTTCAATTTAATTACTTGCCTTGTCATCCTTTGAGCAACGACACGCTGCGTTCAACATTTTCTTCGGTATGTGGCAATTTCAATTCCAGGAATGAGTAATGAGAAAAATGTTCATTCAATCCAAAAGTCATGAAAAAAAAAAAAAAAATCTTCCGATGTCCCACATCGTCGCCAAATGTGTAGTAACGTGGTAGACTCAAAGTGGTAGAATAATCCTTAGTATTTATTAAAGAATAAATACAATAGCAAGAGGTGAGCGGCAGGGGGAAAAGATACCATCAATCTTACAGCCAACTCCACAACTGACACTATACAGAATATGGTCAGCAGAACCAACCTAACATTCTACACACGAGCTACTTAAAGATATGCATACACAATAAGCAATGCAACAGTGTGCCATTTCTGAGATGGAAAAGAGTTACTGTCCAAGGTGTAAAGGAGGAGACTGATGCACACGATGTTATACCAGAGAACTGCATAACAGCTGCAACTTCCAACAAGGTCATCAAAAATAATGTCAGATTAGGAATAGACAACTGCAAACAGTGTGTTGTAGCAATACCTGAGCGAGGCTACCGGACCCCACAACATTGGCGTAAGCACCTGGATACCTCGTCTACAGAAAACTCCAAAGAAGCTAAATGCCGGAGAAACAGAGACATAAGACCCTGCAGCCAGATTAGTACTTTCATACCACGCTGTACACGAGCTGGCCAAACCGGGCTGAGAACAAGACACGTTCAGCCAACAACCTAACTTCTTGATACACGTGCTGCTGAGGCTCCAAAATGGCAGCATGCTGAATAGACACCTGCCAGGTGGCTCCAGGCACGTCCATGTTTGATAGCGTCCCAAACCAGACATGATTTGCTGCTTACAACAGTGTCCTAACAGAACGCCGTGCAGCACATCCACGCGATCCTGTATGTTTGGTAAGACTGTGCGCACTTTGAAGGGCTCGAGCTACTAATTTGAAAATGCACAGTGACGGTTTAACTGCCTTCGGCACCCAAAAAAACATGTGATGACATACAAATACTTACCACGATAAATTTTTCACTGCTGATGGCCTCCTCCTGAAGCCAGTCCCAAGACCAACCTGTGGCAATAAAAAAAAAACTATACTTGCTTGTAGATGTAATGCGGCATAGAATACAGCAGCATCATCTTGACAAAACTTCGAGTGAGAACTCATCTTGTGCACACTATGAATGTCCATGCAGCATGAATAATGCGGCACTTGTAAAACGCCTTCCCTTTCGGATTATTTTATAATCTTAGATGGCTGAACACTAGAGGCACATGCTGTGAAGGAGACTATACCATAGATCAGATTGCTAGAAAAACTTGAGCTCGCTGTTTAACAGGCACAAACTGAAATTCTGTTGAGCTGCCCATACTTGTTGTAGTAAGCCTACACACTACCGGTGTGGCTTAATTCGAAAGTTACATGTCCCTAAAGATGTTAGAGAGTGCAGCACGCCTATGCTAGGGCTGTCCAATGTGAAAGATACAGGTGAGGCTGCGAGGTGTTATGCTGCATTTTCTCTGGTTTCTTGTGCATTGATGTACTTTTCTGTGAATATCCTCTTGGTTTCAAGTGAACACTTGTACTCACCTGTGAACTGTCCTCATGGAAATGTACTTAGTGTAGTCTGGTCTTTTCTGAACATCTTCTTCCTGGATATTTGCATTGTGCCGTCAATAACAGTTGTTTCTTTAGGTTTCTTGGGCTTTAAAGACTTCTTTACTATGTAATCTTGATCTTCATTAAGAACAGCCGTACAGCATGAGTTTTATTTCCAGATTTGTTGCCAAAATGTGTGGTGCAATTCCATGCATAGAGGTGAAGTGGTAGATATAGCGAGTAATGTCTTTGTAAGTTATTTATTAAGTCCATAACATCAGTGGTAGCAGCCCCACCAGAAACAGCCTCCCTGCTGCTCAGCCCATCTTCAAGTGTCAACACTCACACCAGGCACCCAAGCATCCTACTCATGTCCATCACACCAACATTCCATACAGAACACTCACATTGGCTGAGCAGCTAGGAACCAGTTAACAAGGGAGCATAATAAGCACAACAGGAAGATACCACAATGTGATGACTTCTTTTCTCTCATTCTGAACAGATTATGAGGTAATTTTGCATGCAGGTATATGTAAAATTTTAAAAGTCATACGTATTCAGTAAAGAGCAACACTGAAAGTACAAGATCCTATTTCGGAGAAAGTTACATTCTTTGAATATTTCAGTAGCTTACTCTCCTTTAAAAGGTGTTTCTATATTGACCCTTTAGATGCATTGCTTTTGTGAAACGTGCTTCTTTAACATATGCCTTGCTGGCAGATGTCTGTACCAACTGAAGATCATAATAATAAAACCTAAAGCCTATTCATATATTTAGAACGGATTAATTGGCAAGTCAGCGGGCCTCTCCTGCGTCCCTCCTGGCTTTTACGATAAGAGGACTGTGCAATTCTGGGGACTCGTAGGCCATATTTACAAACGAAAAGAGAAACTGCAAATCTTACAGTGGCGGCTCGCAGTGGGAGTGCTGTGGGACGGTGAGGCGGGGGAGGGACAGGGTGGGGGTAGTGGAGTCAGACATAAGACATCAATGAGTAAAGTAAGTATATAAATAAATAAAACTATTTACCTTGTGCTCGGTGCATCACCACTTCCACAAGTAAAGTAAGTAAATAAATAAATCAAACTATTTACCTTGCGCTCGCTGTATCGCCGAGTGGTGATGCACCGTGCGCAAGGTAAATAGTTGTATTTATTTATTTACTTACTTTACTCGTGCATGTCGTATTTCGGACTCCACTCCCACCCCACGCTGCCCCTCCTCCGCTCCAACCCACCACCCTGCAGTACTCCCACTGCGAGCCGCCACTGAAATCTTATATGACAAAATTCCTAAAACTCAGAGCTAGCTGAGGATAACGCACATCACTCAGATCCACGCTACTATGAATCCCAGTTTCTCTATACAGGTCAAGATGTTATCACATTGATGTCATTGTTTAAGACTAATGAGGAAACCGAGGTAAATTAATTTAATCTGACAGGCTTTCCGTATTGTTTTGCTTTTCTGTATTAGGACCCTGATTTTGTAATGTTAGAGATGCCTTCCATGTCATCCTGGAAACCATTTGCCAATCTGAGCTCGTTTAAGAGCCTAATGCATTCTGGGAATCGCAGTCTTTGTTTATTTCAAGTAACCCAATTGGATTAAAACACGAAAAATATTAATTGGTAAACGGAATGTCCAGGCTGGAACGTGGTGTGCCTGATAACTTGGAGTTTATTTCTGCCACATGCCATGAGCCATGAAAGCTTTGAGTTTCTCATTATGAAACCCGAGAAGCTCAGAAAGTCCAGGTATTAATTTGCATTCTGAGATTTCTAGTCCATGTGATCCAATTTTTAATAAAAAATCAGGAGTACAAGTCCCATAATGCAAATAAAAGTGCAGACTGGTTGAGCCACTTGTGCATGGCTCTGAGGAAATTAGGAGCTCTGTGCTATGAAAGTGAACGATGAGGAAATTATTCTCTCAACATGAACATTATTATTTTTCAAGCAGAGAGCTCGTCAGGCAGGCGTAGCTCACCTATGTTGCACGTTCTTTGCATTATGGGAGCTGTGCCTTTATAATGGGTACATACTCCTTGGCTGCACCAGGATGCGCGAAGTCATATCATGAGTTACTGAACTATTTATGCCTGAAGGGAGAACCCCCACTAGCATTGCTGGAAATGTGCATTTGGGCCCAAGAGAGCCTTGCTACGCCACTGAGTGACTTATAATTAGGGCTCCCGGTTTTATGGTATTTATTTTTTTAACATTTCCGTCTTTATTTATCTATATTTATTTTTGGGCCATCTTATTAGTATTTATTCATATTTATTTTAGAGTTTGCGAATACGTGGAGCAAAAAATTGTAAATTTCTACATTTAGTTAACTGATAAACATACACTCATACTTTGATGCCTGTCGCGCTTTAGCAAATTCAGCAGCCTTTTATAGCAAACCACTACACCCACCGGTAAATATTAGCAATTTACTCCAAATATATTTTCACATATGCCTGTATTTAACGATAACTTAACCTGTTTTTTTTTAACTCCCCATGATATCTGCTCATCTGTTGTCTTGGAATTCACAACAGAAAGCATGAAAATACACTCATCAGAAGCACAATTTTCAGTATTATTCCACCTCAAAAAATACATACGGAGAGGAAACCCATTGTTTTCTGTCTGTATTTATTTGCAAAAATCATTTAAATCGGAAAACTGGGGGCCTGACATGATGTGAGGGCGGGAAGCTGTCTGTCCTTTTTGTGGCTTCGTCTTCTGAGGGAGGCTCTCCTCAGCGCCACCTGTGTGAATGTATGCTTGAATGCTTCGGGTAGGATCACTTTCAGCTCCAGAGACTATCTAGTTACGCTGGGAGGCAGCAGGGCTCGATTCGTCCCAGAGTGCCCGGTCAGTTTGCATCGCCTTTCTAGGTTTTTACTACATAGTGATATCCGAAGTTGGGTGAGAGTTTATGACCTGGATTCCAGGTTGGGGCATTTGGAAGACGTGAGGGTGCTTCATGCCGCATTATTCATGAGAGGCCCTGCAGCGAGACCCCCTGGGGTAACAACCCTACTCGCCGGTAAGAAAAGGAAAGCTGTTTGAATTTCTCGTTTTGGAGAAGGGGGGGGGGGGGAGGTCGGGGCTTTATTGTGTCTGAAGATAGGTGCTTTATGGGTAATGTTTGTCTTGGCATTGGCGCGAAACACACCTCGGCCTGTTCTAATTATGTCTTATTTGTAGGGCTATAATACACATTGCAACTCAGTCCGAGTATGACACACCAAATAAATGCGCAGCATCCGCAAATTGGCCTCTTTTGATGAGGTGGCTGTGTCATCTCTGTTTTTTTTCAGCCCACTGCATACGTCCACTGGTGAAACTTGGAGACTGAGTTTTTCGACTCAAGTTTGGTTCAAGCCCCAGTGTGCTTGATAATATTAGCAGCAAATACAGAAGTGCCTGACCGTTACCATGGTGACATCGGGACAAACGAGAGCTGTGCATGTGGTCCTTTGTGTATTTACCATGTGCCAGTTCTATGTAGTGCTTTAAGTGGAAGTAAAAAGGTTCAGGTGGGGGCGTCTCTTAAAGGAGGCGTCGCAAAGGTGTGTAACTAGGTATCTTTTTCAAGAGTCATGGCCTTCGCAGTTAAGGGAGTGGCTGATAAAGTGAGCTAAAATTGTGTGTTTCACGGAGTATGCCATCTGAGCAGCATATGAGTGTCTCCGTGAGTTTTCTGCTACTGCCTCCAGGCATATTGCAACAATGGACACATTTAAAAGTAGCTAGACCTACTGGCTTTGTCAATGCCTGTTAATGTCGAATAAATAAGTAAAGACAATGATTTTGTTGTGAATAATTAGGACTGAAAATGTTCCAATTCTAGAAATATAAGACTGTAAAACATGACTGAGATCTGTGGAAGTGACAGAGGTTTAAGTGGGCCGGGTCCCTCTAGGTTTCAGACCCAGAAGTAATTAAAAACAAGCATTGAAACGGCCCCCTTTCGGTTCATGCATTCATTTTCTTAACATTACAGGTAAAATACCGGATCGATCTCTGAACAAGGAGTGTAAAATATTAAGGTAATCAATGTCGTTCCTGTCTAAATTTCACGTGCTTTACTTGATTTTGCATCCCGTAGGGGCGTTAGCTTTTTCCAGCATGTTTTCTTTCTGTATTTTTTCAGTTAGCGTATTGCTCTTGTCTAGTGCATGCTTTGAACAAGTCTCATCCATGTGATTATAACGGGAACCGACCTTTACATCGCGCTGAAAAGTCATATTCGATTCTAACAGGCCACGGTTGAGTTGTGGTTGAAGGCAGTGCGATGTTATGCAAATGTGAGTGTAGGTTGGCACTCAGTGCGATTCTTCGTTTATATGTTTACGCCACACCTTTAATTATATAGGTCATGCCTCTTTACGGAACCCCCACCCACACTTTTTTCATCCCTCTTAAAGCCCTAGAAAGGGATATTGGTTTTCAGATGTCTCAGTCACATCCGTTTTTCCCCAACACCTTCCCTCTCATTGTTAGACATCTCATTCTGAAATCCTCCCTCTGCATCTAGCATATGTTTTTCACACTCGCCTTCTGCATGCACTTCCTCTTGCATCTTCAACTTAGCCATTTCCCCTCACATTCAACCCACCCATTCACCCGTAAGCATTGCATTTTCTTTTCAATCTACGCTATCAATAATTCGACCGTTGTGTACCTTTCTTTCTTTTTATTTTATATTTAGAGTTTTATATAGCGCAAACTCGACCCGAAGATATTAGGTATCAGAGCACTTTGCATGAGCAGAGTCTTGTTACAGAGGGACACATACATTGTGTAAGGCACTGGGAGATTAAGTGATTTGTCCAGAATCACAGGATGTTTAGCATCCCTGCCGAGACTAGAACGCCGTTCCCCAGCTTCGAGGTCGACCGCTCCAGCCATAATGCTACATCCTCTCCTTCATCACAGTTTCTCATGGAATTACATTTAGAATTAGCTCATTTGGGACCATCTCTCTCTTTGCTCTGCAGTGATGTCAAGAATTGGAGATGTATGCTGTCTGAAAACCTTTATGATCCACTGACAGGCACTGTAGGACATTCGCAATGTATTCAGCCTTAGGATAACCGACCCACAACCTTAACTCCTCCACGGGCAGATTTATTACATCAAAGTTGCTGTGCTGTTTTGCACATGGGGAAAGAGACAGAGCAGATGCAAATCTAGTGCTGTTGCTGTGCCCCCCTACGCTGTTGGTCAAACAGGTTGCCGGCCACCAATGACACACCGTTTCCCCATGCTGCAAAAATGTGTGTGTGATGTCTAGCAAACGTTTTGTACTAGAAAGGTATCCTTCTTGTAGAAAAAACAATGTAAAACCTAATTTGAAACGTTTCCAACATGGTTTGTTGTATACTGTACAGTGCACTATTCCTGCAAAGTTTGAAAAGCTTCAAGAAATAAAAAATATTCTCTAATTTAAATATGAACTTTGAGGAGGACCTATTTGTTTAGACCAATTGGCTTTGCAGAGGCTTGTTATTGGCTACAGATAATTACTTCAGTGTTTGATGCAGCTTAAAGGGCTTGTTTTTGTGGATAAAACAGAAGCATATCATTTTTTTTATTTTCCACTCTAACAATCTTAAAGTGTTAGGCATCGGGTAAGTGACTGGACATAGGCACAATAATTCATTCTGGGATAATTTGCAGTGCCTTGCCACAATCCATTTGTGTAATTCACGCTCCTTTGCATTTCTATACTGGGACCCTGTTCTGGGATGAGTATTCATAATACCATTTGTATGAATTATTTCTGCTAGGTCATTGTTAGACACTTCGTGTGATCTTACATTGCTTTGAATGACACTTAAATGCGCTGTAATGTGCTGAATGTGATTAGCGCGGGCTCTCCAGGAAGGCAGCCTTTTAATGCACACCTGTCCGGACAAAATGCATTGTTTTGGTGCCTGCCATTAAAGCCCAAGTGGGGTTGTTCCTAGGACACCGATAAAAAGTGGTTTGTGCAATGTTAAAATCTACCTCAACGCGCATTGCAATTCTGCGACACAATAGAATTCAATGTGCCTCAAAATTTTGAATATATCCCCTGGATTTGCATGATATTTGTAAATTGTTTTTTTAAATGTAAAAGCTAGTCTGCTCACTTCTGCTGGGTACATTTGAAAAAACGTCAATTTTTGATTATAAAACAAACAAAAAGATCAGTTTACTGAATTGAGGACAACGAGCACCAAAGAAAACCAGTCAATAGTAAACGCAAGCCGAACGAAACAACCCCTCACAGCCCGACTTTGCCTTTTTGAATGAGGTAAGCTTGAGATGTGTACTATACCCTGGAAGAAGCTAGAACCTCTTGATGTTAGTACCCTTTAATGGGCCACTGCCCAGTTACAGCTGTTACCCTGCAGTGGTGACTTCAGAGCTGGGACGCCTCCAACAAGAACATAATACTGCATGCTCTGCAACGCTGCTAAACAAAGGTTTGAATCTAAAGCTGCTGGTACGCACAGCATGAGGAACATTACGCTTCTGTGCTGGTTTTCAAAGCCTTGTGTTAACATATTTTAAAACATAATCTTGGTAAATTTAGTGCAAGTAGGAGGCGGTCAAAGTGGTTGTGAGTGATGCCTGAGCTCTTATGTGGGGCAGAACAACCTAACTCTTTCCAAGCAAATAAGTTTATGTTAGGAACACCAAACTTACCTTTTGCAGTTTGAAGGAAGAAGCAAAACGGTCCTCAAAGAATATGCATGTGTAGCAACATAAAGACAACACATACAATTTTACCAGAAAAATTGTGAAAATCATATGTATCAGTCAGAGGTACAAAGGGCATTTCATAGGAAGCAATAGCAAGTAAAAAATCAACTGAACAGCACAAACACTGATGGACACTTTAATGGCACATTCCAATTAGTTGTGTTTTTCCTCTTCTGTGCTGCTGCAGTTAATTAGTCTTAGCCTTGTCCTAAAAGTTATGGAGTTGATAGGCAAATTGAACAAATCAATCCCAGTTTAATTTCTACCTTGCTGGGCCTCATTAATAGCCTACATCTTGATTCCCATGACACAGTGAGCCCTGGAACCATGCTTAGGCATAATTATCATAAGCATGGAACCGCAATTGTGGTGAAAGCTGTTTTCCGTGCCAGAACTTGGGGTGGTTTCTCATTTCCATAGGCCTGTACATGGGAGTGGATCTCGAGCTCTCGAAATGAGGGACTGACTTCTATCATCTACAACAAAAGCTTCTTGGATATCTTACAGTCAAGTAACACATGAAGTGCTGTAAAGAGGGATATCAAGTGTTAGGAAACTTGCAGGGAGTGCACTTACCACTTAGGGAAGTCATCCATGCACTAGATAAAAAATATATCTTGGTACAAGCTCATCACAGCAATCCTGGGTCTGAAAATGGACGAAACAATAGAAGACGGGAGAATTATGCCGGCTGCAGAAAGGGCTGACAAAGAGCTCCATCTTGTTTGAGAGAAGAGAAGCCAATCAATCAATCAGGAGTTTGTTAAAGCGCGACTACTCACCCGTAAGGGTCTCAAGGCGCTAGGGGTGGGGGGTGCAGGTTCCATTCCATCAAGGAGGGGGTCTGTCGAAGAGCCAGGTTTTGAGGTTTTTTGCGAAGATGGGGAGCGATGTTGTCTGTCTGAGGTGGAGCGGAAGGGCGTTCCATGCTTTGGCCGCGAGGAAGGAGAAGGAGCGGACTCCCGATCTGGTCTTTCTGGTGCGGGGGACCACAGTGTAGGAGAGCCAGGCTGATCGTAGGGCCCTTTGGGGTGCGTGGAATTTGAGCTGGCTGTTCAGGTATGCTGGTCCGGTGCCGTGGAGGGCCTTGTGTGCGTGGGTGAGCATGTTAAAGGTGATTCTTGCCTCGACGGGAAGCCAGTGGAGTGTGCGCAGGTGCTGGGAGATGTGGCAGTGTTTTGGCAGGTTGAGGACCAGTCTTGCGGCGGAGTTCTGGATGTTCTGTAGCTTGCGGATGAGGTTTTTGTTTATTCCGGCGTAGAGTGCGTTGCCGTAGTCGAGTCTGCTGGTGACCAGGGCGTGAGTGACTGTCTTTCGGTGTTCGAGGGGGATCCATTTGAAGGTCTTACGAAAGAGGCGGAGGGTAGTGGACAGTACTGGACCATGTGGAAGCCCAGGCTGGAGAGAAACCTTGATTCTAGAAATCTTCATTGAAAGTTTTTCAGCATCTTCAAAAAGTGGGACTTGGTTATTTTGTCACCTCTGGTGAACCGGGAAATCGTAAAATATCTCTCTGCGAAAGGCATATTCTTGCTTGCTAGAGATTGCCAGTTTAGCCCACTCTTAGCTTTTCACAAGGAATTTTGAGGCTATAGCATTCATCTCCAACAGCTTCTTGACTTGCCTCTTTACTGAAATCTGAGCACTGAAAAAAGACTTAGGGGCACATGCATCAAGCATTTTACCGGTTGCAAATGGGCCGATTCGGCCCATTTGCGACCAGTAAAATGCCTTTTCCGGTGCATCGAAGGCATCGCATTTGCAAAATAGGTAATACCAATTTATGCAATTACCTAATTTGCGAATGCATTTAGGGAATCACAATTTACGATTCCCTAAATGTGATGCATGTAGCATTTCCAAAATCCGACTTTGCATTTAGGAATCACAAATTACCATCAATTTCAAGTTGATGGTAATTTGTGAATCCTTTGAAAAATGCACAAAAGTGCATTTTTCAAAGTGACAAGTGGTGCCAACACACATAACCTAAGGGCATGTGTGTGTGCCACATGTGCACACTTATCTTTTTTGAGGGTGAGGTGGGCCTTAGGCATCCTAGCACCCTTGCAATTGCATTTACAATTTGCGATTACAGTGTTAAGGATTCGCAAAAATATTTGCGAATCCTTTATGCATAGACATTTGCGATTACCAAATAGCGAATCCTTAAAATTTGCTATTTGGTAATCGCACATGATTACCGTGATGCATGTGCCCCTTAGTCCAAAAGTAGTATGAGGCTATAAAAAACATCCAAGTAGTGAATCAACTGTTGGGGCTGCAAAATCAAGCTTTGTTCTACTGTGAGCATTTGGTGCCAATACTGAAGTCTCCATTGGGAGATTGAGAACAAGATTTTTGATTTCAACGTACGCTTTTTAGCTTCTGCATCATCTCTAGCCTAAATGGAGGAGCTCGTCTTCCAGAAAAAAGATTAAGTCTAAGCGTAAAAATGTTGTGGAATGTATTCTGCAAGATTTACCTGATCATTTCTCGATTGCGATTGGCATGATATTTGGCTTAGGTGCTGGTCTATTATTATAAATAAACAAAAAGGAATCCACCAGTGGGTATGCGTGTTCCCTACAATGGTGGGGAGCACGTAGTGTTCTTAAAATACCCCTCACACACCAAAAGCTCCCTTGGTGTCATGCTTCATCATTGGGGTCTGCGCACCCCTCTACGGGATGCGGCGTGCTACTACCTACGGCCACTAATATCAATGAATATGTGTGGTGCGTGTGTTTTTTTTTTGTAAATGTGAGTGAGTGGTGGGGTTATAAAGTGATTAAAGTGATGGTTAAAAAGTACCTGGCTCGTGGGGTGAACTCAGAAAAAACGTTTAATGGGCCCCCAGGCTGGCACTATTAAAAAGGGTGAGTTTTGAGGTACTGATGTAATGCAATGCTGGGGGTCGCGTAACGGGCATAGCGGAAAATCTATACGCATGCGCACTGACAATGCGCCCCGCACTTTATGCCGGACAGCAATGATATCGGTCACACGAGCCGGAATACCCTTACAATGGCAAGGAACACCTTCCGGTTTCCAACTAATTGAATCCTAATTGGCACTAAAGGCAGAGATATATAGACCGCCCCATCCTGCTAGACCCGCATTCACAGCGGAGCCGTGTATGGGGCAGGAAGGCAAAACTCTCTCCTTGGGATCGTGAGTATACTGTTGGTCAACAAGTGGCAGGAAATCTTCAACTCTGTAAGTAAGCAAGCCCTGAACTGTCTATTACTTACAGGTAGCAGATTGGCACGACAGTCCCCTACGCTAGGAGGCTCATGAGGCATACCATATTGAGGATACAAGTTTGCATTTGACTTACTCTGATTACCCCCCTCACAGCATTTAAATCCCAGAATCACAGGATTACAAGCGAATAGAGCGTGTGTTTTATGTTTGGTGTTTCTGTATGTCTTGTCACACACGCATTGCTGGTCTATTATTAACATTGACTTTATTTGGTGTTTTGCCATTCTACAGTTCTATTTGGTTTAAAACCTCCAAAATCTACATATTCAGATACTTAATTCCTATTTTAACAATTTTTGAGATATTTTTCCTAATAGTTTTTTCGAGACAATAGACCTCGCGCTATGCATGTCATAAGCATAAATGTCTTTTACAGAATGAAACAGCAAGAACATTATACACACGTATTATATACCTTTGTGTACTTACATACTTGAGGGATCTCATCATGTAGGATCAAAACTCGCATATTTAAAAACAAGAGCAGAATTAGGTGTGCTAAACCTGCCATTAAACTAGTTCAACACTTAGATGCCCAAGTGTGAGAAATTAGGCTACTGGTTGAGGGGAGTGAAACCCTCCTCTAGCAGCAACCGCAATCCTTGTCAGGGTGAGGCACAAGCAAACCCCAAATTAACCTGCGCTCAACCCTCTGGCAGCTGGGCACAGAGCAGTCTGGCTTACTTTGGAGGCAATGTGTAAAGTATTTATGCAGCACTTCAAACAGTAATAAAGTGAAAACACAACCCAAGAAAAGCTCCACACCAAGTTAGAAAAATAGAGCACAATGTAATAAATAAATCAAGGCTAAAACGACAAAAATTCAATCAGTAGAACCAAGGATATGCATTTTTAAATATTTTGGTGAAAATAGTGTCAAAAAGCCTAAAGAGCGACTTGTGGCTATCTGGTTGTGGGGGCGCCTGGGACAAAGTACCAAGTTCAGGCCCACTGCGATGGAGCAAGGGTCAGATACAGGGACCAAGTTATCTTTTCAGTCCAGCGCAAAATCGTTTGTGGTGGGGAGGACGAGAGGAGCAGCGAAGCATTGCAGGCAGTCGTTGATGTAGCGCAAAGATCCTGTTGTTGTTGAGAATGGTCTGGCTGGAGTACCACAGTGGCTCTCCTTGCAAAGCAATCGATGCTGTGGTGCAAAAGGTCCGTGTGACTGAAATTCACATTGGCAGGCGGTGTGAGTAACAAGGTTTTGGTGCCAGTGGGTCAGTTCGCGAAGAGTCCAAATAACTGAAATTCAACTTACTGAGGACATACCAAGGGTTCCGGAATCGGGGGGCACCACTGGGGTTCAGGGGTTTATCTAGCTAAGTCTGGGTGCTGTTTCATGTTATTTGGAGCCTGTTATGTCCCTACGGCTCTGAACAGGAGGTCATCAGACTAGCTTTTGGAGTCACTCTGGGATTCCTAGGTTCAAGTGCAGGTCCAATCCCTTATACTCCGACAGTAGCTCAGCAAGGCAGCAGCCCAGCTAGGGACTTGTCTAGCAGGTCAGTAGTCCAGCAGCATGGCAGTTATTTCAGAAGCACAGTAATCCTCATTCCTGCCAGAGTCTCAACAGGTCCTGATGTGTACTGACGAATTGGCATCTGAGATGCCTCCTTTGAAGTGGGAAAAGCTCCTAGAGATTTCCCTTTGAAGTGTACAGGTTTAGTCCCTCCCCTGCCCTGGCTCAAGACTAATTACAGGGGGTATGCAGCTCTTTAAGTGGAAGCAGGACACAACATATTCAAGTGTCAGTAGGGCTGTGCCCAGCTCTGCCCCTCCATTCTGCCAGTGGTGGCCCATCCAGGCACACCAGAGGTCTCTTTTATGTATGGCTGTCTTAGAGGAATACACAAAGTCCACCTGTCAGTTACACCCAGTCATGTGACCAGACAGATGCTGTGGGCACTAAATGGCTAAGGCAGTAAAATGCCAACTTTCTAAAAGTGCTGTGGCAACAAAAGATGGACAGAACAAATTAAATATTCACCCGCAGTCAAGAGATCTGGGTTAAATCCATTGTTCTTTTACATACTACACCACGCCAGTTTGGGCCCAACCATATGCAAATTAGTCGTGACCCTGCTCCTCTTGGGAACAGTCCAGCCCAAACAGCCAAGCCGGGTCTTCCCTGGATGAAAAACAAACATCCTTGAGCCAGTTTCAGGGTCTCACCCCTCATGAGCCAGACTACCTTGAATCCAGTTGCATAGCGAGCAAGAGGCCCATGTCTGGGCACACCCATCCCACTTGGTTGTGCTTGCTGGTGTTGTTTTGAGGCATTCTAATGGGGGTGGGTAAAAGTTCTGATCTTGTGCTTCATTTAGCCAAATCCTAAGTTTATGGTCCAGGTATAGTTGGTTACCAGATTTTGCAAGCATTCTTGACAGTTCTTCAAAGACTTGTAGGCAGTGCCTGACATTTGGGAATTGATTTCAAATACCATTGATGTAGTCTTATGATTTTACCTTAGACAAAGTATATTAGTTTGAATTTGTACTTTTATATTTTCTATTGTTTATTTTCCTTTTGAAGTGCCTTTGTTTTTTTTATTAAAGTAATCCATCCACTATAGTATCATGACTTTTGTTAGTTCATTTCAGTGGTTCACCTAAAAGAGCAGAAGGACCTTAATTATCATTTGTTAATATTTTGTTAGCGCTGTGATCAGGTGTTTGAAGGTTAGCTTTAGGATCGAAACAGAACCCTAGGGTTCTTGCCGTTATGTGTGGGTGAGGGGTTGAGACCTAAAGTAACACAATCACTAGGATTTCATTTGGTGGGTCATTAAATCACTCTCCTTCTTTCAGTGGTACATATTTAATGTAACCTGTTTGATTTGACGTTTTGCCACATTTTTTATCCAGCCAGATCTGGAATTGTCAGTTGCATACAGGTCGAACTTCAGTTGATGTTTTATGATTATCTCTGCCAATGGCCAAGTATTAATTAATGTAATTAATTTAGCCTGAGCCATAGGTAGAGTACTGATGGACTGTAGATATCTTGTGTTAGCTGGGTGCAGGTCTCATTACTTCTGATGTGTGAAAATGGGTCCTCCAACCCGTACGATGACCATATTTTATCATCCAAATTGTGTCCTTTACCCTTGGTTTTGTCATCCAAGCGGCCTTGATTACAGCAATAGTAGGGGCAATACTTGTTCGACTTGCTTCCAGGTTATGTTTTCTTCTCATTTGGAAGGAGTCTTTGGCGGGCGGGGTCTGATGCGGCCATCCTTGCCTGTGTGTATATCGTATCCATTTCGCAGGGGTGAAGGAGTTGCTGCAGTCAGATCCTATCTATATTGTTCTCAGTGCTTTTATTGCTAATAATCTTCCAACAGTAGTTGCTTGCTTGTGTTTTTCTACTAAGTTCTACATTCACATGATTTTTATATCTGTACGACTGATATTTTCTTCTTGCAGACATCCTGAAAACTCTACACATTGCGACAAGATAAAGTGACATCAGTGGTGGGGCTGAAACACAGTATCGAACAATGAGGTAGGACTAAACTGTTCTCTATACGTTATGTGTTTCGGTTACGGGAAGTCTGCATCATACTTTGCAGAGTTTATTTTTTTTAAAGGTATGCATTTAATTTACCCTGCTTTACATTGCATTTTAGTTAATATAATTAATATGACCACAGCTTTAGCTTTGAAATTTATAACCTGAGGCAAATTTTATCTCTAGAATTCAAACCCATTCTGCTTTAGAGAATGCAGAATGGCATAGGGTAAAGTATACAAAAAGTGATGGATGGAATGCTTGAAATAATCTCAGCCACTGTTAATTACTTGGGTCAAATCATAATCCATCATCATTTTGCACACCACGTCACATCAGGCAAGTCAGGTCCTCCCTGATCCAGAAGACAAGCAACCCAGGACCAAATATGCCCTCGTTGTGGGCTCCTTAGCCAGGTACAGCAAGGTTCCACTGATGCAGTGTGCACGGAACCCACGTCTGACCATACCTGACACACTAAAATATACAAAAAAGTGATAGATGAAATGCTTGAATTATGGGACTAGTCCAATCCTAACGGCATCAAGTAGAGTAGCATGCTGTTCTGTATCACTGACTTAAGCAGTGCAAAGAAAGGCTCTTATTCTTAAAACAAATATACATCACTCAGTAAATCTCAGAGATAGCTTATTGTAATGAAATGTGCACTATTATGTGTGACTAAATGAAGTGGACATAATTATTGCCAGAGAAGATGACTCGAGGGATAGCATATAGTAAGAATCAAGATTCACTGAAACATTGATATAGTTTCCATCAAATATTAGATGTATAATCCAAGCTTTATGCCCATTTGAAGGGCTTGCGGATCATTTTTGATTATCACCTGAAACATTTTATCCAATGGACAGATATGCTATTAAACGTGGCCAGTACATATTCATCGCAAGGTGCTGTAGGCACTAAAGATAGTAGATGATGACCTTCCTTTGTAGCCCATTTTGTGTTTTGTTGAACCAGATTGCAGCGTCTAAGGGAGACCTTGCAGTGTATTGTACAGAGTCTTGGGTTTCACATCTCAGTTGGGGTTAGATTGCTTCTCCACAGATGAGTAAATTACAGCTGGAGAATCTTCAACTGGCTGCGATCCCTTGATAGCACTCTTTCATTTTTTTCAATTGTTTTATTACGCTTCTTTGCATATTTTGCATTCAAATTTGCAAATCTATTTTCTTAGGCAAAACATTTTTAAAAAGACATTCACAAATAAAACAGCAGCCAACTTAACTAAAAATTACAGAAACATTTATCCAAAGCAATAGCTATGTGGAACTTTCAGGGATACAAAACATTCACATTTTAAAACGTGCGACACCAGTAGAGAAATCGTTATTTTATTATTATTTTTCTTAAAGACAGTAAACAATCAAAGAACAGATGCGTTGAACCTGTCATCTCCTAATAGTATTTCCCACCATTCACTCAAATCCTGGTCATAAAACCTTAAAATCTCCAATATACACGGATGCCAACATTAATTCTAAATACAACATCCCTCATCTTTAACTGGCAAATAAATATACATAGTTTACACAACTGAGGAAAGCTAAAAAGTGTCTTGTTAGATGGGAAAAAGGTTTTGATGATAAAGAATTATAATCAGTTTTTAGACTTTTGGGCAGAATTGTTTCTCAAAACACTGATTTGTAGCTCATCAGCTTATAATTTCCAGGTTTCTTCACATACAAAATAAAATGGAGATTCTGTTTTCTGGTTAAAAAAAAAGGCCATGCATACGCCCAAGCTCATTGTCTAATCCATTACCAAATTTGGGAAGGCAAATACCTATTTAAAAAGTTTATTCCCTGATTTTAAGAACCAATGCTTCTGTCAAGAACAACAATTTCACTAATGTGGGATGCCTGGGTAGGCAGAGGGGAGCTACTCTTCCCAACCAAAGCTTTAAATAAAAAAGGAGTTAAAAAAAGCCCTCCATTTAACTTATGAATGGTAAGTGAATATAAAAAGAAGTAATAATTATGGCTTTCACTTTCATTTTATACCAGTTCTTATCCTAAAATAAAGTACTGTCAGGGCCGGACTGACTACCGGGCAGTTTGGAATGCTGCAGAGCTGGGGATTGATTCCACAGCGGTGGGGGCTGATTTCATTCATGGAGACCAGCATGTGCTTTGAAATAATCAAAGCAAAACGAATTTCGTTTAGCACACACAGGTCTCCATGAACGAAATCAGTGCCCAACTCAGCAGCCCGGTAGCCAGTCCGGCCCTGAGTACTGTACAATGATAGAAACAATTATTCATAATTATCCATATTGTACAACCTTTTACCATTAAGCACCCAAGTAAAGGACAATCACATTTTGCCACATTTCACATATAGGTTTTTTCATTGTTTAGTGCCAGCTTAATTTCCTTTAAATATATGTTTAGTTTATTATGTTTTCTTTGCAAAACATTTGGTTTCAGTGTAACCATCATCAAGCCTTCCTCAACAAAGACTCCCAATCTATGTCACTCAATTAGGGAGAGAATGAGTGAGCGTGGGAGATTACTTTTGGTGAATGGGCTGTAAAAACCAAAATAGCAATTAACAAGCAAGCACCCTTGCTTAAAATCACTCTCAATTGGCATTTGCTGGTCAATCTACCTTTTACCAAGACCTCCACCCTAATCATTTTTTTCAAAGGTAACACATCTCTAAAGTATCTGGTGAGATATTCCAATTCCACAATTTAGGCAAAAGTAGCTCTCTATTCAGTGTATCACCATGCAACTTACCACAGTAGAAAAAGGTAGTCCATTGTTTGTTTTTTTATATATTTTTTTATTTTAACAGTAAGACAAGAGCAGGCAGTACAGATATCAGGTGTTTCGCAGTAAAATACAGAACAGGGCCGGGCGGGGGAAATATACAAACAATAATCACTGTAAGAAGTAAAAGGCCCTGCACGGGTACACATAACGGAAATAGGAAATAGGCAATCTATTAAGCAATCAAAGCAATCCCAGCCGCGTGACCTCGTCCACAATGTTACAGGATAATTAAGCCAGCGAAAACACCCGGACAATAAAGGATTCGTGAAAAATAAACAGCCCATCTCTCGTAGAAGGAAAAAGAAAAGAGAAAAGGGGGCCATAGAACAAAAGAAAGGCAAAATAAAAAACTCCACCCCTAACCCCCCACCCTGCACCCCTGCAATGGCTACGGCCTAACCCCACTAGCAGCGTGCCTGTCGCCCAAGAACTACCCTAAAGGAAGGGAAAAGAGAAAGCGGAGGAGGAGAAAGCAAACACACTCCCAGCCTCCCGTACCCCCCGCCAACAGCGACCACCCCGAGACATGGTAAAAGCAATATTTAGCAATTATACAAACCAGTCAGGGAAGGATAAACAACAACCACCCAATTCTCGTCACAATATAGGCACAACCCCGGCATCGCTAAAAACTATTTTATCGGGACCCAGCGATAAAGTTCAGCCCTGGCCAGTACGGTCCGTCATAAGAGTCTTTGCCACTCGAGCCGCCATGTTGAAGGAAAAGGCAAAGCGTCCACAAAAGTTTTTGTCAGCACAGAAGGATCGAATACAGGATAAAAGTTCACGGCTCGAACGAGGAAAGGTGTTCAAAAACAGCGGGTATCCCAAACCATCACCAAAGAACTCGCAGCCACATGGAAGACCGTCTATAGATGCGTTAGGCGGCAGCAGGAGCAGGCAAGAGACGCTAGCGAGAAGCACGGGCTGGCGTGCCGGTAATAGGGGACCGTCAAGGTTCACGAACTCCGGGTTATGCACGGGGACCTCGACATCAGATGTGCAATGCACCGCTGGTACCATCTCTAGCTGGAAACCAATCGAGGTGTCTTCCTCAGGTTCCAGGATACCGTCCACTTTCACCATCAGTGTCCGGAACACAGCGACTGTATGCGAATGGAGCGCCTCAATGGCGGCCACAACGGCCTGCAGCGATGGCGCGCCTTCCGTCCGCTCCATCCCCTCTCAATAGGCGACAGAGCCGGACTCGAACCCCGGAGGCCGGCTGCTCCGGAGTCGCAGGCCACGCAAATCTGATATCAAGTAGTGGGCGCTCCTCATCTTACAGAACACACCTTCGCCGTCAGAGAGGGCCCCAGCCCGTCGACCCCGGGGGGCAGCAAGGTCTCCAGGCACCGGACCCCCACCACAGCAGCCGGCGTGGCACGCTGGTGTGTCACCGGTGTAGATCGTTCAAAGGATTGTCACAAAAAGTCAACAATTCAGACACTCTTCGGGAGACCGGGCTCAGTCCAGGTCTCACGGCCGATGTTGTTCAACTCTGACCCGGATAGTCTAGAAATCGAGGCCCCGGCTTCCACACGGTGTTAGGCCGAGAATGGAAACACGGCGTATCTTCGTCAGCCGATGAGGTAGAAATCTCGGGATTGCACCTGTAGAAGCAGTAGACCTTCATAAACAAGGAAATCAGGTGTAAGGTCAGGATTAAAGACAGGATAATCGAGCTGCTGTCGGAGGTCAACGGAGCCGGGAGCTTACGCGGCCATCTCGATTCGTAGCATAGCTCCTCCCAGGTAGTCCATTGTTGATGGGCCTTTCTGAAACCCAGCGTGTTCTACTGATACAATACACTTTTCCCTCAACCTAATCTCTAAGCCAGATAAGCAAAAATATGTTTAAACCTTTTCGCCTTCATACCCATTAAAGGAATACAATTATAGTACGTCTGGTCATCCCTACTGCACTTCTTAAAAATATATAAATAAAAAATCTATAATGTACTTCGAAGGAGGTGGGATTTGGCCAATTATTGTCACCTACTAAAAATGCATAACATTTTTCTGCCCATCATGCCAGATTCTTGCAATGATGTGCCCTGAAATGCGATCCAGACCAGCATACCTTGATAGGCTCATCAAAGAGAATATTTTTGTATTTTTTTCCACAGACATTAGATCTAAAATAAACTTGCTCATTTCATTGTCCAATTCCATGACCCTTTATATTTACACATGCAGGGGCATCCATTGTTTGTTTCGTACCTAAGGTAACTATTTTACAAAAACCTTCAGGCATTTTGCCAGTAACTATTAAATCTGGAATGGTGTCCCATCCCTTACATTTCATGGGTTCTTTTCTCTCTCTAACCATTCTGCAAAATTTATGGCCAACTCAAAATATCAGCATGTTCTCCTCATATGGTGATGTGGGTGCATGGCCCCTACTTTCTTTTCTATATCATCACTAGAGAAACTCTTAACTGTAGACATAGGTGGCACAGTGAGGTCTACAATAAAGAACAGACTACTACTGATGACAAATGATGAGATGGAGTGGATGAAGGGGGATTATTGGGTCATAATGGGAATTATACACTTTTGGCACATGCTGCTTGCTCACGGTATGGGGCAAATGCTAGTGAAAGTATAGGAAGTTGATGATTACTAACTATATGGAAAACTGCAAAGACTGGAAAGCTAACGGCAATAATAGAATTGATGAGCTTCTTTGCTTGACTAATAAACAACCTAGCTCAAGCAAATCGAATCTCACCTCAGCACGAAATACTTTCCAGGCCTTGGAGATGTCTCTGAAAGAAGAAATAGCCAAAGGGTAAGACGCAGCATCCTTTAAAAAAATTCCAGAAGTCAATTGCATGCCTCGTGGTTTTAGAATCCTAATCTTCCCATCAGTTGAAATTACTATTCTGGGCAAAATAAAAAAATGAGAGGTCAATCTCAAGGAAGCATCTAACAATATGATTAGACAACTCATTGACATTGCTGAAGAGGGATATGAAAATTGTAAAAACAGAAGCAGACTTGTTAACAAAAAAAATTGAGGAAGCAAAGTGAGGGGAAATCACAATAAATAATGAAGAAATTCTTAATCAAATCATAGATGAATATAAGGAGGACATTATAAAATGGAAGCACAGAAAATGTTGTTGAGATCAATAAGATTATCAACAGAACAGGGAGAGTATACACATTTGCCAAATGATACAGCAACATTACAACTGGGACCTCAAAAGAGCCGGACCAAACTCTGCTCTCAACAGAACACAGTTTGGGAGTGGGCTCACCAGCAAGAGATATCATAGCCTTCTCTCCTATGTTTTGAGGAGGTTAAATGCTACCGATTTGGTATGAGAAATACAAATACCAAGGATACAAAATAGTGCACAAGCAAAAGAAAATCAATCAACCAACACCCTCCGCAGTAACGACAAGGACCGGGAGGAGAAAGGAACTAGAAAACACCTCCAACAACTAACAAGACATTTATCTGACACTACACTGACTAATCACCAAAGTACTGGACCTGGTTTATCTTTTTGCCCAACAGTCTTTTTGACACTGCCAAAACCAAGACTACCTTTTCAAATTCCCACATTAACTTGAACTTACTTCCTTTTTTATTGAGAAACTGCCACAAACAATGAAGGAACATTTGTTGAATTTTGGTACCACTACTATTTAAGATCAGAAGAAATACATCTCTTTACCTCATTTTTAGAACATCCGTCTTTGACACTTGCAGAATTAGCACAAGCAATGGGGATTCACACAACCCTAACTATCACATATACTGTTCAAAAGAAATCAACCTTTACTCCTCAGCTGGCACCTGGTAACACCATAGATTTATTTCACACTATCGTTATTCATGACTTGAACATAGTCTGTCAAGTACAGTAAAAAAATATATATTTATACCCAGGAATCTAAGTCTAAAAGAAAGGACTGTTCTCAAATCACTGCAAGAGAAAGAAGATCATATTATCAAAGAAGCATATAAAGTAGGGAACATAGCCCTCCTACATACAGAAGTCTGTGAACAAGAAGCACTACCGCAACTTTCAGACATGTACTACTCCTATGTGAAAAATCCTAACAATCCAGTCAAGCAGAAACAATTACATCTGAATTCCAAGTTAGAGGAATGGTACACTCATGACCTATTAACATGGGATTAGAAATGCCATCTTTAGATTGATCACCCTCATATGGCACCCTACCTATTACCGAAAATCCACAAGAAAGTCTTTCCACAGTTTGGACGCCCTACTCTAGCAGGCATCAAGTCAGCCTGTTCCCATATTTGTGCTTTAACTGACCTTCAGCTGCATCTATTTATGAAGGATCTTCCCTTATACATATGAGAAGTACAAGATGTCACATGGGAACTTGATTACATACTTGTCACCATTGGTGTATGGAGTATTTACACAGAGATGGAAATAATGCAATACAAAAGGCTTTGAACAACAAACCAGCTGGATTTCTGAAATACAATAGCATGAATGAGATGCTGTCATTCAGTCTATAAAACAACATATTTGGTTCCATTGGAGAGTACTAAAGACGGACACAAGAGTAAGCGATGGGCATAAAGTTTGCTTCCTGGTATGCCTGTATATTTATGGGAGAAGCAGAGAGATAATGGCTTTGGGATCAACATTTCAATGACTGTACCTTCCACATTATTTTTTTGGGAAGATATATAGATGATATATCATGCATCTAGTAAGGTACGCAAACATCCTTGAAAACATATTTGAAGGAAATTAACAACAACACATGGAATATTAAGATAATTTCTACCTTCTCCACTAAACAAGTCAATTTATTGGTCATTACAGTCTATATCAACTAAAATGTTTAGTAAATATTCAGCAGGAAGCTCAACTTTAAGAGCAGACATCTGTCAGCCACGCAGTACCATTTGCTGTGTCCCAAATGGAGCATTCCAATGAATCGATCTCAATTGCAGGGATGAGGAAACATACCGATCAGCTCCAAATGACCTAATTGATACACTACAAGAAAGAGGATATAGCAAAACTCATTTACAAACAATTGCAAATGAAATGGAAAAAACGTTGTTCCAAACCAAACCTTCCTTAGTCAAAGATACAGAATAATATCCGATTCTAAGCAATTAACACAAAAGACATTATGGGCCATATGTATCATTCAAAATTGAGATCGCAAATGTGGAAATTCGCCGAATTTCGGCGTTTGCGATCGCAATTATGCTTAATGGTATGTATTAAAGAAAAACTGCCTCGCAAAATATTTTGTAAATGAATTTGAGGAATTGCAATTTGCGATTCCTTAAATGGAATGTATGAGGCACCCACGTTGTGCGAATATGGCATAAGGAATCGCAAATTACCACCATTTACATGTTGGTGGTAATTTGCGATTTCTTTCAAAAATGTACATTTTAGCATTTTTCGAAGTGGCATGTGGCGCACACACATGCCCTTAGGGCTTGTATGTGCGCCACATGTGCACCCATGCTCATTTCAGGGGTGCAACAGGGTGTCCTTTTGACACCCTGGCACACTTGAAATTGCATTCTCAACTTGCGATTCTCTAATTGAGAATCGCAAATTGAGAATGTCTTCCCAGAATGAATGTGGAGGTATTCCTTAATTGCGAATTGCAATTTGCGATTCGCAATTAAGGAATATTTAGGATTCGCAAAATGAATTGCAAATCCTACATACATAGCATTTTGCGATTCTCAAATAGCGATTCCCAAAAATCTGCTATTTGAGAATTGCAAAACCTAACATTGATACATATGGCCCTATATCATTATATAACCTGAAAAGTTCTAATATGCCACTGGCATCAACCTACTGGGTATTAATAAAATAAGATACTTCAAATTATCTCCAGGGACGAAATTCCTGATAAATGATTCCATTAATTGCAACAGCACATATGTGATATATATTATCATTTATCCTTGCTCTGGTCTGTATGTGGGCAGCACAATTTGACCATTAAACATGCATTGGGAAAAATTATAGAAACATAAATAATCTGGAGATGGGATCACGACTTTCAGAACACTGTAACCAGCCTCTTCTCAATTAAAGGACCTTTCAACTTTTTGGATTAGAACATGTAAAGGCCCTCAATGTGTTGGTAACCGTGAACTATGAATGAGAAGGTGTGAAAGTGAACTGATATTGAAATTAGACAACAACAACAAGTGCCTCAACAAAGATGCTGAGATGCATTACTGGCTATATAGCATATGATCTGAAATTGTCACCTACAGTTCGACAGATATCTATATTTAATCTTGTTTGCTTGCCTTTTATGATATGCTTAAGAGGCAAAACAATACAATTTATTTCATCACACCACATTGACCTAATTTTCCTTATGGATCCTCCTTTCTTGATTAAATGGTCTCCATAATAAGTCATATAGGGTCGTCAATTTACGTAGGTTGTCCTCTCCACTCCATGTGATTCGGTTCTAACTCTGAGCAATGTGCTTCTGCGATTTCATGGCTACCGCCACATTCTAACCATACATTTTAATATAATTATTATCCACCAATTTATCGCGAAATACCTTATTCTATCTATCATTTTACACATTCATAATGGTTTTCATTGTATCCATTCATTTCCCAATATTTCCCCCACAGTTTTGTTACTGAATCTCATGACCATAGCATTATGCCTAAATACTGTTTAATTTCTTGAATTACTTTTCCACAGTGTCACGCAAACTTGATAGAATGGCTTTTTATTTGATCATATCATTTCGTTTTTGCATTCCCAATATTCACATGATGTCTTCTTATGCTTTACATTCTTGAATATGACTGTTACAAGCTTCTTGTAGGTATAGCAAGACTCACTACAAAACCTCTACCTTAGTCTTCCAAGAAGAACGTTTTTTTTCTTCCAACTTTAATCTCCTTTTTTATGACTGTTCTTCATTCTACAGACATGAACAGACGGCTGCTGCATTACTTTTTACCACATCACATGACTTTTATACTGTTCACCAAAACCTGGGCTATCCAATTTACATTCATTATGAGTTAGATCATATGACTTTCTATTCATAACCCCTTTAGTCATTCTATTCATACATTGGGGTCGATTAGGATCGTGGACGGAAACGTGTACCGTCCGCCGCGGAAGGTGGCAAGATACTCCGGACCTGTCCGCGGAAAATCCGCTACAGCAATTAGGATAAAATATGCTAAAAACGCCGATCGCGGCGTACGGAGCACACCAATCCCCGTCCGCGGCGGTCGGAGTACACCTGAGTCCGCGGCAGGCGGACGGAACAGAAAGAACACGACCGCCGCGTACGCACATGACCGCGAATACATCCACTTCCCCCGCGATACCTGCGCAGTGTCCGTGTCCGCAATTAGGATAACTCCGCAAGTACCCCGGTAGTCACCGCCATCCACGTCCGCAGCGGTACCAATGCACCGAGAATCCGTGCTCCACAGCGGAACGCCAACACAAACAACATCCCTACTGTCAAACCAATGCCATACATTGCGACGGAAGTTATCACCAAACACACGAAAATGAACGACCACCCACCGAAAACATCCAAACCAATCACAACACACAATGATCCACCGCCAAGCACCACACAATGCACACCTGGCAACACACCCACCTAGCACCTGACTGCCAATAACCATTCAGACACGGCCAAGACACACACCATAAAATAACTCCCACCCACTCCACAAATCCTCTGCATCACTGCATAGCTGCTAGCAGGATACACGACTTAACTGACAGCAAAGACATATATCATTCACATAACCCACACCCAAACACACCCACCACACAAAGACCCACCACACCATTCCTACACACCACACACCTGCACCTCCCCATTCACGCAAACCCACACCCGAGCACCACACACCATGGCACCAAAAAAACCCCCAAAATTCACTGACACCGAGTTAAAGGTTATGGTAGATGAGATAATCCGTGTCGAACCCCACTTATTCGGGGCCCTAGTGCAGCAGACCAGCATAGCCAGGAAAAACAGCATGTGGGACCGGATAGTCACCAGGGTGAATGCCTCCGGGAGCGTCTCGAGGACGAAGCAGGATATACAGAGGCGGTGGCATGATCTCAAGACCCGAGTGAAATCCATTCGAGCCAAGAACTATCTCCGGGCAAATCACACAGGCGGTGGAACCCCCCCGGAGCCCTTACCCTACACCGAGTGGGAGGACAAGGTGATGACCATCATCCACCCTGAGACCCTTGATGGACTTGCTGAGGGAGAAGAGGCTGGTAAGTACAAACCAAGCACCACGAGCACAACTACATGGTGTGCCTCACACAACTGTGAAGACACATCTCCCGGACCCCAACCCATGCATGCAGTGTCCACATACTCACCAACGTCGAAATCACTCCAACAGGCCCCCATGTCCATAGGGATGGCGGTGGTGGTGGTGGGTGGTGGGTGTGAGGGGACGGAACTACAACTCCCAACAGGCCCCCATGTCCATAGGGATGGCGGTGGTGGTGGTGGGTGGTGGGTGTGAGGGGACGGAACTACAACTCCCAACAGGCCCCCATGTCCATAGGATTGGCGGTGGTGGTGGTGGGTGGTGGGTGTGAGGGGACGGAACTACAACTCCCAACAGGCCCCCATGTCCATAGGGATGGCGGTGGTGGTGGTGGGTGGTGGGTGTGAGGGGACGGAACTACAACTCCCAACAGGCCCCCATGTCCATAGGGATGGCGGTGGTGGTGGTGGGTGGTGGGTGTGAGGGGACGGAACAACAACTCCCAACAGGCCCCCATGTCCATAGGGATGGTGGTGGTGGTGGTAGGTGGGGTGAGTACCAGTGCAGACAGAATCGGCAACAAAATGAAAACAACCTGTCAAGTCCACATTACTCATCCTCACATTATCGGTTTGCAGGTCATCCTAATCTGACAGCTGGAACCAACACCCGCCCTCCAGACTCGCCACACACAGAAGTCTCAGGGGACGATTGGGCAGCCACCTCCGGGGCAGAAGATGATCCCGGCACAAGCAGGCAGCCAGGGCCATCTGGCTCCCAGGTCACACCTGCACCAACGACTACGGCCTCTGCCATTGTCACAACACCGGCCACTGTGACCTGCACAGCCACCACCAGCACCACCTCCACCACCACCACTACTACCACCACTCCTGCCCCCCTGCCCAACCCACCGGCCAACGCCGTGCCAGCGCCATCCCAGCCACGCAGGAAGAGTGTGAGGCAAGGCAGAGATGCAAGGCCAGATCCGGCAGGCAGGAGCATAGGCCAAAGACGACATGAGGATACCAACACACACAATGCTGTGCAACAGTCATTGGAAGCACTGGCCAGGGTGGAGGAAAGCTATCAAAGTGGTCAGGCATAGGCAGACCGGGCCCACCAGGACTTTGTTGACAACACTGCTATGTTGGGGGCCATTGAGAGGCGGCTTGGCCAACTAGTGGACATTTTTACCATGACAACCAACATGCGGATGCCATGTACATCCGCCAACACCACCCTCCCCACAACCCCACAAACAACGCCACCGCCACCTGCGGCGGATGTGGTACCTGATGCGCCAGCGCACCCAGCTGACTCCGTACCGTCACAAAGACGGAGGGGCCGTCCGAGGCTGGAAGTGGGCGAGAGCAGTGTGGAAGCAGCTGGCACACGCTCCAAGAGGAACCGAAAATGACTATAACAGTACCTGAGCATGCCATTCACCCTGCCAACTATCCGGTCCCACCTACCACAGGCCTGCTGCACTAGGCAGACACCACCCTATGTGGTGTCAGCACGGACATTTCATCTGCCATAACCTTCTACTCTCACTCCCCCACCCCTTCACTCATTTGTAAATATGCACCTACACCCATGCACAATTTGTAAATAAATGCCACTTACTCACTCAATCATGTGTTGCCTCCATGTTTATTCACATGAATGCATCAGAAACAGATGTTACTAGGTACAGGTATCCAACTGGTACAGAATCATGGCGCTGCGGGAGTGACCTAGGGAAAATAGAAACCGCAAAGACACGTCAGGAAACATGATCACACTCATCAGAACACACTGCAGTGCAACATTGAACAACCCACACGCATCACAACAGTAATGGATGAGACGACACACATCATGGAGACGTGCATTGACCAAAAATTAACACCCACACACATGCATGCATCACATTGCAGAACACAGAGATGAAGCACACCACAATGCCACAACACCAGCACACATTCACAGGGCATACCCAAGCAGCACAAGAGGAGCACACTCACAATCAAGGGAAGTAGCGATCAATGATCTGGCGCCTCTGGTCCACACCTTTCTCCTCACCACTATCCTCATCAGTTGACATGGGTGGGTCGGGAGGGCGAGGAACTTGCAGTTCATCAGGGTCCAAGAGCAGTTCAATGTTATTGCGCACAGCCAGGTTGTGGAGCATGCAGCACGCTATCACGATCTTGCATACTTTGCCTGGTGAGTAAGGCAGGGCCCCTCCAGTCTTATCCAGGCACCGAAACCTAGACTTGAGCAGGCCAAATGTTCGTTCTACCACTCGACGTGTCCTACCATGGGCATCATTGTATCTCATTTCTCCAGCTGTAGTGGGATTGCGTATGGGACTGAGCAGCCAAGGCCTGTTTGGGTAAGCCGAGTCGCCTGTGTTGGTGGAAGAGAGAGAGAGAGAGAAATATCACAACCTGCATTGTGGGGCACACCATGCCACACAGATATCACTCCTGTCACCACAGCATACTCACCAACAAGCCACGCTTGTGCCGGACGCAGATTAGCCATCAGTTGGGGGACAATGCTGCTCCGCATGATGTGGGCGTCATGTGCAGAGCCAGGGAATCTTGCACACACATGTGAGATGATGTTGTCGGCCTGGCACACCACCTGCACGTTGAGGGAATGGAAGTGTTTCCGATTCCTATACACCTGCTCACGTGCCCGTGGTGCAATGATAGCGATATGCGTGCCATCAATGGAACCCACAACGTGTGGTATACGACCCAGTGCATAGAAGTCAGCTTTGACCGCTGCCAACTCCGCCGCCTGAGGGAAATGTATATAGTCATGCTTGTACAGCATCATGGCTGTCAGTACATCCCGGAGTACCGTGCTGAACATGGCCTGTGACATTCCCCCGGCATGTCCAACTGTGTACTGGAATGTGCCTGTTGCAAAGAAATGGAGTGCCGACATCACCTTTTGCGTGGGTGTCATGGAACCTGGATAGGTTCTTCGCGGCAGCAGGTGAGGAGACAATAGGGTCACAAGGTCCAACAATCGACGGCGATCCAGCCTGAATTTCCGGATCACCTCCTCGTCCACCATATCCTCCAGCACAGTGTATGGGCGATGGACATTTGGAGCCCTCCTGTGTGGGAGTAGATGGAATGGAAGTCAATTCACATACAACGCATGTGTGTGCAACTCACTCACATGTCAACGCCCTCTACCAACATGTAGTATCCAGTGTATGATTGTCATATGTGTGACTTCTCTGATTGTCAGGACAACATGGATTGACGTAGCAACAATGTGCATCCACTAGCAACATGATGTTTAGCAACATGTGCAATGCACAGTGTCTCACCTCAACATTACTGCCAACCAGACATGTCACATGACCCACATGTGTAGGCCCAACATCACATGCACACATGCAAGTACATGCACACATACTAAAATAAACACCCCTCCCCCATTTCATGATGCACCAATGGCAACACCAATAATGGTGGCCATACGGACATCACATGCATGGGGACACAATAGGCAACACACATGTACAGTACACAACAGAACCCCCACCATAGTCATCATCTGACACATACCACTCACTGACAACTGATTCACAGGTGCCCATACATACGGGATCTACTGTGTAGATGTGAGGTACGACAAACTTGTGTAGGGTACTACCCGATGTGGACATGCAGACGTGATGGCCACTTGTGGCTCACCGATGGCCATGGTATGGACACACATGGGATAGAGCATGACATGTGTAGCCACGCAATCACGCACACAACCGTCAGCAGGCAGCTGCAGACAATGGTACAAGGTGCATCATCAGCGAAGATTCAAACATTGAACCCGCCATGGCGGTGCACTGCTTCCGCTGTTTACGTCTGGGCATACGCGGCCCGCCTTCGACATTCACATTGTCTGCACGTGCACAGACCGTCACGCTCACACACCGGCAAGTGCATGTGCAAGGTTCCGGACGGATGGTCGATTTGCAACAATGTTGTATCACTGGCGCCAACATGGCGGGGCACGTGTTCGGCGGGGGACGTGCAGGCCAACACATCCATTAGCTGATGTCAATGCACATGGCAGGTCATGCCCCCCCTTACAGTGACATTGCATCATCCAGCCTTCACCGGCCGGCCGGCCGGCCGGCCCTGCCCTGCCCAGGACCGCCGTGCCGGCCATGCCAACCACCGCCGTTGCACGGCCCTTCCACTACCGCCGTGCCAGGCCCTGCCCAGGACCGCCGTGCCGGCCATGCCAACCACCGCCGTTGCACGGCCCGCCAGGGAACGCCGGTAGTGAAAGGGCCGTGCAACGGCGGTGGTTGGCATGGCCGGCACGGCGGTCCTGGGCAGGGCAGGGCAGGGCCGGCCGGCCGGCCGGTGAAGGCTGGATGATGCAATGTCACTGTAAGGGGGGGCATGACCTGCCATGTGCATTGACATCAGCTAATGGATGTGTTGGCCTGCATGTCCCCCGCCGAACACGTGCCCCGCCATGTTGGCGCCAGTGATACAACATTGTTGCAAATCGACCATCCGTCCCGGAACCTTGCACATGCACTTGCCGGTGTGTGAGCGTGACGGTCTGTGCACGTGCAGAAATGGGAGGTGCGAACAAGGGCGGCGTGTGCCCAATAGAATGTACCGTATGCTGTGCAGCGCAACACCAGGGCCAGTCATTGGCCCATTTCCAAACACGCTTCTAGGGCTGACCAATGGCTGTCGCCGTATGCCACTGACATGGCCACAGGGCCCTATAAATGTGTCATGTGCAATACCACACATTCCACGATGACCACCGACTGCTGCCTGTGACCATCACCTCCAACTGCTGCTGCGGAGCTGACCACCGACTGCTGCCTGTGACCATCACCTCCAACTGCTGCTGCGGAGCTGACCACCGACTGCTGCCTGTGACCATCACCTCCAACTGCTGCTGCGGAGCTGACCACCGACTGCTGCCTGTGACCATCACCTCCAGCTGCTGCTGCGGAGCTGACCACCGACTGCCGCTCTAGTGCCCTACTCCGTGACCTTGCCATGTCGAGAGTCAAAGAGATCCGGTCTCGTCCCTTTACCGCCGCGGAGCTGGATGTCCTCGTGGATGGTGTGCTCCGCAACTACGGACGCCTGTACGGTGCACCCAGACAGGTGGTAAGTGCAGTGGGGGACAAGTTGGTGTGCATGAGGTGTACCATGACACCTGGGCTCTGGGATCTTGGCGGTGTGATGTGGGACCAACACATGATTCGCAATGTGCATGGCTGCTGAGAGTAACGTGTTGCCCCAATCTGTGTGACTGGCCAACTGTCCACTAACTTGCACCCTTTTGTCTCCCATCATGGTAGGTCAAGCTGCACCTTCGCAAGGACGTGTGGAGGAGCATTGCACGTGATGTACGAGCAGTGGGGGTGTCCAATAGACGACATACACACTGCCACAAACGCTGGGACGACATTTCCAGGCTGAGCAGGAAGGTAGCGGAAGTGACACTAGGGATGATTCCAAGAACGGCACGACTGGCCCGACGCTCAATGACCCCTCTCATGCACCGTATCATAGCTGTGACGCATCCTGCCCTGTCCGAGCGGTTGCGTGTGGATGACCAGCAACGTGGCGGTAAGCATACTGTCAGTGAATGTTGCTTGTGAGTGCAATACATGTTATGTTGGCCAGACACATTAGTGACTTCCGTGAATCGTGCGTCTCGTTGCAATGCCATGTTGGTGACATTGGCGCAGTTAAAAGTCACTTTCCGGTGTGGCATGTTGAGACGGCACTCGCTAAGCAGTTGAGTGTTGATGCACATGCTGTAGTGCTCCGTCACCCCATGGCAAGACTGGTGTGCAGATGTAGTTGCTCATGCCCTGTCCGCATGCTGTACATGTCGCACGGACAATGCCACTTATTTCGTGTGAGGATGACTGGTAGGGGTGGCCCGTGTGCAGGTTGGGGGATCGAAGTACATCGTCAGCAATGGCAATAGGGATTCCGTACCAGTACTGTACGTGAGTGTGGCCGTGACTTACACCTCTTTTCTGTGAATTTCAGCTTTGGCAGAGGACACTCAGCCACAGACCGAGGAGATGTTTGAAGCCAATGCATCCGGATCAGACGTCGGGCACACGCAGACTGACACAGAAAGGGGCAGCGCCGGAGAGGGGGACAGGACCGTCCCGGAGGACTCGCATGTGGAGACAACATCGTCAACATCTTCCGACAGTGTTGGTGAGTCAGCACTGTTGTCACAGACTGGGAGTGGGCAATCAACACCTTTGGTCGGGACACAGCACACAGGGCCCACCCTGCCGCCAACTGCACCATGTACTGTTCGTGCACGCAGGAGTAGGGGGAGCAGAGTAGCGTTCGGTGCCGGAACCGCTGCCCAGGCCTCCGTGAGCCAAAATGCTCTTTGTGCTGAGGCTGTTGATCTGCTGCGACAGCTGTGTGTGGGGCAGACCAATATGATTAATGCTTTCCAAGACCACGATAGGAAGTTGGGGCAGGTGGTAGCTTTCATGGAAGGTATGCATGGCGATCTGGCTGCTCTACACAGGACAGTGCAGTCATTGGGGAACAGTGTGTCGTCTGTCATTGTACAGTCGCAGGGACTGGGTGCAACTTCTGTTCCACCATCTACAACACTGGATGTCTCAGGGGGGAGTCAATTGTCTGACCAGGACTCGAACACAGGTCATTGCACTAGAAGCAGCGTCAGCCAGCACGTCAAGTCTCGGAGGGCTCAGACACCATCCCCTAGGTCAGCTAAATCTGTTCACAGAGACACCGTCAGAGACAGTGGAGTACAGACACGTGATCCAATAGAGGGTTTGGGTTCAATGGCTACACATGCTGCACAGGCATCCCACACACAAGGTACTCCCAAGGCAAACCTTACTCCCAGTTCCATTGACACTACCTTGGACATGGACAGTGAGAAGAAGAAGGCACCTCATGAGAGCAGGGACACTCCCAGGGGCAGGGAGACTAGGAAGGAAGGAGCCACTCCCAAGGGCAGGGAGACTAGGAAGGAAGGAGCCACTCCCAAGGGCAGGGAGACTAGGAAGGAAGGAGCCACTCCCAAGGCAGGGAGACTGGGAAGGAAGGAGCCACTCCCAAGGGCAGGGAGACTAGGAAGGAAGGAGACACTCCCAAGGGCAGGGAGACTGGGAAGGAAGGAGCCACTCCCAAGGGCAGGGAGACTAGGAAGGAAGGAGCCACTCCCAAGGGCAGGGAGACTGGGAAGGAAGGAGCCACTCCCAAGGGCAGGGAGACTAGGAAGGAAGGAGCCACTCCCAAGGGCAGGGAGACTAGGAAGGAAGGAGCCACTCCCAAGGGCAGGGAGACTGGGAAGGAAGGAGCCACTCCCAAGGGCAGGGAGACTAGGAAGGAAGGAGACACTCCCAAGGGCAGAGACAAGGACAGTCACAAGACATACGCACCTAAGAAGAGCACGGACACTCCCAGGGGCAGGGACACACACAGGGAGAAGGTGTGTCCTGGGGATGTGTACACCAAAGACAAGTCTGCTGCCTGGGACAGGGCACCATCCAGGGAACAGGGAAGATCCACAGACATCATTCCTCCTACGGAAATAGGACATCCAAGGGCAAAGGCATCTCCCATGGACAGTGGTGCTGTCAAGGAAAGGCATACATCACCCCTTGATGCACTGCGGTTGCTGTTTTCTGGGAAACGGAATACAGATGTCTCCGCAGTGGAGTCACCCCTTACCTCCACTCCCATCAGGGCCCGTCAGGAGCGGATGGAGGTTGACCCTGTAGTAGCATCCCCCATGCCACATGTTGCAGAGGCCAGAAGGCAGCCACACAGCAAATGACAAGCTGGCTCAAGCACGTCCCCAGAGAGCATTCCCCCGCCAGCAGATGCACCTCCCATGGTGGGTGATATTTCTACCCAGTCAGGCCCACTTGCCAGTCCTGTCCTGTCCAGGGTGCAGTCACATGTCACCAAGAAACGGAAACACACACCATTGACACATGCCCAACCCGATGTCAGCCAATTGCAACTATCCCCCGCTCCCAGAGCCACCCTGCCTCCTGGCCCATACAGCCCTGTGGCTCATCATTTCAGTGGTCCCAGTGGCGCCGCTGCAGTTGACTTGCATGTGTCAGGTAGTGGCACTGTGTCTGTTGTTTGCTGTCATGCATCATGTAGTGGCACTGTATCAGTTGTGCCTCATCCTGTATCAGGTGCTGGCAGTGTGTCTGGGTCTGTGGCGCATGTGTCGGTCACTCGGGCTGTGGCTGTGTCTCACACTCCTGTTTCAGGTGCTGGCAGTGTGTCTGGGTCTGTGGTGCATGTGTCGGTCACTCGGGCTGTGGCTGTGTCTCACACTCCTGTTTCAGGTGCTGGCAGTGTGTCTGGGTCTATGGCGCATGTGTCGGTCACTCGGGCTGTGGCTGTGTCTCACACTCCTGTTTCAGGTGCTGGCAGTGTGTCTGGGTCTGTGGCGCATGTGTCGGTCACTCGGGCTGTGGCTGTGTCTCACACTCCTGTTTCAGGTGCTGGCAGTCTGTCTGGGTCTGTGGCCCATGTGTCGGTCACTCGGGCTGTGGCTGTGTCTCACACTCCTGTTTCAGGTGCTGGCAGTCTGTCTGGGTCTGTGGCTCACGTGTCAGTCACTACATCTGTGGCTGTGTGTCACACTACGGTTTCTGGTTCTGCCAGTCTGTCCGATGCGGGAACTTCACGCAATCCACCTGATAGTGTGATGTAAGGTGCTGTTGTCTTCACTCACATGTAATTGGACATGGTGTGTGAATTGTCCATTGTACACAGTCTTCCACTGCTGTGGACCTTGTTATGGGTTGTTGGTGATTCGTACTTGTGGTGCCTCAGATACTGCTGTATGCCCTGTGATGTACCTGCTCTGGTGTCCACACTGCCCTGTTGGTGTTCTCATGCTGCTCTATGCCCTGTGATGTACTGCCTCTGATGTACCTGCTCTGGTGTCCACACTGCCCTGTTGCTGTTCTCATACTGCTGTATGCCCTGTGATGTACTGCCTCTGATGTACCTGCTCTGGTGTCCACACTGCCCTGTTGCTGTTCTCATACTGCTGTATGCCCTGTGATGTACTGCCTCTGATGTACCTGCTCTGGTGTCCACACTGCCCTGTTGCTGTTCTCATACTGCTGTATGCCCTGTGATGTACTGCCTCTGATGTACCTGCTCTGGTGTCCACACTGCCCTGTTGCTGTTCTCATGCTGCTCTATGCCCTGTGATGTACTGCCTCTGATGTACCTGCTCTGGTGTCCACACTGCCCTGTTGCTGTTCTCATACTGCTGTATGCCCTGTGATGTACTGCCTCTGATGTACCTGCTCTGGTGTCCACACTGCCCTGTTGCTGTTCTCATACTGCTGTATGCCCTGTGATGTACTGCCTCTGATGTACCTGCTCTGGTGTCCACACTGCCCTGTTGCTGTTCTCATGCTGCTGTATGCCCTGTGATGTACTGCCTCTGATGTACCTGCTCTGGTGTCCACACTGCCCTGTTGCTGTTCTCATGCTGCTCTATGCCCTGTGATGTACTGCCTCTGATGTTCCTGCTCTGGTGTCCACACTGCCCTGTTGGTGTTCTCATGCTGCTCTATGCCCTGTGATGTACTGCCTCTGATGTACCTGCTCTGGTGTCCACACTGCCCTGTTGGTGTTCTCATGCTGCTGTATGCCCTGTGATGTACTGCCTCTGATGTACCTGCTCTGGTGTCCACACTGCCCTGTTGCTGTTCTCATGCTGCTCTATGCCCTGTGATGTACTGCCTCTGATGTACCTGCTCTGGTGTCCACACTGCCCTGTTGCTGTTCTCATACTGCTGTATGCCCTGTGATGTACTGCCTCTGATGTACCTGCTCTGGTGTCCACACTGCCCTGTTGGTGTTCTCATGCTGCTCTATGCCCTGTGATGTACTGCCTCTGATGGACCTGTGCCTTGCCAAGGACTGTTGGTGCACTTAGCCCCTCTCATGTGCTGCCTCTGATGGACCTGTGCCTTGCCAAGGACTGTTGGTGCACTTAGCCCCTCTTATGTGCTGCCTCTGATGGACCTGTGCCTTGCCAAGGACTGTTGGTGCACTTAGCCCCTCTCATGTGCTGCCTCTGATGGACCTGTGCCTTGCCAAGGACTGTTGGTGCACTTAGCCCCTCTCATGTGCTGCCTCTGATGGACCTGTGCCTTGCCAAGGACTGTTGGTGCACTTAGCCCCTCTCATGTGCTGCCTCTGATGGACCTGTGCCTTGCCAAGGAATGTTGGTGCACTTAGCCCCTCTCATGTGCTGCCTCTGATGGACCTGCTCTGGTGTCCACACTGCCCTGTTGGTGTTCTCATGCTGCTCTATGCCCTGTGATGTACTGCCTCTGATGTACCTGCTCTGGTGTCCACACTGCCCATGCTCGAGCCTACACTGTGATGTTACCCCGATTATGTGTAAATAAAGTTGTCATTCATGTGTCGTGGGTTGTCGGAGTCATTCTTGCGTGTGTGATGCTGGTGTGTATTTGTTTTTCCTTCAAGGCAGTGTGTTCGGATAAATGTCTCTCCCCCCTACCTAGGTCACGACTCTTGCAGGTGCTGCCGTCCACACGACTCAGTGGTTTCCGGTACATGTGACTCCCCCCTACCTGGGTGACGACCCTTGCAGGTGGTGCCCTCCACAAGAATCAGTCGTTTCCGCTACATGCCACTCCCCCCTACCTGGGTGACGAGCCTTGCAGGTGGTGCCCTCCACACGTATCAGTCGTTTCCGCTACATGTCACTCCCCCCTCTCTACGTCACGTCCCTTGCAGGTACTCCTCACCAGGCAGCGAAATGTTTGTAGCCTACCTGCGTCGTCCTCGATGGTGGGCCAAGACTAGGACGTGGTGGATCGCGTAGAGTATCGGGTATGCGTGTAGTGCAGGGTCCATGTCGGCGAGCGGCTCGTGGTGGGTATGGTCGCTGTGGTGAATCCGCTGTGTTCAGGCAGGTTGTTTTTCCGCGGCGCTTTTATGTGTATTTTCCGCTATCTTGATTTGGTGGACGGGCGTAGACGTCAGTCCATACGGCGGCGTATCTGGATTGGTTACGTCCGCTGCGTGGTTGGGTGAGGTTGTGCGGCGGACCGTCATCTACCGCAGCGGACGGATTTTGACCTCTATTTGCTATCCTGATCTGGCGGACGGAGTGTCCGCGACGGGCGGACGGAGAATAGGCATGTTCCGCATACTCCGGTGCTGCGGAGGCACTTCCGTCCGCCATCCTAATGACCCCCATAGTGTCCAATCCTAGAGATAATCAAGACCCACTACATAATCTTATTCTGATTTGTAACATGACTGAGTTCCTTCATCATTAATTTGGAACTTATATGATTTTTTTTAAAGCCCTCTACTTTTAAAGATGGTCGCTGCAATCATTTCACAAGGTCACATGGCCTTTACAGTGTTTTCAAGACACCACGTTATTTATATTTAATGCCCCGAGCTGTACATTATGGTTTTCACAGGACCAACACTCCTACTGCTCCTCTTTCTGACAGCAGGGACATTTAATCTCTTTCCTTGACAACCAACAGGTATGAGACCTGTCTGACTCATCACTTTAGCGCTACTTATTATAGCCTTTAAGAGACAGTACCTGTGCATTTTTGGCATTTTTCTAAGGTTAACTCACCCCACTGTTTTCTTTTCAGATAACACTGCCTTTGTTTATCTGCGTGGTGGCTCCTCCAGTAAGGCTGAGTAGTGTAAAAAAATTAATTTATAATAACAGAAGTTATTTATGTTATTAACAATTTTGTTTCCGGGCAGGTTGGGCGGGGCTGGGACTTCTGTGACATCCGGGAGGCGGAGTAGTTGCTGCACTGCCAAGTGCGCATGACTGCTTGGCCGACTCCCTTTGCATGTTTCCCACCACACTGCATTACACACCCTGGTGGGGAACATGCCCAGCCTCCCATTCCCATTCTGAGCGGCGAGCCACAGCGCTCAGACCAGTCACAACACTGCATTGTTAGACCAGTTCATATTGGTCACCTTTACTTTATGAACATTAATGTTTGGCGCATTAATCAGTAAGTCTCCTTTCAACTAAGGGACAGTGATCATCTTTAAGATCAGAGTCACCTTAGGCTTTAGGACTGGACTTGGCACTATTTTTTTTTTTATTTAGTGCAAAAACTTTAAGGAAGTTTAAGTTATGATCATGTTATGGTTACAGTTGGCAGTAACTATGACTTACACCCTTGCCATGCACTGCTAATTACCTCACATATGACATCACTCATGACATGTTCCATGACATCATTGATAATGTCACGGCAACATCTGAAATTACATCAATGACAACTCTTTGCTTGGTGGAGGAGCAAGTTAGTTATTTTAGGGCAAGAGATACAGTTTCTTGAGATAGCTATAAGTCGTGAATTTCAGTTGTTTTGCTTTTGAAAACCTTTGTGCTGAAGAACTGTTGGGTAGACACAGCCTGGAAGCTGCTTTGCCCCAGAGCATGAATTAGAGACCAACCTCTTTCATTACATCTGTATTAGTGCTTGGGGGTTTAGAGGATTGCTCTCATGTCTAATCAATAACCTATCTGCGCATGTAAAGATGACCTTTAACGTTGTACAAATTTTACTTTCATATTTAAAACGCCATGTCCAACTTAATATGTTTTTAAGGGACCAAAGAGCGTAAATCATTAACTGTATTTATTGATGTATTGTCTGTGAATATGAGCCGCAGAAAGATTTATTTTGCTGCTGCCTTTGCAAGAGAGCTAGGTCACACATTCCTAGAACTCTCCAGGCGAACATCCCAGGTTGTTTCCCCCTTAAGCCAATTTGTTTCTTGCGTCCGTTTCTATCCAGTAGGTTTTGAGGGTTTTGTTTGGGATGACGTCTCTACCAAAGGTAATTTTCATCGATGACGAATGGCACTCCTTAGATGCTGCGTTCTTCTATTTATGTAGAAATATCTAACCATTTATTGCTAGAATTCTGTGCAATACGGATGACTAATATATCGAGCTGTTGCATTAACATCCAATAAAAAATCCTGTACCATCAGCACTCCCCGCATTAGCAAATCATACATATTTCTTGGTTATCTCTCCAACCTGACATGAGAGCAGCTTGCTCTATGAGAGAGAGAGGTTTTAGAATAGAGTTAACGTCCTATCTAAATAGAACTCTCAACATAAATAATATCGGTGCATTCCAGGCATTGGATGGTGGGGGAAGGCGTAGTGTACATGAGCCAGAAAGAGACGAATAATTAATTGTGTGTCTTAAGTATACAAGCCAGCGAGAGAGGAATAATTAATTGTGTGCCTTAAATATACAAGCCAGTGGGTGAACCATTTTCCCCGTAATTTTAACATTTCCGTGGTGGCTATAATTTTGAGTGCCTTGTAGGTAACGATTTGTGTACCCGAAACGAGATTCTGTATTTGGTGGAAATTATTGGATAACATAAATTTGCCTCATTCCGTCACGAGGAGCTAAAAATGGTGTAACACCACAGCTAGCAAAGACCGTTTTTTTACTGGGCACATACAGAGTCAGCATCTAAAATAATGACACTGTGAACGAGGACATTCCTGTCTCATTTTTTTAGTAATGACCATCAGAGAAATAGGTGGGTATAGCACTCACGAAGAACATTAACCACAACTTCCTTATCTTTATGAGGTTGAATAGCACAATATTTCCTAACACAGGAGTCATTTTTCGATAATGCTCCTAGATGTTTTATTTAGTCTAGAAATGGCTTCCACGGTTTCTTTCCATTCCATAGTTTGGGTGTTTACCCTCAAAAATATTAAGCACCAGGGCCTTTGTATTTGCTAAAGCCAGTATTTTTAATAATATTATTTCTAGCGTGATTTTTTTAAGAATGTCTTCCTAACAAGCACTATATTTGTTTTCTGATGGACTAGCTAAATTGTATTGTTTCTTGTACAAAGTCTTTTTGGGATCCCAAACAGTGTGTCTTAAAACATTATGTAGGCAACTCTCTGCTCCCCCAATGTCTTCTCAAATGGGAACAACACCTATTCCTTTAAGCTACATGAGCTGCTTTTAAGAAAGCAAACACAAGGATTAGAAATAAGTATCCTGAGATCAGTTTCGGGGTAACACCACTCATCAGCCAAGCTAGCTTGAATTCAATGGAAACAGAGCAAGGGACCCACATCTGGGCATACCCTGCTGACTTAGTGCGAACAAAGCAAACACAAGGATACGATGGATAGAGCGCTGAAACTTTTCAGACATTCACCCCCAGTCACAGATCTGGGTTGAATCCATCATCGTCTTTAGCTCACTTCTCAAACCCAGTACAGACCCAGCCATATGTAAATCAATCTTGACCCCGTTCCTCATGGGAACAGTCCAGCCCGAACTGCCAAGCCAGGTCTTCACTGGACCGGAAACAAGCATCCTGGGACCGGTTTCAGGGTAACACCCCTCATCCGTCAGGCTTGCTTGTTTCGGCGCTCCGTCCATCATCTCCTTATGCTTGCTCTGCTTTTGAAAAAAACATATCTATCAGTGGCGTCACTAGGGGGGTGCGGGGGGTGCGGACCGCACCGGGTGACACCATCTTAGGGGTGACACCAATCTGGTTACGCTTTGTGTTTAACACAGCTCTGCAGCCTAGCCTCTGCTCTGCTTGTCAACAAATACTGTAGTGCACGCCACGCACCGATGCACGCACCACCTACTAGCATAGTGGTGATGCGCAGCGGCGTACCTTGTTTGTGGGTCCGAGGGCCGTCAATCTTAGAGCGCTACCAATGACGGCCCTGGGCCAGCCCCCGCAGTGTGCTCCTCTCATGCGCGTCACCACCACGTGCTTAGACTGAGAGTCTCGGCAGGGGAGTGCTGCTGGCCTGGCCGATTTGCAGAACAGAACCCCTGCGGTAGGGGCCCAGCCACCACCACAGTGGAGAGTCTAGAGCAGTGTTTCCCAAACTGTGGTCCGCGGACCCCCAGGGGTCCGTGACACATTCCCAGGGGGTCCGTAGGCAACAGTTTTAAAAGCACAGAAACGTTTCTTGTATAATTAGCAGCCTTCAAGCAACAATAAAAGTGTCAAGAGAATGCCAGTGATTAATGTACCTGCTGGAGCGTGAGGAGAGTTTTGTTCAGTGGCAGCTTTGATTGAACTAATGTAGCACAGAGGGTTAATGTGCCTACTGCAAAGAACGTGTAACATGCATCTTAAAAAGCAGTATTTAATGTGCATAGGTTCGTGGTTATTGCTTTTGTCACAGAAATTATTTTGTTACTGTGCACTTCATAAGTGACAATCATATGAATGTGCAGGATCTTCCGAAACCCTACAGTCAGCCGGCCTCACTTCACCTGGCTACGGTACTAGCGCCAAGATGCTCCCTGGAGTGATAGCCGCGCTATGAAAATGTGCCTTTACATTACATTACATTACATAATCTACCAGAGGGACCTATAAACTGTCATCAAAGAGCTGCTTGCAAACTGCATGGTACCAGTTATTAACTTATATTTTTTCCCAGTTATTCATTATCCTGATTCTGCTAACAATATTTATTTGGGTGGAAATACATTTTTTATATTAAAGTCAGTGCTAGCCACTGTGTTATGTTCTGAATCCTGAGTTTGTGCTTTTCCAACCTAAGCACTCTTTAAACATTTTATATACACACTGATTTACATGTATGATTCAATGTCTCTATATGTGTGTGATGTAAAGTGCTCTGACATCTCACAATGGTATGAGAGATGCTATAAAACAGATGAAATACATGTGACAGAGGGGCTATTACTTCAATATAAAACACTAAGTGCCAGATGTACGATCTGTTTTTATATGCGCGAACGGATTCGCGAACCCGTTTATGTATGCAAAGACCTATTGAGCCATGTACATAACCTATTTTGCGAGTCGCAATTTGTTTGCGACTCGCTAAATAGGTTTTGCAACTTGCTGTTTGGAAGGGGCATTGCCTTCCAAATAGGGAGTCTCAAAACCATGTACAAATGTTTTGCGGTCGCAAAACAGTCACAATTACCACCTACTTGAAGTTGATGGTAATGCATTCGCACCCCTTTGCAAATGCATGCAAAATAATTTTTTAAGGGCAGGCTGTGGTCCCAGGGACCTCTGCCTGCCCTTAGAAAATGAAACAAAAACGTTTCATTTTCTTTTTTATTTTAAATGCATGGTAAACAGGCTGCATTTTTTTTTAAACTGCTTTATTTAAAAGCAGTCCGAGACATGGTGGCCTGCAGAGCCCAGCAGGCCACCATCCCTGGGAGGGCTGGCATTCCCAATGGGCTCGCAGATTGCGAGAGGCTCATTAATATTAATGAACCTCGCAATTTGCGACCCCATTGGGAATCCGAAACAGTGTTAAACACACTGTTCTACATTTCATTTAGCGACTCACAATTTGCCACTCGCAGTGTGCGCTAATTGCGAGGCACTAAATGAAATGGTCGTACATCTGGCCCCAAAATCCTTAGTACCTTGAGTATTTGTTTTGTGTGCACACGTGTGTATTTTTTTCGAATTACTGTTTTAATTTTGAAATATAACTCATACAAATTGCTTGGGGGTCCCCGGCTTCCAGTGGTGACTCAATGGGGGTCCTCAGGAGTCAAAAGTTTGGGAACCACTGGTCTAGAGAAAAGGTAAGATGTCACTGGGCCCTGCGGCTGCCGGCAGGTCTGTGCTCGTTGGCCTCCTCACACTCCAGCACAAGGCAGGCCCACCACTGGCGAATCAGAGGGCCCAGTCACTTGCTGCTTAAAGTCCTTCTGCAAAAGTAGGCCCCGCTGGCTCCTACGGGAGATGTCGTACATCTGGTTCACACGTTCCAGCCCGCTCAAAATCTCGGCAATTAGTGGATCGGAGTATCGGACCTCCTTATCAGTCTTTTGGGACGCTCTTTTCTAGCGCCGCCGGTGCTAAATCAGCCACAGTCGTTAGGCCCAACAGCCGCAGCAGCATTCACCAACAACGCTCTTGCACAGTACCACCTAGTTTTTTATATCTTGGTTGTCCACTCTCCCATCGACTCTGTCACTCTGGCTGCATGGCTCAGCCCTGGGGACAACAACAGTAGGATGCGCCTGTCCAATCATGGTCATAAAGCCTTTTTAAAAAAAAATATTCAGGCAAAGCCATACAAGGTTTACATATAATAACAGATACAAATGTATTAATCGCCTACAATAATCGGTAATATTACAAAGATTTAAAACTTTCAAAAAAATCCTAATCCCTTGAATAGTACTCATCATTCAGACAAACCAAATAACATATCAGTGTACCACGCCTATTAAGTCCTCTAGATAGCTCATCACTATTTCGTGACGACAGATTATGTTAAATGTACACTCAGATACTGCGATCAGTTTATGTATGCTTATGTCCAATCTTCTTTCATTGCGTCACGAGGCAATTTGCAGTACTGCACTGCTCAGCATCTCCCTTAAAGCACTGCGTTTCCATTGCTGCAGTGCGTGAGCTCGTGGCGCTGTAATGCACCCAAGAAAATCCCTTCTCTGCAACTGCACTGCTCGCCGTCTTCTTCATTGCACTGCATTACAATAGCTGCATTACTCGTCCTCGCGGCGCTGTGCTGCTCCCAATCATCTCCATCTGTTTAAGCCCTAGCTAGCTGCACTGCTCTCCATCTTCTTTATAGCACTGCATCACAACTACTGCAATGCACTTCCTCGCAGTGCGGCACTGCACCCAATGCACTTGATCTGTCGTAGCCTTTCTCCCTTGGCTCTCATTCTTGCTATGCATTGTGCTGTTATGACAGCCTTCCCCAAACACCCCACTGCACTGCACCCCATCCTTTTCTCTGCACTGTACCCCCTTCCTTTTGCCTGTCTGCACGCTCTTGCTGCACTGCATTACTTCTCATTTCTGCACTCTCCTTCGTTGCAGCGGTGTTTCCAGTGGGGTATTTGCTCAGCAGCCCCTTGCTGACAACACTGCACCCATCTCTGTATTGTCCACTAACACACTGGACTGGGGTGCCCCGGCTGCCCGAGGCCCCGCTGCATCACTCCATCTTTCTGCACTGCTCCAGTGTGGACTTGCTTTTGCACCATGTACCATCCTCTTTGATGAACTCCACCCTTCGCCCTTACTACACTATACACATCTGTCACTCACTGCACTTCGCTTCCCTTGCCGCACTGCACTCTACTATTGCAATGCCCTCCCCCCCCTCTCATTACTCTGCAGGCCATCGTTGCTACACTGCACCCCATCAATGCACCGGACACCGTCCATTTAATGCAGTGCAGGCCTCTCCCATGCAGCACTACACCCCCGGCCGTGCTGCCCCGTACACATCCTCCTCTGATGCACTGCTTTTCTTTATAATTTACTGCATTGTGCTTTTTGCTGCAATGCAGCAGTTGCCTCTTGTGCACTGCACCCAGCCCGCTTCCTCTGCACCCCAATCGATCGAAACTTCCCTTTGTTGCACTGAACTACCTACAACCCTCACCCTTGCTGTAAAGCACCATAACTCCACTGCTGCAGTGCATTTCGAGCTGCTGCTTCCCAGCAACTTCGAAGCACCGAACAACCTCCCCCATGCTGTACTGTACACAATCCTTCTGCTTCACTTTACTGCTCCACTGTGCCTCCTGGATGCACAGCAGATACACCTGTACTGCGCTGCATGGCCCTTGAGGCCATCGACTGGCTGCATTGCACCCCTTTGTTACTGTGTAGCACTGCAACCTCCGAAAGAAGCAACTGCCCCTCACATCTGCTACACTGCAAAGCACTGCAGCCCCCTTACTAAGATGCCCACATCCTCTTCTGCAACAGAACCTCTCCCCTTTCCCACACTGCACTGCTCCTACATTTCCTACTTCGTCCTGGTGCCCTTGCTCCTACCCTTTCCCAGACTGCATCTCTTGGTGCAGTGCACTGCTCCCCACTGTCGCACCATCTAACTCTTCTCGACCTCATACCCTGCTTGTTCCACTGTAGCTTCCACTGCCCCCTTTCTAAGCGCCCTGGGCCTGCAGCGCCTCGTTGCACGGTGTCCCGACACTTTGTGCTTCCGAACATCCGTGCTGCACGGCTGCTCACAAGCGGCGGTCTCAAATACAACCCTGCCGGCCAGGCTAGGCTCCAGTCTGTAGCTTGGCAGCATTTTCTTATTCAGAGCGTTCAGCGCTCCCCTCACCAGCATAATACCCCTCGGTGCATAACTCAGTCCAAAAACTGGTAACAGTAAGGCACACCAGGGCAGGCAGGACTTCTCTCAATTCTCAAGCAGGTTTCAGCGGTGTTCTACAGACCGATTGTGGCCTCCAACAGCAAGAGCCTGAATACAGTGTGGCCATTTTACTCGGCGGCTGTCTGGCGCACCTTGGGTTCTCCCGTACCTGTCTGTGAGTTGTTGGTCCATTCTCCGGCCTCAGTGTCAAGTGATTGATTTTGACCATACACTAAATTGAATGGACAGTTGTGCCCCATTAAGACTACTTTTGTTTTTGGGTAATAAGCAATTCTGGGGTGCTCCTGAAATGTTGCTGTCGTGCTAATCCTTGGGATGGTCTGTCCTTTGGCAAAGATGATCTTTTGTAGGGGCTGTTTCATTGATGATGCATCTTTTATTATTCTTGCAATATGTCTTCATTTTATGCAGATTGTTGTAATCACTGCTCTGTAGTACTGGTGGCATCAAGGGTAGACATACATCTCCAATAGTACCATGTCAACCCTGTGCTTTTGTGATGGGACATGAGTGCTCTCATCCTGTGTAGGCACTGTTTTTAATGTTTTTTCTTAACAATGTCTTATTATTTGTGGTTGTCTTACTGTGTCGTTTGGAGAGGGTCTTTCATTGGCACTTGGGGAAGTCAGTGTGGGTGGGTGGTGTCTGAGGTGTGTTCTCTGGTTTCATGTAGAGCTTTCAGGTCTCACTAACTCGCAGTGGCTCACAATGGATCTAATCAATCACACTACTCATTAAGGCCAATTGTGAAAGCATTTAGAGTGGCTAAAAATGCACGAAATGGAAGATGAGGCAGGGCTGGGTATGTTCTTGCCTGTTTGGACAGGCATAAAACAGACAGAACATATTTGCAGGAGAACCACCTTCAACTGGATCAGAGACTGGGATTGCATATGAATGGGGATATCATCAACACTTTACATCCTATACATCGCACAAAAGAAGAGTAGCAATCTTGATTTGCAAACATGTAATGTTTAAAGGTATCTGGAGTGGCGGGTGGGGTTTCATCATTCTGGTTACGTTAAACGTTACGTTACGTTAAAAATATTTATACCGCGCACGTTCACCAACGGTTTCATGGCGCTCTTGACGTAACAGCAGCTAGGGTGGGGAAGTTACTCAGGTAGTTGTTGAAATAAGAAAGTCTTAAGGAGCTTACGGAAATGATCATAGGTAGGGCAAAGACGAAGTGCAGTGGGAAGGGAATTCCAAGTGGCAGGTGCCATGGCGGAGAAACTGAGGCCACCATGCTTTTTCCGCCTGGTTTTGGGAATGACCAGGAGATTGAGGGTGGCGGAGCGGAGGTCTCTGTGAGGGACGTACCGTGTCAGACAGGAGGTAATGAATGCTGGGGCTGAGTCAGACAAGGCTTTAAAAATGACACAGCCAAGTTTAAAAAAGCAGCGTTTGGTAATGGGAAGCCAGTGAAGACTGCGCAGGAGAGGAGTGACATGCTGGTACTTAGGCTGGCGAAAGATAAGGCGGGCTGCCTGATTCTGAACAAGTTGCAGCCGGTGAAGGTGGATAGATGGAATTCCGGCATACAACGTGTTAGCATAGTCGAGTCTGGAGGTGATCAATGCTAGGATGACTAGGATCAGAGCATCTCTAGTGAGAAACCTGCTGATCTTACGAATCCGCCTAAGGTGAAAAAAACAGGATGAGGTGACTGCATTAATTTGTGGCCTCAAAGAGAGGTCCTCAGAAATGATCACCCCCAGACTCTTCACCGTGCCAACCGGGTTAGGTGGAATACCCAGAGAAGGGGGCCAAAAGGTAGAATTCCACGGATTGGTGGAGCCCCCAACTAGTACCAGCTCAGTTTTTGTTGGGTTTAGTTTTAATTGACTATGAAGCATCCACTCAGCGATGTTAAGCATGGTGGACTGAAAGTTGGAACGAGAGGAAGGGAGATTGGTAGTAGGAAAAATTAACTGAAGGTCATCTGCGTAGTTAAAAATAGTAACCGGGGTATTCCGGAGGGAGACAAGAAGGGGCTGAAGGTATAAATTAAACAATAAAGGTGAGAGCGCGGAGCCCTGAGGGACCCCACAGGTAAGAGGTGAATAAGAGGCAGAAAAGGTAGATAAGTGTACTGCCTGAGTACGATGTCTCAGAAAAGATCTGAGCCATTCGAGGGCCACCCCCTGGATACCGGCATTGTTGACACGGTCGATCAGAATGGTATGATCGACCGTGTCAAATGCAGCCGACAGGTCCAAGAGGACAAGGGCCTGGGGGATGTTATTGTCGGCACCTTTCCTCAAGGCATCCATGACGGCTACTATGACCGCCTCGGTGGAGTGGAGGGGTCTAAAGCCAGCTTGTTGGTTATCCAGGAAGGAGGAATTCTCTATAAAGGTACTCAGGCAGCGAGTAACATAGGTCTCAAGGATTTTACCCAAATAAGGAAGAAGGGAAATTGGGCGGTAGTTACTTAAAACGGTGGGGTCGGCATTGGTTTTCTTGAGGATGGGAATGACAGCTGCCTGTTTGAAGGAACGAGGGACCTCCCCAGAAGCAAGAGAGTTGTTAAGCAAGGCTAATGGGGGGCCAGGACATGACAGAAAAGCTTCTCTAAGAATCTGGGGAGGGCAGCAGTCATTAGGTGATCCTGAGCTGACTTTACGAAGAAGAGCGAGGAATTCCTCTTTAGAGATTGGTGGAAACTGAGTCAAACGGCTTGGGTTCATTGGAGGGGGGGGTAGAGTAAGAGGTGATGAGGGGGTGGGAATATTATCTTTGATGGTAGAGATTTTATCTGTAAAATAGGAATTCAGAGAGTCGCATAGGGTTTGGGTGGGTTGAGGTTGTGGAGTAACCCTATCTGGCAAGGAGAGCTCAGTGACGATGGAAAAGATGTCTTTAGCCTTGGTGTTGGAATCCAGGATTTTTTGAGAGAAATAGGCTGTTTTAGCAGATAGTATAGCTTTTTTATACGTATTTAGGGTAGTGACATAGATCAATTTTAGATGGGGGTCGTAATTGCGTCTCCAACGGCGCTCTGCCTGACGCAGCGCAAGATTATCAGTCTTAAGCTGATCAGAAAACCAGCGTTGGGCGTCGTGGGGACGCTTAGCTTTGATCGTTTTATAGGGAGCAACTTTATCACTGGCAGTTAGCAGCCATTCTTTTAGGTGGGCGGCTTGATCATTGACCAAGATCGCAGGGACTGGGGCTGAAGAGGCCAGTAGAGCATGGAAGTCAGGTATATTGGCGTTCTTCCAGTTGCGCGCAGATAGGTTTTTAGTGAGGGGAAGAGGGCAAGGGATGTGGAGGTGAAGAAAAAAAGAAATTAAGCAGTGATCAGACCAGGGACAGGGAAGTACCGAAGGAGGGGAGATATCAAGATTAGAAGTCCACACCTGGTCGAGGACGTGACCTTTGCAGTGAGTGGGGGTATGAATATGTTGGTAAAAATTCATGCCTACAAGCAGGTCCGTAAATTCCACGGAGAGGCGACTTTCGTGGGAATCGGATGGCCAATAATTAAAATCTCCGATGATCATGATGTTAGCATAGTTGATCGATAGCTGGGAGATAAAGTCGCCAAAAAGCTGGGAGAAGAGAGGCATATGATCCGGGGGCCTATAGACCAAGACACAGACAAAAGATGATTTGGGTGAAGAGAATTTTATAGTGAGGCAATCAGTTTTGGGGATAGAGGTCATAGCCAGCTCCGAAAATTTTAATTCAGAGCGGATAATGGCCGCCACCCCTCCACCCATCTTGGCAGCAGGTCGGTTGGCTTGCATGATATAATAACCTGCTGGAATGGCGGCTAGAATGTCAGGGCCGGAGTCCTCATTTAGCCACGTTTCGGTCAAGAAGAGGATGTCAATCAAGCTATCATGCAAGAGTTGGAAAACTTCGAGCTGATGGCGAACTAAGGAACGGGTGTTTAAATACAGCATCCTCAAAGGGACAGGTGGAGGGGGCGAGGAAGAGGGAGGAAAGGGAGAAAGGTCATGAGGGGAGGTAGTAGTCGGGATGAGATAATCTGGGGGAACTAGGATGCCACATTGTTGGGCAGCCCTAGTAGCGTGGTCAGAGATGGGCAGAGGGAGATTCAGGTTACGAAGCTCGGAGGAGGAATATGTTAGCAGAAGGGCATTACGACGAGGCCCTGGGCCTGGTCGGCCGCGGACGGGCGCAGACGGGCTTGACTTGTGCGCGACTTTGGCGCGAAGTCGGCGCTCCCGCTGCGCTCGTCCGCTGCGCGTCCTCCATACTGTCATTTATACCTATGCGAGGGAATACTAGACCGCTAACCTGCGATGCCTGGAAGCAGGGCGGAAGTGGTGTTGCCGGCAGGCAGGAAGTGACGCTCCTCTCACTGACTGGTTACCAGATATAGCTTGAATACGGATTGCTCTAAATTATTCCAAATCATTGTGAAAGAGTGATCATGTTAAGACCCACAAATACGGCTAAATCTATTGTTCAATTGTTTCAACACTGGAGGTCCATGTGGTAAGTCGTGAAGGGGTGACACCATGAGTTACCCGCACCGGGTGACACCAACCCTAGTGACGCCACTGATATCTATTTCCCATTCGCGAATGCAAACACAAGGATGGGAGATGTAGCGGTGGCAAATTGCAACCTGACTAATTAATGGTCATAAGGCAGTTCATTCTCTGACCCTCTGTGAATGGTCATTGGGTCGCTATGTCAAATGACACACAGGCTGTAAAAAGTAAACGTGCACATTTTTGTGACCTGTCCTTAAGTACACAAACCCCTTAAATTTCTTAAGTAGTTGTGCAGAAAACATTTGGTGTGATCAGAGAACATCTGGTGATCCTGCATACTACAATTAACTACCTTTCATTAAAACACTGATTAACTGTTTGCTGTGTAAGTTTTAAATTATTATGTGAATTCCTAAATTGGTGTTATTAAAGGTAGGAGAACTTCAACACGTGCTAATTCGTTCAGGTTAGCTATTCCGAACAGGATCTGAGAATATCACTATAAAATGACTTTCAGGTTTGACATAAATTATGGTTTTGGAAATCTTTACACAATGGAAGTGGCACAGATTTCCAGTAAACCCTTTTTTCTTTTGTCCCATTTTATTGGATTCGATGCAAAAGCTGAGTGCTATTTTTGTTTGACAATTTTACCTAAAGTAGATTAGTCTTAAGCAACAAATATACTAAATTCCTGTGACCCAATTTATCATTTTTACCAGTATATGTAGCTTTGAGTCATATTTTGCATGTTGAAATGTGCTGCAGTTGTTACACCAATGCAGGCGGGGATCCCTAGCACCTGAAAGGTGGCATACAAACTAACAAAAGCTTCTTTAATGAGGCAAGAGTTGAACAAGGATGAAAAAGCCTCAAACTGACAAAAAAGCTGAAATGTACAAAAAACTGAAACCAAAGAAGTAAACAATAGTTGCCTCGAATTTGTACAAACTTCCTCACTCAGAAGGATTTAACCAACATTTGCAATGAAGACCCAAACATTAACTGGAGTGTGCAGCACAGTCATTAAATTGAGCAACACAACAGTGAGTCCCTGACCACAAGTGGGCAAGTAAATTATTATCCTTGTGCAAACTCCATTTTAAGCCAGAATCAGAATTAAAATTCCAGCTGTGGACACTGCCCGTTTACTATTTACCTATGATGAGTTTTGGCAGATCAAACCTCCTTAAAATTTCACCCGCCAAAATGCCATGCCACCATATGGTATGTTTTGGGTGCATACAGAATTAGTTGTGGAAAACCCTAAATTCCACTTGTAGTATTCCCAAGTAAAATGTGGAATAGCCGGTATTTAATGCTCACAATAAATACAGCATTCCTCAGTATCGATATTAACTTGGTCAGGTAAAACCCTCACATACACTCCCGACTTACTTGGAATCTCCTTAGTCTCCAGATCATACACCTTTATTGCTCTGCGCTTATGAGCTTTCACTTACATTATCACAAAATACCCTGGCAAATTAACCATACAACCTAAACAGTCCTAAAGTCACATAGTCCTTAAAATATTTAATCATTGATTTCTATGGTTTTATCCTTAATATTTATTCATTGACTTGTATGGTTCTATTGACTAATTAAAGAAGACAGCTGTTAAATATACCTTAGTCCTAAACATTTGTATTTTTTATTTAAAACATGGTTTCTGCCGTACATTTTTAGGTCTTGCCCAGTAATTCCAGCCTCATGCTTCCCAAAAAGCACAATCAAAATATATGCATAGAGAAGGCTTTTAGTAAATCCTCCTTATCAATTTGGATGTTCCAATGGCACTCAAATTAGGTTTCCCCACCACAATATAGGACACAGGTTGGGACCACTTGGGCAATTGCAAACCTTCACTTTGAGTGACTGTAGTTTACTTGTGCACATTTATAAGATAACCAAAAAAACAAGGTCAAAATTGTTACACATTTGAAGTGAGTTGTATTTACCAAAGACAGCTAGTACCTATGTATATTATGGGAGGGACAGCTGGAACAAATCGGGCAGAACCAACCATGCCAGAACTATGCAAGCGCGCATATGTTGCGGTCTATTGTTTAGGATCAGCGAGGAGAAGAAGAAGCAGCATCGGAACAAGAAGCTCCGAATGTAGACAGGTAAGTAGGGCTGGTTTGTGGGGGTAGCTTTTAGGGCTCAGGGCTGGGGGGTTGGGGTACATTTGAAAGGGGGCAGGTCTTAAGGGCTCAGGGTGGGAGGAGGGGAGAGGGGTAGTTTTAAGGGCTGCGATATGAGTTTTTAGGAGTGGGGGTGGTTTTAGGGCTCAGGGCAAGGAGGATTGGGGTAGTTTTATGGACAGTGCAGGAGTAGGTTGTAGGGCTCAGGGCAGGGCGTGGGGGTTGGGGTAATTTATGGTAGGTGGCAGGGTTTTAGGCCTCAGGGCAGAGGGAGTGGTCTATTTTAAGGGCAGAGCTGGTTTTAGGCTCCGGGTGGGATTGCAAGTTAGGGGGTTAGAATTATTGAGCTTTGGCCAGGGGTGTCTGAGTAGTGGCGATCTGAACCATGCATACCCCCTTACCATTCGTGCCTTTACAACGAAATTGCATGGTAAAGGAATGCGTGGTTAAGATGCATTCGTGGTTCGGGCTGCGTGGTAGAGGCATGCATGGTTTAGCCATGCATGCCTCTGTCATTTATCCATATTATGGTGTCATCACTTACTCAGTAAATATAACAAAAATGCAATATTAACTCATTATTACCACTAAACAAGCAAAACATATTGAAGTAGCAAACGTGGGTATGCAAATGTACATGCTGAAGCCACACAGCTTCTAGCTTTGTGAAAGTATTTGAACACCTCCATCTGACTTGAGAGGGACATTTAGCAATCATTTAATGTACTGCAACTTCATGAAAGAATTGTCAAGCTTCGGCATTGAATAGAGAGTAACCACCTGAGACACTGCAAGACTTTGGAACCTTCAATTGGATCCAACTTGAATGATACCTAGTAACCATTTTAAGTACTGCCGCTTTGTGAAAGTGTATATATATATATATATATATGAACTCGCAACTTGCCTCGTCGCAGGGGGAGCACACACAGGCTGGTGCCACCAACGGGACCAAGGCAGTGTCCCGTATATTATTAACACAAAGTTCAGATTGATGGCACTCCACTCAGGGATTATTTTCAGCATACATCGTCGTCTTTGCTCCTCTCACATTGAATTTTACTTGTTACTACTATGGTATACAGCTTAGGTTTGTGGGATTTAATCTAAGCGTCTATGATTACTGGCCACATTATAATGTCACTCAAAAACAGTTTGCTGAGAATAAGGTTGAAGGCACTTGAGTTTACCAGTGAGTCCTAGTACATATCTAAACTATGTCAGTACAAGTGTTCCATAATATTAAGACATTTATTGAAAGTTGCTTACCTCATCAAGTATGTAATAAAAATATATACATAAAGCGACTTTTTGTTGATCAGCATTATCCATTAGTCTGCTTGGTAGTCACTCAAATTATACTCACTCTCACTATAGAACACAGACTAGGTTAACTGCTCAGACCACTTCAAACTTTGGATATTTTTACTATGAGTTACGGCAATTGTATTGTATGCTTTTATACAGCCGGCCGACAAGAGCTAAGTCGTCTATGAAATCTTCCAACCCCCCACCACAGACAGCATAAGCCTGCTTACACCCAATACCACAAACCCTGAACATTTGATCACCTATTGGAACCCTCTGATAACTCAAGCCATAAACTCCATCATTATGTCCTTGCACTTGGGAGCACCCATGGACCTTTGTCCCCACCACATCTTCAATCTCAGGAGCATGAAGATTGGCGACGAGCTCATGAAAGTCCTAAACATTTCCAGCACATTGGCCTCCTTCCTGGAGGATTGAAGACACACTGAAATGAGGCCTCTCCTAAAGAAACCATCTGCCAATCCAGCAGACGCGAAGAACTACCAGCCCATCTCTCTGCTCCCCTTTCCAGCAAAGGTTCTCGAGAGGGCAACCAACCAGCAACTCACTGAACACCCAAAATGCAACAACCTCCAGGACCCCTTTCCATCTGGATTCTGAGCCCATCGCAGCACCGAAACAGCCATGATTGTAGTCACAGATGACATCAGGGCCTTCCTGGACTGTGGAAAAATAGCAGCCCTCATCCTCCTGGACCTATCATCTGGCTATGACACCGTCTCCCATCACATCTTGATCAACAGACTCCATCATTTCAGAATCCAGGAAGATGCTTTCAAATGGATCGCCTCATACCTCACCAGAAGAACTTAGAGAATCCCACTGTTTACAACAAAACCAAAGAAGATCTTTCTGTGGCATGCCGCCGGATTGTCCCTCAACCCCACCCTCTTCAACAGGAACATGAACCCCCCAGTCAACACTGTCAGATCGCACAAAGTCAACATCATCTCCTATGCCGATGACACCCAGCTCATCCTCTTGCTGTCAAAAGACCCCTACACTACCTGATCCAATTTCCACAGATGTATAAGGAATATCCCAGACTAGATGAAGGACAACTGTCTCAAGCTCAACATGGACAAGATGGAATCCTCAACTTTGAGAACAACACCTCGCCATGGAATGACACATGGTGCCTGCTGAACTCGCCCATACCCTGTCCCGACAGACCTCGCCCCAACCTCCACATTATGTTGGACAACAAGCTATCTGTGAAAAAACAGGTAAGCTCAGTTTCATCTGGCTGCTTCCACACCCTATGCATGCTCAGCAACACCAAGAAATGTCACACAGGCCCTCATCCCCAGCAGGTTGGACTACAGAAACACACTCTATGTAGGAATCACTGCATGCCTCCTGAAGGGACTACAGACAATACAAAACTCACCGGCAAGATTCAGCCTTGACCTCCCCAGAGGAACCGACATCACACTCCACCTCAAGAAACTACACTGGTTCTCAAGCCAGGGGGAATGGCAGTTCAAGATGCTGACGCATAGATACAAAGCCCTGCACAACGATGGACTAGCATACATCAACAAACGCATAACCTTGCACCAATCGACCATACACCTGCTATCTGCCTGCCTCTCTCTTCCTTGCAGACAATCCCTCGATCCTCTGAAGAAACAGCAGAGGACACACCTTCTCACACATGGCGGCCAAGGTGCGGAACAACCTTCCTTTGCACCTCTGGGCCACCTCATTGCTCCGGAAATTCAGGACAGGACTCCAGGCGCGGCTGTTCGAACGAACAGATCACCACATAGCAGCTAGAAACTCCTGCACCTTGAGACCCACATGGGTGGTTTTCCGCGCATTGTAAATCCAAACTGATCTATTGATATAAACTGCTAATTTATTTATATGGCCATCTAAACTGCAGATTTTTATGTTAACACCACATTCTATCAGTTTTGTAAAGTACATTTGAAACAGTTGAATCTGACTTGAGAGAGACCTCTTGTACTGATTTGCAGCTTTGTGAAGAGTTAAAGCAGTTTGACGTACCTCAAGTGGGTCTTTATAGATGTTTTGGACACTTAAAGTTAGTTATAGACTTGTTAAGCAATTGCTTCTGAGTCAAGAGGGACATCTAGCAGTGTCCTGAGGTACTGCAGCTATATGAAAGGCCAGACCTATTGGGTTTGCTAATGCTCGTTATGGGACAATGTAGAGCAATACTCTTTGAAAATGGAAACAGTGTAATGAAATAGTTACATTTGTTAACATGAATTCAATTACTATTAGCAATAACATTTATGCTCATAAAGAGGTCACACTTCAGTCTTCAGGTGTGTTCAGGTGTACCATTAATCACATATGTGCCTTCCGATAAATTTTGGTATTTATGCTTTGCTTCAGTCCAGTGTTGTGCCCATGAATATCAATCAATTAATCAATCAATCAGGAGTTTATAGAGCGCACAACTCACCCGTGAGCATCTCGAGGCGCTGGGGGAAGTGGGGGCTCTGGATCAGTCAGAGAGCCAAGTCTTGAGGTCCTTTGTGAATGTGTGCAGTGTTGGCATCATCTGATATTCACGGGGAGCTCGTTCCAGGTCTCCCAGCTGTTCTGAGCCTGCGGATCTGGGGAACCTCTGCAAGAGCGAGGTCAGTGGAGCGGAGGTTTCTCTTGGGTACGCGGAACGATAGTCTCTTGTTGAGGTATTTGGGTCCGATGTTGTTGGAGGATTTGTATGGATTGTTTACCATTCTCTTGTTGTGCTTTAAATGTATTTGGAGTTTGTAGAGAAACCTTCCAAATGTAAAGTAAATTTGTTTTATCAACTGTGTTGATGGTTAGTTAGTTCTATAAATGATAAACAAAAACATTAACATTAAAATTCATCTACTTCCATAGTAAAATAAAAGGCTGCTAGTGAGCATATCATTGGCATTTTTTAACAGGAAAATGTCTCTGCTGGGCTGCATAGCAATTGATTCGCAGGCAGTTTTGAAGCAGAACTAATTCATTATTCCTGTACCCCTGTATGTATTGCCCCAGCGTGAATAGCTCCATAGTTTGAAGCATTCTCTTCATTGCAGCAGCATCTAAAGCACTATTCACAGGCACGTATCCACAGTCCCAAATGCACCATCCCACCACTCGTATACTAACTGTCCCAGTGTGTAAAGCACCTTTTTCTAGTCCGCTATTCACTATGTTCTAGACCAGTACCAAAAATGCCACAATAGATAAAGCCCCACTCTTAGGCACTGCACCAGTATGAAATGCACCAAGTTACAAAGCCAGGCCAATATCTACATAACCACAGAATCTAAAGCACCATCGTGTGGCCAGTATCTGCAAAGCTCCAATATCGTAAAGTGTTATAAACTCAGAATGCTGTATTGACTGTGTTGTCTCATGCTACCCAATCTCCAGGCCGGTGGCTTAGAGCCTCAGTATGCAAAGTATTATAGTCAGACCAGCATCTAAAAATGGCCCCACTCTCTACCAAACCTGCTTCTGACTTGTGCCCATAGTGTTACATCAGTAGGGCCTTTTTGCGCTTCATGATTGAGTGCAGCCTGCCTAGCCTACTGCACATGCAACCTATAGGATCTACCTTTATGGCAGTTTTGCTTACTGTTCACCCCCAGTTTAATGGAAAAGTACAACATAGTCAAGATTAACAGCATCTCCAGGTTTGGACAGAGCATGGGAAAATAGCTGTTCTAAGGGTGGTCTGGGATTTTGCTAGGTTTCGGTGCAACATTGGAGAGTTCTAGGAGTGCATTTTTCAGAACCTTATTATTTTACATACCTTTTTAAAATTTCTGTCAAATATCTAGTGCTTAGTTACTCACTAGAGAGATGTTATGTTATGTTATATTAAGTTTATATAGCGCACGGCTACTCTAAAAGAGTGTCCCGGCGCTTTCCACAGGCAGCTCGATGTAGAATAACACAACAAGGAATAACAGATACAAAGAAGAAAAGAGAAAAACCCACCAGAAAAAGCCTAGAGATTAAAAAGCCAAGTCTTCAGGCTCTTCCTGAACTGAAGCAGATTGGAAGTGCTGCGAAGCGCCAGCGGAAGCGAGTTCCACAGCTGGGGGGCCTTGAAGCTGAAGGAGCGCCCCCCAGTGCGGGCCTTCCTCACACGCGGGACCACAGCATTAAAGAGAGATTCGGACCGCAGTGAGCGGGCTGGGCGATAGAAGCCAATCTTCGCCGCAGGTATCCAGCACCTAAACCAAACAATGCTTTGTGCATCAGCGTCAGGGATTTAAACATGATCCGCTTCCGGATAGGTAGCCAGTGAAGCGTGTGCAGCAACCCAGAAGCTCGTGCTCGCCTGTGCAGCCCAAAAATGGCGCAGGCAGCAGAGTTTTGTGCCACCTGCAGGCGCTGGACCAAATAATCAGGAAGGCCAAGGAAAAGGGCGTTGGCATAATCCAACCTGGATCCAATGAGCGCTTGCACAGTAATCCGCCTATGCTCCACAGACAGCAATGGTAAGAACTTGCGGAGCATCTTCAGAATACCGAAACAGGTGCCGGCCAGCCCCAGGACATGAGCTCTCAGTGAGAGCTTGTTGTCCAGCTTGATGCCAAGGTTTTTGGCAACCTGTGATGACTGTGCAGGAGGACACATGTCAGACGGCCACCATTGCCGCCAATCAGGGTCAGTGGCACAACCAAAGAATAAGACCTCCGACTTACTGGAGTTGGCCTTTAAACTGTTCCGCTGGAACCAGTCGAAGACCATTCCCAGACAGCCCCGAATACTCTCTCCATCAAATGCCTGGTCTTTACCGCAAGTGAAGAGGAGTTGCGTGTCGTCGGCGTAGGACACGATCTGGGCCCCATAGGCCTCCACCGCCGCCGCCAAAGGGGACATGAAGATGTTAAACAATGACGGGCTCAACACCGAACCCTGTGGAACCCCGACTCCCAATGGCGGCATCTCGGCGGAGCTCTGGGAGATCCAGATCGTCTGGCGGCGGCCTTCAAGAAAAGATGTAAACCATTTGAACACCGTCCCCCTAATGCCGATGTCATAAAGCCTGGCGAGGAGCGCCTCATGGGGGACGGTGTCAAAGGCCGCCGACAGGTCCAATATGACTAACATGGCCTTGCCGCCCACATCCAAAGTCTCCCTGATGATCTCCGAGACCTCCAACAACGCCGTTTCCGTGCTGAAATTAGGGCGGAATCCGGATTGGGATGGATGGAGCAGATTGTTGGCTTCTAAAAAGCTCGACAAGACGCCATGGACATGTTTCTCTGTGATCTTGGCCAGAGCCGGGAGAAGTGAAATCGGCCTATAGTTGGCCAGAACCTTGGCATCATTTTCAGGAGGGGGATTACCATCGCCCTTTTCCAGGTGCGTGGGACACTCCCCTCCCTCAGGGAGGCATTGAGGATAGGTTTGACCAGGGGGTTCACCACCGCCGCCATCCCGGCCAAAAATTTGGCAGGGCAGGGGTCTAGTGGCGAGCCTGATTTAAGACTGGCCAACAGCACCCGGGACGCATCGCTGGAAACAGCTGGAAAGTCTGACAACACAGCGGCAGGCATGGACGGTAACCCATGTCCCGCCCCGGGGCCGCAGCAACCCTCCTCCGAGCTCTCCGAGAAGGAGGCCTGAATCGCCTTTATCTTGTTGGTAAAAAAACTGGCGAGATCACACGCCCACGCATCCGATGGTACTGGCGGGGGTGAGTGGGAGCTAGGGGTCGTGAACTCCTTCACAATAGTGAAGATCTCCTTACAAGAGTTCACCGACGCCTCAATCCTCCTAGCAAGATATTCTTTCTTAGCGCCTAGGATGTCCCGGTGATATGCCTTCACAACCGCCCTATAGGCACTTTTAGCCTCCCCGTCGTACTGAAGGCGCCAGGCCCGCTCAGCAACCTTACTTTGGCTGCGAGCCACACGCAGCGCCTCCGTGAACCACGCTTCATAAACCAAGGGAACATGGCACTACTAAACAGCAGAGACATTAAGCTTCACCTTGGAATTAGATAGAAATAATCACATACAGATAAAATAGCAATAACCTTTGGAGTCAAACAACAACCTAACATCTCAATCATTCGTGTCCATGGGTACCTTTTCAAAAATAGACTAATATGCCACCAAATTTTAAATATGACCTTAAAGGCTTTAATAAAAATTGTTATGTCATAAAAGAGTTGATGCTACTCATTTTCTAAATAGTACAGTAGATATCAAACAATTCATATAAAATGCAATATCAAACTCCCTCATCTCAATGTATAAAAATAACAAGACTTTTAAAATAGCAAGATAAAACTCACAATTCCTAACAGGGAGACCCTATTGTTTCTTCAGCGGATCGAGGGATTGTCTGCGAGGAAGGGAGAGGCAGATAGCAGGTATATGGTCGGTTGGTGCAAGGTTATGCGTTTGTTGATGTATGCTATTACATAGTCTGGTCCAATATTGAACATCAATTTGATGTCCTGGTGAGAACAGAAATCAGATCATCTCACTGACTCCAGGTAGTTGGATCCAGTTCAAACCCAGCGTTGACGCATCTCGGTGGATACTACTTAATAAATCCCACCTTCTTCAGGACAATGATATTTAGATTATTTTTCTCCCACATCAAAAGTAATAATAATTTTGTAGACAGTCGCAGCCTGTGGTAAATCCAACGTTGTTGCAGCATAGGCCTATAAATTGGGTTATTTAGAGCCAATAAACCTCACCTTGCCTCAATGCACTCCACTGGCTCCCAGTCCAGGAAAGATGCAAGTTCAAGCTGCTCATGCATGCCTACAAAGGCCTCCACAATATCGGACCAACATACCTCAAACCACCTCCACAACTTCTACCAACCCACCAGACACCTTTGTTCAGTCTCCCATGCTACCGCAGGCACCCCTCGCATCAAGAAGACTAGAAGTGGGGGATGATTCTTTTTAACACATCGCAGCCAAAACCTGCAATGACTTACCGTTCCACCTCAGAACTACCCCCTTACTCATGGATTTCTGAAAGAAGCTCAAGACCAGGCTCTTCCAGAGAAAATAGGCATGATCCCTCCAGCCCTTGTTTCACAGGCTGTTGCCCTTCTCAGCTCCTCAATACTCTCACGGGCTATTTTATTTCACTTAGAAGTTTAGCCTATAGCAAAAATATTATACTTCTGTCAGTTTAAAAAATTTTTTTTTCCTTTGTTCGCCACTGTCTCTTTTTCAAGCTCTGGTTCACATTAACATCTCTTCTTTCAGCTCATTTTTCTTTTATGTTAATTTCTTTCGTCATTATTTTGCTTTTACTCTATTATGTTCTCTCACATGTGTCCAATTTTGTCCCCTTAACTCTGCATTCACTAGTGCTTTTCATCTCCAGTTTGCGTGCTTTCTGTTCTCTTCTTTTTTTTCTAGCTTTATTTTTCACGTTTCTACTCTTTGATTGTATGCTTCTCCTCCGCTTCTTCTCTTTCTTGTTCTGTACCATTTTTCCATCTTTTCTTTTCTCACCTTCCCTCTCCACGTTTCTTTCTCCCTCTTTGATTGCATGGGTACAGGGTAAATGAAGCGGGAAGCAGAATGTTCTTCACCAAGCATCTGAATTTGAGTATCTGTAACAAACACAGCGTTCACAACACTGCAGATATTAGGGCTGCCATGGACATTATATCCATGACAGCATCTGAGCTACAGCAATGGTAGATACTGACTCAAGCTCTTAAATTGGAGGGGAGTGAGAACTGCATATGCGCAGGCACAGACAGTGAGCATATCAATTCTTGTAGGGTTCCTTTCAGCACTGGACAGGCAACCCCTTCAGCTACAAAGGATGCCTCCCCCAATTCCAGTGGAGAAGTGTGGTTCACTGGTTAGAGGAGGCAGACCTGGAAGCAGAGGTCAGCCGGGGACCAGGGTTCAATTCCCGGCTCGGCGGTGTCTTGAGTCCTAAAATGTCCATGGACTCGACAATTCTCGCTCCGGTGCCTACTTGATTCACAGGTTCACACTCTGCGACTCTGGGCAATAGCTTGCTTAATCTCCACAACGGCCCCTCGCGGCGGGATGCCTGGCTTTCACCTTGCGGATACCCTGCCGGGGTTATCTCACAGGGGAATACCAGGACGGGTTCCCTAAGCAAGCGCTTAGAGACCGCTTGGTAATTTGCGCTATATAAATTCCTGTACATTTACATTTACATTCTAGCAGTCCAGAAAATTCCCCTGTATCGCATTGACACAGTATTCCTATGGGAGAGAGAGACAAAAAAAGAGATGTGGAGGGTAAGGGGAGCAGGATGCATAGTAGCAGTGAGATAGTAGATCAAATGTTGGGACCCATGTGACTGGAGTGGGCAATACTAGTGCAGCAATGATAAAGATGACTAAGGAGACAGAAGTGTGAAGAGAGAACACTTGGAGTCACAGAAGCAGAACCAAAGGTGTGGGAGATGCAGCAAGCAGCAAAAGGGAGAGGAAGCAATTAGGCAGACTAAAAGAGGAACAACCAGAGGAATATAGTAGTGAGACAGATGAGCAGGTACAGTGGAGTTTGCAGACAGACATTTTGTAGCGAGACAGGGCAATGCCAGTGCTTGAAGCATTACAGCGAGTTGAGTACTGAAAGGGGAATGCTGAGAGAATAAAATATGTCCACACACACAAACACACTCCACACACACAAACACACTCGCACACTCACTTGCATCTCTATAAATCTTTCTCTCACACAGACACACTTTCTCTTTTTTTCCTCCAGAATGTTAGGGGTTCTCTTTAAACAGGGCCAATAGCCTACACTTTGCAATGGCAAGTTAGCCTCACAATATCACTCTCCAGTTAGACATGGATGAACAGTCACTAACTATCTAAAGGGAGCTGTTGTTAAGTGAATTTAAGTAGAATGCAACGCAATTACCACAGTTGCTAAAATGTGATTATCCAGCCATTGTTGTGTGTACAGAACACTTAAATAATAACTCAAGAACATATAAATATATTTACAGTGGTGAAAAGTATATGACCCGATACACAATAAGCAATCCACAGTGAACCTGATAAAATGTGGTGAAACCAGACCCCTTTGCTGTTCACACTGTTGAGAATTGTTGCGTATGACGCAATCCTTTATTGTAAAGCACACTACCACTCAGTGCAGTCAAGGGACTACTGAAAGGGTTAAACAATATTCTCAATCAATACAGTGATTGTTGTCACAATAAGAAAAATCCCAAATTAATTTAGAAAAATAGAGTCGAATGATAAAAATTCAATCAGTGGACCTGGAGATATGTAATTTCAAAGTCGTAGGTAAAATAACTCAATTTGTCACTTTGCGCTTTTTAATGCTGTTTGGTCACCCCTCACCAGTACAAAGTCACAAGTTCAAGCCAAGAACAATGGAGCATGGGCCAAGTAAAGGATTGAGTTGGGCCTACTGGGCAATGTACCTAGTTATACTTGAACTGAGATCAAGTTGCATCGAGGTGCATCGAGTTGTGTTCGTTCTGGTGGCACTGCCGATCAGAAGCTGCAAGGTGCTGCATCAAGTTGTATTGAACTGTGGTGGTTCTGATGTGGCCTCAAACAGGAGCTGCGAGATGCAATATCCTGCATCAAGATGCCCCACGCTGCATCAGTGTCGATGAGGCCGATGATCAGGATCTGTGAGGTCCTGTGTTGAGCTGCGTTGGTTCACGTCGGTTGTAAGGGAACCCACAGTTGGGTCAGGTGGAGTACACTCTGATGACAGTCGAGGGTCTAGGACCTGGGTGGCACCTCTTGGGGATCTGGACTCACTCCAGCAGAAATCAGCAGCTGTACATTGAGTCTGGGCAGCTGGGAAGATGGTGCTCCCTATGTCCCTATAGCTCAGTGCCAGGCGGCCATTCAGCTAGCCCCAGGAGTCACTCTGGTGGTTCTGTGTTCAGCAGGGCAGTCCTTCTTGCATCAGGGCATCATTTCTTTCAGCAGGGCAGTCTTTACAGTAACAGGGCAGTCCTTACAGAGCAGGGCATCACAGTAGTCCTTACTTTGAGTCTTCCACAGGTTCAGAAATAATATGAAGAGTTGATCTGAGGGTCCAATATTTAAACCTTGTACCAGCTTCAAAGTGGGGAATCTTCTATACTCACCTCCCCAGATTGGGTTCTGGAATGTGCTTCCTTTATTACTGCTCTGAGGGGTCTGAAGTGACATTAGACTAGTGTAAAGTCCTTTGTGAGTGTGCTATGGCAGTGTCTTTAAAGTGCAAGTGTGAAAAGTGACAGCTACCCCTTCCATCAAGTCAGGGTGGCCCACCCTGCCAACACCCAGTCCCTCTATTGTGCTTCTGTCTGGGAGGAATACACAAAATCCAACTGCTAGTTACACCTAGTCATGTGACTCAGGACAAAGGCTGCAGGCAACAAATGGTTAGTGCCATTTTTCTAAAAGTTACATTTTCATAATTGTGCTAAAAATACGACATAGTCATTAAAGGGGATTTAAAAGTACAATTCATTTGATACCCAACTTGAGCTTCCTACCTGCTCCCAATCAGATGTTATCACTTAATAAATGTAATAAGGTAACCCAATGTTATCTTATGGGATATGTATGCATTGTAGTAAGGAAAAACTAATTTAAGAGTTTTCCACTACACTTAAAACCTAAACGTACATGTTCAACTCTTTAAATACACTGCACCCTGGCCTATGAGCTGTTTGGGCGAACCCTATGGGTGACTTATACGTATAAAAAAAAAGGTGTAGACCTGATAAAAGATTGAAATGGCAGTTTAAAGCTTTACACAGGCTGTCATAGCAAGTCTGAGACCTGTATTAAATGGCTACTTCAGTGAGTGACACATCAGTGCTGCAGGCCCACTAGTAGCAGTAAAATGACATGCTCGGGGAGCATGTACTACCACTTTACTAGGGGAATACAAGTAAATTGAATTTGCAAATTGGGTGTAAGCCAATTTTACCATGTTTAAAGGAAAGTGCATCAGCACTTTATCGCTGGTTAGCAGTGGTAAAGTGTGCAGAGTCCTAAAAGCAAACAAAAATGAATCCAGCAAAATAAGAAGTGTGAAGGTAAAAAGGTTTGGTGGACTACCACCCAAGGATATTTGGTCTAACAGCCCCCCCTTGCTGTAAGCCTCAAGACCTAAGTTACAGCTGGAGGTCTTTAGTCAGCCCCACTTTAGTGCAATCGTTCACCCTAGAACCTATAGACATATTGACACTAGCCAACACTTGTGCAGCAAGGCTTCAAGAGAAGCTACCTGGTGGGAAAATCACATTGGCATTCTCCATCTAAGAGTATTTCTAAACAATGGCCCTAATTATTACTAAATTACAGTTGGAGGGGTCTTTAAGGATCAGGGACCCAAACAAACAGTTTTCCCAAAGATTTAATGATCGCAAAGGAACAAAAATGGTGGAATGGCACAGTTTGAAATGTTGTAGGAAATCCTTGTCCTTAGAGATTCAAATTTGCACAATTCCTGCATTTTCTTTGTTTGAATTGCCTAGTATGCCCAATCACTGGCCTTGCATCTGGAAAAGTGCTTCTCCTGCTGATATGTGAAATTGTCAGTGCCCTATTGGTTGCGGTGCCTATGAGAGTAATAATCTGCACTAAGCTTAAACATGCTTGTAACTTGATAGCAGACTTTTGGGGAGTACATCCCTCTACCACAGGACTGAACTTTTCTCCACTGTGTACTGTGGTGTTTTAATTCTGGCAGTATGCCTGCATGTGCTTCATGTTTGTGATGTGTCATCTTAATATGCCTATTTTTCCATTATGTATGTATGTTTGTGTCTATGTGTTGGTTGCTACATATGGAGCTCAAGTTCACTATTCCCATTTGCTAGTGCTATAAAATGGGATAGAAACCACAATGCAACCTGATAACCCTTTTAAAACGATTCCTTTAGTCTCCACTTCTGGAGCTATATTATGTACATTGCCTAGGAGGCACAACAGGTGTTTACCACCATTTTTTGTACCACGGGGGACCTGCAGTATTACAAAGGGGGCCACATCTGCTTGTGCAGCCCTTTCTGTAATACAATAGTTCCTGTGCCCATGCAGCGATGAC